>NC_051164.1:4028088-4336140 GCF_013339745.2 Dermacentor silvarum | reverse complement strand
TTTAAACGGAAATGTCGACTTCTTCGCCTGTACGAGCAGAATACACTAGCTCGGTAATTCAATCTGAATCTGGCCATTAGTCGGGCAACGGTTCGCAGAACTTTAAATGGTTTATCAGAAACAATTAGGGATCTTTCTCTTTAATCTGTTAACGAAGAAATTCAGCTGATTGCCCATACGAGTTGATAGAACGTTCTTTGCTCCTACACGATGAATCTCTAACTTCCTTTCCTGAACGTGTCCGAGAATGGCACTAGCTTCCAGGTAATCAATCTAATCCGGCATATTTTCGGGTAACGAGTTTGCTGACTCCAAAGGTTTTATCAGAAAGAATATGATCTTTTCTATTTATCTGTTAACGAAGTAATACAGCTCAGTGCCAGTACGAGTTGAAATAGAACGTTCTTTGGCTCCTAAACGATGAAATCTCGGACTCTTCGCCTGTAACGAGCAGAATAGCACTAGCTCCAGGTAATTCAATCTGAAATCTGGCCATTTTCGGGTAACGAGTTCGCAGAACTTTAAATGGTTTATCAGAAACAATTATGGATCTTTTCTCTTTATCTGTTAACGAAGAAATTCAGCTGATTGCCAGTAACGAGTTGAATAGAACGTTCTTTGGCTCCTAAACGATGAAATCTCTAACTTCCTTGCCTGTAACGTCGAGAATTGCACTAGCTCCAGGTAATTCAATCTGAAATCTGGCTATTTTCGGGTAACGAGTTTGCTGAACTCCAAATGGTTTATCAGAAAGAATTATGGATCTTTTCTATTTATCTGTTAACGAAGAAATACAGCTCAGTGCCAGTAACGAGTTGAATAGAACGTTCTTTGGCTCCTAAACGATGAAATCTCGAACTTCTTTGCCTGTAACGAGTAGAATAGCGCTAGCTCCAGGTAATTCTGTCTGAAATCTGGCTATTTTCGGGTAACGAGTTCGCAGAACTACAAATGGTTTATCAGAAAGAATTATGGATCTTTTCTAGTTATGGGTTAACGAAGAAATGCAGCTCATTGCCAGTAACGAGTTGAATAGAACGTGCTTTGGCTCCTAAACGACGAAATCTCGAACTTCTTTGCCTGTAACGAGTAGAATAGCACTGGCCTCAGGTAATTCAGTCTGAAATCTGGCTATTTTCGGGTAACGAGTTCGCAGAACTACAAATGGTTTATCAGAAAGAATTGTGGATCTTTTCTAGGTATGTGTTAACGAAGAAATGCAGCTCATTGCCAGTAACGAGTTGAATAGAACGTGCTTTGGCTCCTAAACGACGAAATCTCGAACTTCTTGCCTGTAACGAGTAGAATAGCACTAGCTCCAGGTAATTCAATCTGAAATCTGGCTATTTTCGGGTAACGAGTTCGCAGAACTACAAATGGTTTATCAGAAAGAATTGTGGATCTTTTCTAGGTATGTGTTAACGAAGAAATGCAGCTCATTGCCAGTAACGAGTTGAATAGAACGTGCTTTGGCTCCTAAACGATGAAATCTCGAACTTCTTTGCCTGTAACGAGGAGAATAGCACTACTTCCAGGTAATTCATCTGAAATCTGGCTATTTTCGGGTAACGAGTTCGCAGAACTCCAATGGTTTATCAGAAGAATTATGGATCTTTTCTATTATCTGTTAACGAAGAAATGCAGCTCATTGCCAGTAACGAGTTGAATAGAACGTTCTTTGGCTCCTAAACGATGAAATTCGAACTTCTTTGCCTGTAACGAGTAGAATAGCCTAGCTCCAGGTAATTCAATCTGAAATCTGCCATTTTCGGGTAACGAGTTCGCAGAACTTACAATGGTTTATCAGAAAGAATTATGGATCTTTTCTAGTTATCTGTTAACGAAGAAATGCAGCTCATTGCCAGTAACGAGTTGAATAGAACGTGCTTTGGCTCCTAAACGATGAAATCTCGAACTTCTTGCCTGTAACGAGTAGAATAGCACTAGCTCCAGGTAATTCAATGTGAAATCTGGCCGATTTTCGGGTAACGAGTTCGCAGAACTACAAATGGTTATCAGAAAGAATTGTGGATCTTTCTAGGTATGTGTTAACGAAAGAAATGCAGCTCATTGCCAGTAACGAGTTGAATAGAACGTGCTTTGGCTCCTAAACGACGAAATCTCGAACTTCTTTGCCTGTAACGAGTAGAATAGCACTGGCTCCAGGTAATTCAAGTCTGAAATCTGGCTATTTTCGGGTACGAGTTCGCAGAACTACAAATGGTTTATCAGAAAGAATTGTGGATCTTTTCTAGGTATGTGTTAACGAAGAAATGCAGCTCATTGCCAGTAACGAGTTGAATAGAACGTGCTTTGGCTCCTAAACGACGAAATCTCGAACTTCTTTGCCTGTAACGAGTAGAATAGCACTGGCTCCAGGTAATTCAATCTGAAATCTGGCTATTTTCGGGTACGAGTTCGCAGAACTACAAATGGTTTATCAGAAAGAATTGTGGATCTTTCTAGGTATGTGTTAACGAAGAAATGCAGCTCATTGCCAGTAACGAGTTGAATAGAACGTGCTTTGGCTCCTAAACGACGAAATCTCGAACTTCTTTGCCTGTAACGAGTAGAATAGCACTAGGTCCAGGTAAATAAATCTGAAATCTGGCTATTTTCGGGTAACGAGTTCGCAGAACTACAAATGGTTATCAGAAAGAATTGTGGATCATTTCTAGGTATGTGTTAACGAAGAAATGCAGCTCATTGCCAGTAACGAGTTGAATAGAACGTGCTTTGGCTCCTAAACGACGAAATCTCGACTTCTTTGCCTGTAACGAGTAGAATAGCACTAGCTCCAGGTAATTCAATCTGAAATCTGGCTATTTCGGGTAACGAGTTCGCAGAACTACAAATGGTTTATCAGAAAGAATTATGGATCTTTTCTAGGTATGTGTTAACGAAGAAATGCAGCTCATTGCCAGTAACGAGTTGAATAGAACGTGCTTTGGCTCCTAAACGATGAAATCTCGAACTTCTTTGCCTGTAACGAAGTAGAATGCACTAGCTCCAGGTAATTCAATCTGAAATCTGGCTATTTTCGGGTAACGAGTTCGCTGAACTCCAAATGGTTTATCAGAAAGAATTATGGATCTTTTCTAATTATCTGTTAACGAAGAAATACAGCTCATTGCCAGTAACGAGTTGAATAGAACGTTCTTTGGCTCCTAAACGATGAAATCTCGAACTTCTTTGCCTGTAACGAGTAGAATAGCGCTAGCTCCAGGTAATTCTGTCTGAAATCTGGCTATTTTCGGGTAACGACTTCGCGGAACTACAAATGGTTTATCAGAAAGAATTATGGATCTTTTCTAGTTATGGGTTAACGAAGAAATGCAGCTCATTGCCAGTAACGAGTTGAATAGAACGTGCTTTGGCTCCTAAACGATGAAATCTCGAACTTCTTTGCCTGTAACGAGTAGAATAGCACTAGCTCCAGGTAATTCAATCTGAAATCTGGCCATTTTCAGGTAACGAGTTCGCAGAACTTCAAATGGTTTATCAGCAAGAATTATGGATCTTTTCTAGTTAAGTGTTAACGAAGAAATGCAGCTCATTGCCAGTAACGAGTTGAATAGAACGTGCTTTGGCTCCTAAACGATGAAATCTCGAACTTCTTTGCCTGTAACGAGTAGAATAGCACTAGCTCCAGGTAATTCAATCTGAAATCTGGCTATTTTCGGGTAACGAGTTCGCAGAACTACAAATGGTTTATCAGAAAGAATTGTGGATCTTTTCTAGGTATGTGTTAACGAAGAAATGCAGCTCATTGCCAGTAACGAGTTGAATAGAACGTGCTTTGGCTCCTAAACGACGAAATCTCGAACTTCTTTGCCTGTAACGAGTAGAATAGCACTGGCTCCAGGTAATTCAATCTGAAATCTGGCTATTTTCGGGTAACGAGTTCGCAGAACTACAAATGGTTTATCAGAAAGAATTGTGGATCTTTTCTAGGTATGTGTTAACGAAGAAATGCAGCTCATTGCCAGTAACGAGTTGAATAGAACGTGCTTTGGCTCCTAAACGACGAAATCTCGAACTTCTTTGCCTGTAACGAGTAGAATAGAACTAGCTCCAGGTAATTCAATCTGAAATCTGGCCATTTTCGGGTAACGAGTTCGCAGAACTTTAAATGGTTTATCAGAAACAATTATGGATCTTTTCTCTTTATCTGTTAACGAAGAAATTCAGCTGATTGCCAGTAACGAGTTGAATAGAACGTTCTTTGGCTCCTAAACGATGAAATCTCGAACTTCCTTGCCTGTAACGTCGAGAACTGCACTAGCTCCAGGTAATTCAATCTGGAAATCTGGCTATTTTCGGGTAACGAGTTCGCTGAACTTCAAATGGTTTATCAGAAAGAATTATGGATCTTTTCTATTTATCTGTTAACGAAGAAATACACCTCATTGCCAGTAACGAGTTGAATAGAACGTTCTTTGGCTCCTAAACGATGAAATCTCGGACTTCTTCGCCTGTAACGAGCAGAATAGCACTAGCTCCAGGTAATTCAATCCTGAAATCTGGCCATTTTCGGGTAACGAGTTCGCAGAACTTTAAATGGTTTATCAGAAACAATTATGGATCTTTCTCTTTATCTGTTAACGAAGAAATTCAGCTGATTGCCAGTAACGAGTTGAATAGAACGTTCTTTGGCTCCTAAACGATGAAATCTCGAACTTCCTTGCCTGTAACGTCGAGAACTGCACTAGCTCCAGGTAATTCAATCTGGAATCTGGCTATTTTCGGGTAACGAGTTCGCTGAACTTCAAATGGTTTATCAGAAAGAATTATGGATCTTTTCTATTTATCTGTTAACGAAGAAATACACCTCATTGCCAGTAACGAGTTGAATAGAACGTTCTTTGGCTCCTAAACGATGAAATCTCGGATTTCTTCGCCTGTAACGAGCAGAATAGCACTAGCTCCAGGTAATTCAACCTGAAATCTGGCCATTTTCGGGTAACGAGTTCGCAGAACTTTAAATGGTTTATCAGAAACAATTATGGATCTTTTCTCTTTATCTGTTAACGAAGAAATTCAGCTGATTGCCAGTAACGAGTTGAATAGAACGTGCTTTGGCTCCTAAACGACGAAATCTCGAACTTCTTTGCCTGTAACGAGTAGAATAGCACTGGCTCCAGGTAATTCAATCTGAAATCTGGCTATTTTCGGGTAACGAGTTCGCAGAACTACAAATGGTTTATCAGAAAGAATTGTGGATCTTTTCTAGGTATGTGTTAACGAAGAAATGCAGCTCATTGCCAGTAACGAGTTGAATAGAACGTGCTTTGGCTCCTAAACGACGAAATCTCGAACTTCTTTGCCTGTAACGAGTAGAATAGCACTGGCTCCAGGTAATTCAAGTCTGAAATCTGGCTATTTTCGGGTAACGAGTTCGCAGAACTACAAATGGTTTATCAGAAAGAATTGTGGATCTTTTCTAGGTATGTGTTAACGAAGAAATGCAGCTCATTGCCAGTAACGAGTTGAATAGAACGTGCTTTGGCTCCTAAACGATGAAATCTCGAACTTCTTTGCCTGTAACGAGTAGAATAGCACTGGCTCCAGGTAATTCAATCTGAAATCTGGCGATTTTCGGGTAACGAGTTCGCAGAACTACAAATGGTTTATCAGAAAGAATTATGGATCTTTTCTAGGTATGTGTTAACGAAGAAATGCAGCTCATTGCCAGTAACGAGTTGAATAGAACGTGCTTTGGCTCCTAAACGACGAAATCTCGAACTTCTTTGCCTGTAACGAGTAGAATAGCACTAGCTCCAGGTAAATAAATCTGAAATCTGGCTATTTTCGGGTAACGAGTTCGCAGAACTACAAATGGTTTATCAGAAAGAATTAGTGGATCTTTTCTAGGTATGTGTTAACGAAGAAATGCAGCTCATTGCCAGTAACGAGTTGAATAGAACGTGCTTTGGCTCCTAAACGACGAAATCTCGAACTTCTTTGCCTGTAACGAGTAGAATAGCACTGGCTCCAGGTAATTCAATCTGAAATCTGGCTATTTTCGGGTAACGAGTTCGCAGAACTACAAATGGTTTATCAGAAAGAATTGTGGATCTTTTCTAGGTATGTGTTAACGAAGAAATGCAGCTCATTGCCAGTAACGAGTTGAATAGAACGTGCTTTGGCTCCTAAAACGACGAAATCTCGAACTTCTTTGCCTGTAACGAGTAGAATAGCACTGGCTCCAGGTAATTCAGTCTGAAATCTGCTATTTTCGGGTAACGAGTTCGCAGAACTACAAGTGGTTTATCAGAAAGACTTGTGGATCTTTTCTAGGTATGTGTTAAGGAAGAAATGCAGCTCATTGCCAGTAACGAGTTGAATAGAACGTGCTTTGGCTCTAAACGATGAAATCTCGAACTTCTTTGCCTGTAACGAGTAGAATAGCACTGGCTCCAGGTAATTCAATCTGAAATCTGGCTATTTTCGGGTAACGAGTTCGCAGAACTACAAATGGTTTATCAGAAAGATTGTGGATCTTTCTAGGTATGTGTTAACGAAGAAATGCAGCTCATTGCCAGTAACGAGTTGAATAGAACGTGCTTTGGCTCCTAAACGACGAAATCTCGAACTTCTTTGCCTGTAACGAGTAGGCTAGCTCCAGGTAATTATGTCTGAAATCTGGCTATTTTCGGGTAACGAGTTCGCAGAACTACAAATGGTTTATCAGCAAGAATTATGGATTTTTTCTTGTTAATTGCTAACGAAGACTGCAGCTAATTGCCAGTAACGAGTTCAATAGAACGTGCTTTGGCTCCTAAACGACGAAATCTCGAACTTCTTTGCCTGTAACGAGTAGAATAGAACTAGCTCCAGGTAATTCAATCTGAAATCTGGCCATTTTCGGGTAACGAGTTCGCAGAACTTTAAATGGTTTATCAGAAACAATTATGGATCTTTTCTCTTTATCTGTTAACGAAGAAATTCAGCTGATTGCCAGTAACGAGTTGAATAGAACGTTCTTTGGCTCCTAAACGATGAAATGTCGGACTTCTTCGCCTGTAACGAGCAGAATAGCACTAGCTCCAGGTAATTCAATCTGAAATCTGGCTATTTTCGGGTAACGAGTTCGCAGAACTACAAATGGTTTATCAGAAAGAATTGTGGATCTTTTCTAGGTATGTGTTAACGAAGAAATGCAGCTCATTGCCAGTAACGAGTTGAATAGAACGTGCTTTGGCTCCTAAACGATGAAATCTCGAACTTCTTTGCCTGTAACGAGTAGAATAGCACTGGCTCCAGGTAATTCAATCTGAAATCTGGCGATTTTCGGGTAACGAGTTCGCAGAACTACAAATGGTTTATCAGAAAGAATTGTGGATCTTTTCTAGGTATGTGTTAACGAAGAAATGCAGCTCATTGCCAGTAACGAGTTGAATAGAACGTGCTTTGGCTCCTAAACGACTGAAATCTCGAACTTCTTTGCCTGTAACGAGTAGAATAGCACTGGCTCCAGGTAATTCAATCTGAAATCTGGCGATTTTCGGGTAACGAGTTCGCAGAACTACAAATGGTTTATCAGAAAGAATTGTGGATCTTTTCTAGGTATGTGTTAACGAAGAAATGCAGCTCATTGCCAGTAACGAGTTGAATAGAACGTGCTTTGGCTCCTAAACGATGAAATCTCGAACTTCTTTGCCTGTAACGAGTAGAATAGCACTGGCTCCAGGTAATTCAATCTGAAATCTGGCGATTTTCGGGTAACGAGTTCGCAGAACTACAAATGGTTTATCAGAAAGAATTGTGGATCTTTCTAGGTATGTGTTAACGAAGAAATGCAGCTCATTGCCAGTAACGAGTTGAATAGAACGTGCTTTGGCTCCTAAACGACGAAATCTCGAACTTCTTTGCCTGTAACGAGTAGAATAGCACTGGCTCCAGGTAATTCAATCTGAAATCTGGCGATTTTCGGTAACGAGTTCGCAGAACTACAAATGGTTTATCAGAAAGAATTGTGGATCTTTTCTAGGTATGTGTTAACGAAGAAATGCAGCTCATTGCCAGTAACGAGTTGAATAGAACGTGCTTTGGCTCCTAAACGACGAAATCTCGAACTTCTTTGCCTGTAACGAGTAGAATAGCACTGGCTCCAGGTAATTCAATCTGAAATCTGGCGATTTTCGGGTAACGAGTTCGCAGAACTACAAATGGTTTATCAGAAAGAATTGTGGATCTTTTCTAGGTATGTGTTAACGAAGAAATGCAGCTCATTGCCAGTAACGAGTTGAATAGAACGTGCTTTGGCTCCTAAACGACGAAATCTCGAACTTCTTTGCCTGTAACGAGTAGAATAGCACTGGCTCCAGGTAATTCAATCTGAAATCTGGCGATTTTCGGGTAACGAGTTCGCAGAACTACAAATGGTTTATCAGAAAGAATTGTGGATCTTTTCTAGGTATGTGTTAACGAAGAAATGCAGCTCATTGCCAGTAACGAGTTGAATAGAACGTGCTTTGGCTCCTAAACGACGAAATCTCGAACTTCTTTGCCTGTAACGAGTAGAATAGCACTGGCTCCAGGTAATTCAATCTGAAATCTGGCGATTTTCGGGTAACGAGTTCGCAGAACTACAAATGGTTTATCAGAAAGAATTGTGGATCTTTTCTAGGTATGTGTTAACGAAGAAATGCAGCTCATTGCCAGTAACGAGTTGAATAGAACGTGCTTTGGCTCCTAAACGACGAAATCTCGAACTTCTTTGCCTGTAACGAGTAGAATAGCACTGGCTCCAGGTAATTCAATCTGAAATCTGGCTATTTTCGGGTAACGAGTTCGCAGAACTACAAATGGTTTATCAGAAAGAATTGTGGATCTTTTCTAGGTATGTGTTAACGAAGAAATGCAGCTCATTGCCAGTAACGAGTTGAATAGAACGTGCTTTGGCTCCTAAACGACGAAATCTCGAACTTCTTTGCCTGTAACGAGTAGAATAGCACTGGCTCCAGGTAATTCAATCTGAAATCTGGCTATTTTCGGGTAACGAGTTCGCAGAACTACAAATGGTTTATCAGAAAGAATTGTGGATCTTTTCTAGGTATGTGTTAACGAAGAAATGCAGCTCATTGCCAGTAACGAGTTGAATAGAACGTGCTTTGGCTCCTAAACGACGAAATCTCGAACTTCTTTGCCTGTAACGAGTAGAATAGCACTAGCTCCAGGTAATTCAATCTGAAATCTGGCCATTTTCGGGTAACGAGTTCGCAGTTCTTTAAATGGTTTATCAGAAACAATTATGGATCTTTTCTCTTTATCTGTTAACGAAGAAATTCAGCTGATTGCCAGTAACGAGTTGAATAGAACGTTCTTTGGCTCCTAAACGATGAAATCTCGAACTTCCTTGCCTGTAACGTCGAGAATTGCACTAGCTCCAGGTAATTCAATCTGAAATCTGGCTATTTTCGGGTAACGAGTTCGCAGAACTACAAATGGTTTATCAGAAAGAATTATGGATCTTTTCTAGTCAAGTGTTAACGAAGATATGCAGCTCATTGCCAGTAACGAGTTGAATAGAACGTGCTTTCGCTTTTAAACGATGAAATCTCGGACTTCTTCGCCTGTAACGAGCAGAATAGCACTAGCTCCAGGTAATTCAATCCGAAATCTGGCCATTTTCGGGTAACGAGTTCGCAGAACTTTATATGGTTTATCAGAAACAATTATGGATCTTTTCTAGTTATGTGTTAACGAAGAAATGCAGCTCATTGCCAGTAACGAGTTGAATAGAACGTGCTTTGGCTCCTAAACGATGAAATCTCGAACTTTGCCTGTAACGAGTAGAATAGCACTAGCTCCAGGTAATTCAATCTGAAATCTGGCCATTTTCGGGTAACGAGTTCGCAGAACTACAAATGGTTTATCAGAAAGAATTATGGATCTTTTCTAGTTATGTGTTAACGAAGAAATGCAGCTCATTGCCAGTAACGAGTTGAATAGAACGTGCTTTGGCTCCTAAACGATGAAATCTCGAACTTCTTTGCCTGTAACGAGTAGAATAGCACTAGCTCCAGGTAATTCAATCTGAAATCTGGCCATTTTCGGGTAACGAGTTCGCAGAACTACAAATGGTTTATCAGAAAGAATTATGGATCTTTTCTAGGTAATGTTAACGAAATGCAGCTCATTGCCAGTAACGAGTTGAATAGAACGTGCTTTGGCTTCTAAACGATGAAATCTCGGACTTCTTCGCCTGTAACGAGTAGAATAGCGCTAGCTCCAGGTAATTCAGTCTGAAATCTGGCTATTTTCGGGTAACGTGTTGGCAGAACTACAAATGGTTTATTAGAAAGAATTATGTGTCTTTTCTCTTTATCTGTTTACGAAGAAATTCAGCTGATTGCCAGTAACGAGTTGAATAGAGCGTTCTTTGGCTCCTAAACGATGAAATCTCGAACTTCCTTGCCTGTAACGTCGAGAATTGCACTAGCTTCAGGTAATTCAATCTGAAATCTGGCTATTTTCGGGTAACGAGTTCGCAGAACTGTAAATGGTTTATCAGAAAGAATTATGGATCTTTTCTATTTATCTGTTAACGAAGAAATGCAGCTCATTGCCAGTAACGAGTTGAATAGAACGTGCTTTGGCTCCTAAACGATGAAATCTCGAACTTCTTTGCCTGTAACGAGTAGAATAGCACTAGCTCCAGGTAATTCAATCTGAAATCTGGCCATTTTCAGGTAACGAGTTCGCAGAACTTCAAATGGTTTATCAGCAAGAATTATGGATCTTTTCTAGTTAAGTGTTAACGAAGAATGCAGCTAATTGCCAGTAACGAGTTGAACAGAACGTGCTTTGGCTCCTAAACGAAGAAATCTCGAACTTCCTTGCCTGTAACAAGTAGAATTGCACTAGCTACAGGTAATTCCATCTGAAATCTGGCTATTTTCAGGTAACGAGTTCGCAGAACTTCAAATGGTTTATCAGCAAGAATTATGGATCTTTTCTAGTTAAGTGTTAACGAAGAATGCAGCTAATTGCCAGTAACGAGTTGAACAGAACGTGCTTTGGCTCCTAAACGAAGAAATCTCGAACTTCTTTGCCTGTAACGGGCTAGCTCCAGGTAATTATGTCCGAAATCTGGCTATTTTCGGGTAACGAGTTCGCAGAACTACAAATGGTTTATCAGAAAGAATTATGGATCTTTTCTAGTCAAATGTTAACGAAGAAATGCAGCTCATTGCCAGTAACGAGTTGAATAGAACGTTCTTTGGCTCCTAAACGATGAAATCTCGGACTTTTTCGCCTGTAACGAGCAGAATAGCACTAGCTCCAGGTAATTCAACCTGAAATCTGGCCATTTTCGGGTAACGAGTTCGCAGAACTTTAAATGGTTTATCAGAAACAATTATGGATCTTTTCTCTTTATCTGTTAACGAAGAAATTCAGCTGATTGCCAGTAACGAGTTGAATAGAACGTTCTTTGGCTCCTAAACGATGAAATCTCGAACTTCTTTGCCTGTAACGAGTAGAATAGCACTAGCTCCAGGTAATTCAATCTGAAATCTGGCCATTTTCGGGAAACGAGTTAGCAGAACTACAAATGGTTTATCAGAAAGAATTATGGATCTTTTCTAGTTAAGTGTTAACGAAGAATGCAGCTAATTGCCAGTAACGAGTTGAACAGAACGTGCTTTGGCTCCTAAACGAAGAAATCTCGAACTTCCTTGCCTGTAACAAGTAGAATTGCACTAGCTACAGGTAATTCCATCTGAAATCTGGCTATTTTCGGGTAACGAGTTCGCAGAGCTACAAATGGTTTATGAGCAAGAATTGTGGATCTTTTCTAGTTAAGTGTTAACGAAGGATGCAGCTAATTGCCAGTAACGAGTTGAACAGAACGTGCTTTGGCTCCTAAACGAAGAAATCTCGAACTTCTTTGCCTGTAACGGGCTAGCTCCAGGTAATTATGTCTGAAATCTGGCTATTTTCGGGTAACGAGTTCGCAGAACTACAAATGGTTTATCAGCAAGAATTATGGATTTTTTCTTGTTAATTGCTAACGAAGACTGCAGCTAATTGCCAGTAACGAGTTGAATAGAACGTGCTTTGGCTCCTAAACGACGAAATCTCGAACTTCTTTGCCTGTAACGAGTAGAATAGAACTAGCTCCAGGTAATTCAATCTGAAATCTGGCCATTTTCGGGTAACGAGTTCGCAGAACTTTAAATGGTTTATCAGAAACAATTATGGATCTTTTCTCTTTATCTGTTAACGAAGAAATTCAGCTGATTGCCAGTAACGAGTTGAACAGAACGTGCTTTGGCTCCTAAACGAAGAAATCTCGAACTTCCTTGCCTGTAACGTATAGAATTTCACTAGCTCAAGGTAATGCAACCTGAAATCTGGCCATTTTCGGGTAACGAGTTCGCAGAACTTTAAATGGTTTATCAGAAAGAATTATGGATCTTTTCTATTTATCTGTTAACGAAGAAATGCAGCTCATTGCCAGTAACGAGTTGAATAGAACGTTCTTTGGCTCCTAAATGATGAAATCTTTGCCTGTAACGAGCAGAATAGCACTAGCTCCAGGTAATTCAATCTGAAATCTGGCCATTTTCGGGTAACGAGTTCGCAGAACTACAAATGGTTTATCAGAAAGAATTATGGATCTTTTCTAGTTATGGGTTAACAAAGAAATGCAGCTCATGGCCAGTAACGAGTTGAATAGAACGTGCTTTGGCTCCTAAACGATGAAATCTCGAACTTCTTTGCCTGTAACCAGTAGAATAGCACTAGCTCCAGGTAATTCAATCTGAAATCTGGCCATTTTAAGGTAACGAGTTCGCAGAACTCCAAATGGTTTATCAGAAACAATTATGGATCTTTTCTATTTATCTGTTAACGAAGAAATACAGCTCATTGCCAGTATCGAGTTGAATAGAACGTTCTTTGGCTCATAAACGATGAAATCTTGAACTTCTTTGCCTGTAACGAGTAGAATAGCGCTAGCTCCAGGTAATTCTGTCTGAAATCTGGCTATTTTCGGGTAATGAGTTCGCAGAACTATAAATGGTTTATCAGAAAGAATTATGGATCTTTTCTAGTTATGGGTTAACGAAGAAATGCAGCTCATTGCCAGTAACGAGTTGAATAGAACGTGCTTTGGCTCCTAAACGATGAAATCTCGAACTTCTTTGCCTGTAACGAGCAGTATAGCACTAGCTCCAGGTAATTCAATCTGAAATCTGGCCATTTTCGGGAAACGAGTTCGCAGAACTACAAATGGTTTATCAGAAAGAATTATGGATCTTTTCTAGTCAAGTGTTAACGAAGATATGCAGCTCATTGCCAGTAACGAGTTGAATAGAACGTGCTTTGGCTTTTAAACGATGAAATCTCGGACTTCTTCGCCTGTAACGAGCAGAATAGCACTAGCTCCAGGTAATTCAATCTGAAATCTGGCCATTTTCGGGTAACGAGTTCGCAGAACTTTAAATGGTTTATCAGAAACAATTATGGATCTTTTCTCTTTATCTGTTAACGAAGAAATTCAGCTGATTGCCAGTAACGAGTTGAATAGAACGTTCTTTGGCTCCTAAACGATGAAATCTCGAACTTCCTTGCCTGTAACGTCGAGAATTGCACTAGCTCCAGGTAATTCAATCTGAAATCTGGCTATTTTCGGGTAACGAGTTCGCTGAACTCCAAATGGTTTATCAGAAAGAATTATGGATCTTTTCTATTTATCTGTTAACGAAGAAATACAGCTCATTGCCAGTAACGAGTTGAATAGAACGTTCTTTGGCTCCTAAACGATGAAATCTCGAACTTCTTTGCCTGTAACGAGTAGAATAGCGCTAGCTCCAGGTAATTCTGTCTGAAATCTGGCTATTTTCGGGTAACGAGTTCGCAGAACTACAAATGGTTTATCAGAAAGAATTATGGATCTTTTCTAGTTATGGGTTAACGAAGAAATCCAGCTCATTGCCAGTAACGAGTTGAATAGAACGTGTTTTGGCTCCTAAACGATGAAATCTCGAACTTCTTAGCCTGTAACGAGTAGAATAGCGCTAGCTCCAGGTAATTCTGTCTGAAATATGGCTATTTTCGGGTAACGTTTTCGCAGAACTACAAATGGTTTATCAGAAAGAATTATCGATCTTTTCTAGTTATGGGTTAACGAAGAAATGCAGCTCATTGCCTGTAACGAGTTGAATAGAACGTGCTTTGGCTCCTAAACGATGAAATCTCGAACTTCTTTGCCTGTAACGAGTAGAATAGCACTAGCTCCAGGTAATTCAATCTGAAATTTTGTTCGGGGGGGGGGGGGGGGGGGGCTCACCGTGCAGCGAGCCTCCTTATAGAAGTTGTCGAGGAATCAAATACATGAATAAGAACTGCACTGACAAGTCCATTGTACATTACATGCTGCAAACGAATTATTAAACGCAACGCACTGTTGCGTATTTATACGTAAAAAAATATTTATTAAAAATATTTACGTAAAAAAATATGTATTTTTTCATAACAGAATATATTCGTTTGTCCCAAAAATTGTGGCAGAAATAATTGATATCAATGCTTCCGATTTTTTTTTGTCTATTTAATAAGTAAAAAAAATATCACACGAACTTTAGAACTATATCAGTTCGAAACCAGCAAAGCAGTGCATGCAACTGATATGAAAAAGGTAAAGGCCATGAAAAGAAAATGTTCAGGACAATTATTTTGATGAATCTGTCATTCAAGAACCTTGTTTACATGTTTGTACACGTGCAACGGCCAGAGAAAAAAAAAACCTCAATGACGCTGTCCTTTGTTGCAATGGATTGCGCAGTAGCAGCTGTTACCGGTCGTGTATTGTGAGTAATTGCACCGAAATTATAGTCGCAACAGTGAGTACAAATAGAAAGCAGGATTTCTGCAAAATATACATTAGAAATGCGAAGATAGAATGGAATATACAAATGCGAAGATAAAACTTGATAAAGGGCAAAAAAGTGCCGCTGGTAACAAAGTTCACTGCTTGTATACCCAAAACCTCGCAACAATATGTTTAAATATACGTATAAGTCTCCAATAAATCTACGTATTTAAGCAAACGTCATGGTATATAATGCGTCAAACAAGACAAATAAACACGTTGCGCAGTCACAGATAGTAAACTTTACGCATGGAAAGACAGACGATCCAGGCAAGAACAAAACTACGATCGCAGAAATCGTGATATGTACTTGGGCCATGCGGCGGTCGCGACAGCACCATATGGGTAGAATAATAGAGAAATAAGGCAGAAATCAGTACGAAAATGTGTAATTTAGCTGCCTGCAGAGCGGCAACAAATATTCTGCACCCAAAATTAAAGGAGGGTATTGCTTCGGTTCAAAAAAGAAGTAAAAGCAGGTAGCTAAAAAGGAAAGAAAAGGCGAAACGAAAGCCACAGATGATGCGGCAAGTTGAACTACCCAATATCCGAGTGTGTTTGTTGGGAAACGCCGCGTGGGCCGGGCTTTCAATGAACAAGGTCGGTCAAAATTGGTTATCGGTATTCTCGTAATTTTGATCAAGATGCTAACTGTTAGAATAAACGGCAAAACTTTCCGCAGTTTTAAAAGCTAATGAACAGTCATCCGCTTTCATAATTACGAGTTTATGAACCTGCAGGAACAGAGCTTTTTACTTGCATTGATTTTTGCTGCTTCGCTATCTAAAGGACAATTACTTCACTCGGCGGGGAAGTTTAGCGAAGCGGTCAATGACTTCGGACACGTTGATGCCGACGTCACTGTGGGCGTATATAAGCGCCAGCCTAACGTACCATGCGTTCCTCAGAGATTGTAGAGCGCAAGTAGTTTTTTAGTAATCTCATGTTTGAAAATGTTCTCTCTGCGCCGGCAGTGGTCGCAGGAAGGGTGACTAGAATCTGCAGCAGTTTGTACACATTTACATAAAACCTGCCGTCGCAATGAGAGAGGGCATCTATTCCGGTGTTACTAAAAACACACCTCTTTGCACAAACAGTAAGCTGTTCGATTGCAGCAATATCCGTCGTTTCGTCAGCAAGTATGGCGAAGCAGCCTGCAGCATGTACTTTTGCATCTATAGGCTTTCTTTGATAATTTCATCACAAATTTCTATAATTTCGTTTTGTACATCTGGGCTTAAATACGAGGCATTACTGAGGCAACTTTCCAAATGGTTCTTCAGATAGGTATCTCCACAATCGGCTCACATGCGAAAAAGCGCTCTGAAGCGCTCTATTTTCAGCGGGGGATTTGTTTAAATCCGTAGGACCACTGTCCCCTGGTCACGGAGAGCCAGACCTTGTCGCCCGGAAAAAAGAACTGCCTCAATAATAGGCCGTTAACTTTCTTCCGTTTTCTTTTATTTTACTTTGCCTGCCTTGGTCCAGCTGATCGATCACATAGGGCGCGCTTACTGAAAATGTTTGGAGAAAATTATCAGCTGCCAGCTGACAGCCACGGTGGTATTTAGCATTTTCGTGTGTGTGGAAGATTGCGAGCGCGTGCTTCCATTTCTGGAACGGCTTGGACATGAGGGCTCCAGTGCGCGCATGTTGGCCCAAGTTTATAAGAACATTAAACCTATAAGTTCCAGAATTAAAAATCTAAAGCACGTCTTTGGAAATGCCAGTGCACTTTTTGCGTCAAAAGTTTGAGAACTTTATACCCATGAAGTTTCGGAATTGAAATCCACGCGCTCCGTAGATTCCGCGGCCGCTGCGAGTTGTTGCAACGCGCCCGCTCGCTATCGAAAAGCCCTTGAAAATTTGTGCTCGGATGGTGCTCCTTGCGTTATGTGACTCCAGGTGCTTGGGCGTTGCCATGAAATCCAGTCCGAGTTGGCAATGTGCGTGCCAAAATGTCTTCTCGAGTGTGAAAAAGACATTGTAGACAAAATCCAGAATGATTCCCGGCGCCGGTGGTTGTTTTGGTCGGCGGTGCATGCCAGGACGAAGAAATTTCGGGGAGGGGCTGAAGCCCCATCAACCCCCCCCCCCCTCCCCTGGCTACGCCCCTGCCGTCAGGGGTAACAAAAGCGGTCTTCTCACGGTCCATGTCATCAACGGCGATCTGCCAGTACCCTGACCGAAGGTCGATTGAAGAAAAATACTTGGCGCAGTGAAGCCAATCTAGGGCGTCGTCTATGCGTGGGAGCGGGTGCATGTCTTTTTTCGTGATCCTGTTGAGGTGCCGGTAGTCCACGCAAAATTGCCAAGTGTCATCTTTCTTTTTAACAAGAACCACAGCAGAAGCCCAAGGGCTGCAGGACGGCTCGATTATATCTTTGGCAAGCATCCTGTCGACCTTTTAAATGATGCGGCGCTCAGCTGGAGAGACGCGGTATGGCCGTCCGTGGATCGGATGGGCATCACCAGTGTTTATGCGGTGCTTGACAGCGCAGGTTTGACCCAGAGGACGGTCGCAAAGGTCAAAGACGTCCCTATAAGAGAAGAGGAGGCGAAGGAGATCGTCAGCGTGATGAGGCAAAAGGTGTGGAGTGATCATCTTGTTCAGGTCGGGAGGAAACATATCGGGCGAAGTAGACGGGATATCGGTGGTGCGCGAACGACCAGCATCAGGAGACAAGGTGGAGATAACGTAATCGTAGGAGGGCGTCAGCATAGCGAGTGAAATGCCTTATGGTAGTACTTGTGAACACGGTCCGAAATTGATCACAGGAAGACAAGTAAGATTGTCCCGTATAGTTAGAACAGTGTGAGGCAAACCGACATTGTGCGTCAACAGAATTGCGGCGATGGGAGCGAGCACATAGTCACCGTCGGGGACTGGTGGAGATGGCGCCACAGCAACACAAGTGACGGCTTGCGGCGGCAAACGGATGTGCTCAGTAGAACAGAGCCGACTCATGATTGGTCCGGGTTGATCAATTACACTTGGTAGGTCAGTACCAGCGGAACAATCGTTGAGGGCGGAGTGGGCGGACAAGAAGTCAAGACCGAGGATGACGTCATTTTAACAGCAGACGAGGACGGTGAACAAAACAGAAGTTTGACGGTCGGCAACACTGACACGTGCGGTACAAAGGCCAGCTACGGGAGAGGTACCACCATCGGCCACACGTACGACACGTGATGGGGCAGGGGTCATAACTTTCTTCAACTGCTGGCGGAGGTGAGAACTCATAACAGAAATATGGGCGCCGGTGTCAATCAAAGCAGTAACAGGTAGGCCATCCATTTCAACGTCGATCAGGTTCTGATTGGTAGGGAGCGTCAACAGAGGAATTGGAGAGCAGGTCGGAATAGCAGCGTCACCTCCAGGAGCTGCAGCCGTCTGTTTCCCGAAGGAGAACGCCGGGAGTAAGACGGGGAATGGCGTGGTGGAGGTGACCCAGAAGGTTGACGTCGTGGGGAGGGCGAGTAGCTGTAATGGGCGGTGGTGCTCTCGGCAGATGTTTCTTGGTCAGGTGGGCTTGCTGACTTCGGGGTGGATAGCGAAGGAGCTGGGTCGAGAAGACGAGGGCCAAGGACTTCGGCAATATCCTGAAATGTGTCCAACACGTCCACATCGAAAGCAAATTGGCTTGTCGTCAGGCGTCCGGCACGCATTCGGATTGCGATAATTCGGAGTGGGGTAACGACGTTGGAGAGGGTTGAATGTGGCCGGGGTGGTTCACTGAACAGATGGTTTGAAGGCCTTCGTTTGCCAGTTCTTGACAAACAACGGATTGTATAAGGGATATCGTAGGTGGGGCATCACAGGGCTCTCCTCGCATTAAATGTGCGGGCGATACGGTTTCGATTTCGCATCGAACGATTCGGGTGATGGTCTCCGATGTTGAAGGCTGAGTCGGCATACGAACACCCTCACAAGTTGATGTCGCTGCCGTGTTCGGAAGGCGGGCGAATTGGTGGGCAATACGTCGGCTTTTAGCATCTTCGAAGCATCGGCATTCAGTAATAATCTGGTTGACTGTCGAAGAGTTTTTATACACGATCAGGTTAAACGCATCGTCCGCGACCCCTTTCAGCACGTGCGCAACCTTATCGGCTTCTGTCATCTTGGCATCAAACTTCCGGCAAAGGGTCAGCACATCCTGAATGTACGTCAAGTACGACTCAGTAGGCGTCTGCACACGCGAAGCAAGTTCTTGCTTGGCAGCACGCTGGCAGCCGGCAGGTTAGCCAAACAACTCGCGAAGTTTAGTCTTACATACGCTCCAGCTTGTGAGCTCCTCTTCGTTGTTACCGAACCAGGCCTTCACCGTTCCCTTTAGATAAAATATGGCATTCGCCAACATCACGGTCGGGTCCCATCTGTAATGTGAGCTTACGCATTCATAGAGTCGAATCCAGTTGACGTCGTCGCCAGCAGTGCCGGAAAAGGTCCCAGGGTCACGGGGTGGAGCCAGGACGACGGTTGGCATGGCGGCCGCGGCTGACGCAGTTTCACCGCCGGTAGACATGCCTAGAGTGGCGACTTGGCGGCTGCTACGGAGCTCCGTCTTGCGTTATATCCCCAGCACTTCCACCAAGATAGGGAGGGAAACACAACAGGAAAACGAATTTACAATATATTTACATGGCGATCAAGTGTTCAACGGCCGAGAGCGCGCGCCAGATCATCAGCGTCTTCTTCATCGATGCTCCTCTAGGGCAATCATACCATGGCAATATTAATTCTAAAATTCTCAAAAACACCGTCATAGTGTCTAGTAAAATTATTTCTCACATCTTCATGCAATCATTAGAGACTGGCCCGCTGCCCTCGGACTGGAAGATAGCAAATGTTATGCCCATATTGCCACCAGGTTACGAGCTGCGGCGAGCGCGAGCCAATATATTCAGGCAAGGAGAGAAGAAGTTTTCGTTTTTGGGGTCAGCCATCTTCTTGGCTAGTGCTCGTTTCTGCCGGTGCAGTATTTCTTGCTATAAAGGCCTTCTGTTGCACGTGCCAAACTGGTGGAGGTGCGGGGTAGTCCCAGCAAATGTCCTACACGCCTCCTGGTAGCCCTGTCCCTGCAGTGACAACACCTGTTCTCCGGGCCAGCCGAAAAGTCCGAGGATAGCCCCCTGAGCTTGGACCTCTTCCCGAGACTACGTTAGCAACACACCAAAGCGGTATGGAAGGTACTACTACAGCTGCTCACTATACGCTACAGAAAGTGCCATAATCTTCCATGGTTCCGTCCTTGAGGACGTCGAAGACTGGTTGGCTCAGTTCGAACGCGTCGCTGATTTAAATGGGTGGACCGATGCGAACAAGCTGAAGAATGTGTACTTTAGCCTGGAGGATGGCGCTCGCACCTGGTACGAGAACCGCGAACCCTTCTCGTCGTCGAGCGACTTTTGTCGTCATTTGCGGGCAAGTTACGCCATCTGATCGCTGTGAGCGCGCCGAGCGGGCCATTCAGTTGCGCATCCAAATCCCCAACGAAAGTGTGATGATGTACGTGGAGGACATGACGCGCCTCTTTCGTCGAGCTGACCCGGACATGGCAGAAGGTAGGAAGCTCCGCCACTTAATGCGAGGGTTTAAGGAGCAGCTTTTCACTGGCCTGGTTGGAGGCCAGTGAAATCGATGGATCGTTGGAGGCCAGCGTGTCGTTGGAGGCCAGCGTCATCGATGGATCAGATCGGAGCTGCCGGAGGTAGCATCAACATCGACTCCCTCTGCGACCTCATCCGATCAGTGGTACACGACGAGCTGCAAAGAATTCACTGCCCGCCTCAACCTACTGCGGGATCCATATCCAGCCTCATCAGGAACTAGGTTGCATGCTCTGCAAGTCCCGCTTGCCAGTGAGGTCACACCACCTGTGCCGACGGAGCTTCGGCGCGCATCATACGCGGAAGCTGCGAGCCGGTATATTCATGCTTCTCCGCCCTTCGTGCGCCCCACGCCTCACGATACACTTCCATCAGTGCAACCGATCTAGCACTTGGAGAACCGCCAATCGCTTCAAAGAAAATCGGGAGTCTGGCGCACACCGGACAGGCGACCGCTGTGCTATCACTGGGGCGAAGCCGGACATGTATACCGTGAATGCCCGTATCGCCGCCTTGGACTTCAGGGTTTTGCCGTCGACTCTCCAAGGCCAAGATTCGGCGAAAGACCAAGAGCCATTGAAGAATACCTGTCTCAACAGCGCATGCCACTGCCCTTGCGATGGCAGTCACGGTCACCATCGCCGAGACGATTTTCCCCTAATTCCCGGAGCGCCCCAGTGGCGGCGCAGGGGCGTTCGCCAAACCCTAGACGGGAAAACTAAAGACAGCGACCTTCGGGGGTGAGCCCGCTGATAATCGACGCGAGCAAGGCCTCCCAGCGACGCGACCGGCAATGATTCCAATAAAACAACTGAACTCGGAAGCCGACTGTCTTTAGATATACCTGTGGTGATCGACGGTCACCGTCGAGCCCCATCGTCGGTCACCGTCGAAAACGGCGTTTTCCTCAAAAAGTTAACTGGAACGCCCATGCATTCCTTCGGACACTTTGAAAATTCGTTCCAAGTGGATACAAAAAAATTGAAACATGTGTCGTAAAATAATTAATAAAAACGTTGTCGCAGTTTCACCTGAAAGGCCAAGCATCAATTGCGATAGCAAATTTGTAGAGAGCTTTACGGAGTAATGATATTAGCTTTATCAGCTGTATAAACTTGGACATGCAGCAGCACCGGCAACACGCAGAACTGTTGTCGACGCCGTCGGCGTTTTGCCCGCGTTCGCTCAAAATGCGTGCGGCGTTGGTGACTGTGGCCGGAGCCTCTGATATAAATAGGCACTTGGTGCCGCAGCTAAACGTCGCCTCCCTTCCCTCCCCCTCCCTCCCCCACGGCCTCTCGCGCGTCGGAAGAAGGCGCGTTTGCTCTACATATATGGTGATTGTAAAGGAGGAAAGAGACGCCTACTTCTGCAGCCCTTAAGCGAGCACGGCGCAGAACGCGAGTTTGTTCTCCGCCGTGCGTTCACTCCCCGTGAAAGCGCGCTCTCCTCGCGCCCTTTCACTCGCACATACAGCGTCCGGCGGCGCGCGGCGACGATTTCATCTCCATTGACGTCATACGGAACCTGACGGCGACGGCAGAAATCTGCTTTTGAGTGTCCATATAATTGCTATCGCAATAAAAGTTAACTCGCGTAATTATGTTAAATATTCAATTAGGCGTTTTGGCCATCCATTAGGCCATCCATGTCAGAATTAGCTTGGAACTACATAAAACAATTAGCCTCCTTAGAGCGTTGTCGCATTAATGCGACCACAAGAAATCCAGAGATATGTTTAACTCCATCCTTCATAACACTCTGTAAGCATCAGTCGTTAATGCATTGCCTACCATTCACTTTGAACAGATACAAAAATGGCGGTTCTTTCAGTAAGAAAGAACTCAGCTGACACTTTGGTCGCTTGTAATGTATCTGATGTGATTATTTTTCTGCCTTTGTGTATGGTTCATAGTATATAATGTAAATCCTGTTTCGTTTTCTTAGCATATGTTGATCTTGTAAAATTCAATCTCATGCTATGTTGTATAGCTGGTGTTGCGTTGTTTTGTATAGATAGTATTGTTATTGTAGTGTTGTTTAAAATGCATTCTGTTAAACTTTTTCCAATTCTGTTAACTCGCCGTGACGCAAATATTCTTTGTCTTTACGTTCATAGGTATTTCGTCTATAAGGAATTCCAGCGACAGCTGGAAATATATGTGAATTATTGTGCATGTGTGCACACTGTTTGCTGTACTATTGCCTTGCCTGGTCTTATTGGTCACGTCAAGCTACATATGTAGCTTTTAGTCCAAAATGGCCGTCCAGCATGTGAACTGGACAATAAATTGATTTGATTTGATTGATTTCGTCGGACACTTTGAAAATTATTATCTCGAAACTGGTTTAGTCCTGAGAATTCGTTCCAAGTGGATAGGCCTTGCGAACTCGGCGACTATAATTAGTAGATTGAAAATGTGCCATAAAATAATTAATTAAAACGTTAATTAGCGTAATTATGGTAATTCCAATTAGGCGTTTTGATTTCTCGTGGAAGTAATGGCCACCTCATCGAGTAGTTTAGATCAAGGATTATAACTGTGTTATCTGCCACAGGCAATCTTTAAAATTTTGGTTCAGCTAAAATGAAACGCCCTGTATATTTGCATGCTAAATGACATCATAGAACCATATCCTACCTATCAAGGGAAGTGCATGCGCACCACCAGAAAAATAGTAGCACAGGCAATGGGCCGGATTACTGATGTTCCCGTGGGAGAAACAAAGATGTCGGCCTTTTATTGCTTATATACTGCAGCTGATTAAACCTCGAGAAGGTGAAGCTGACGGATACGGTACAATATGTAAGTAAAAAGAAGTTGCAGTGGCTTAGCTCGGCTATGTCAGGATATACGTAGCGTTAGCAAAGGTTCAGCTGATTATTCTTAGCTTTCCTGGTTGTCTCCTACGCTCAACCGCTAATTGCCAGGCAACTACTTCGGGATCCGATGAGTCAAGCTTCTCCGTTCTTCTGCGCTGTTGAGCAGCATTTGCGCTCTCCTTCTCCGTGGCTATACCACACCGGCAAACGCCAGTCAGAAGCGCAGCGGCTCCAGCGCAGTGTCAGACGGCGACTCCACAGCGAGCGCGCGCCGGCGCCAGTGCGTCTACCACGGCTACGACGTCACTCCTCTGGAATGCGCAGACCGGCGGCGGTGAGTCGCGCGCGGCGGCGGCGGAGGAGTGCGCGAGAGGTGCCGGCTCCGGTGGCTCCGGTGCGCAAGCCATGTGACATCACTGATCCTTGCGCATGCGCAGCACGGCTCTTGATGTGCCGCGCGAAACGGGCTTGGCTAGGCCAGTGTAGCTAACGCTATAAAAGAATTTTTTTTCATCCGGGCCTGGTCATGTACACGCGGGCCCTAGCTAAGCTTAGTAATGAACGCCTGGGCCAGGGCCGGGCTCAGTAACACGGGCCCGGGTCGGGCCCGGGCTTGGAACCACGGGCCCGGGCCGGGCCTGGGCTGGTCTCGGTCATGTACGCCCGGGCCCGGGCCGGGCTCGGGCCGAAAAATCAGGCCCGGGCCGGGCTCTAAGCCAGATACGCGGCCGTTCTTATTGCGGGTGACTTCAACGCTCAAAACACAGAGTGGGCATATGACTATAAGAGTGTATATAAGTGTATAAGAAGGCACAAACTTAGCCGGTTGTGCAGACGATTCTAGCCTCACACTGGTCACGGATTTCCCACCAGAAGGGCTAACTCGGTCAGTCGCGACACCCGACCTCCGCGGTATCGATGGTGCGTGGAATAATCTCCAGGGGGACTTGGGTAGGGACCACTACATTCTCGAAATCGCGGTGCAGGTCAAACCCAAATCACCAGTCAGATACGAATACGTTGACTGGGATCTTTTCAGAAAAATTCCAGGCGAAACGGCCCCTTCAAGTGAATCTTTCAAAGAACTAATCGCAAACCTTAAACAGGCTGTCAAGAGCGCAGCCCAGTAAATCACAACACAGCTCTTAGTCCCCAAAATGGACTCGTGGACACGTCCTCGCAGAGAGGTGGAAAACGCAGAAGCTAGATCGCCGACTTCGAGTTAAGCTAAAGTGAGTCAACAATGAATCGTTGGTTCGTACTTCAGGCAGATGGCCCTACAGCAGTGGAACGAGACGTGCAACGAAATGGACGGTCGCATGAGAAGAGACAGTAAATGGAACTTGCTTAAAAGCCTCCTCAATGACAAACAGTCCAAGAGCACCCAATCTTGCCCTCGATAGGCTCATTCATAAGCAGATCGCCACGGGCCTCACGGAAGCAGAAACTATCAACATCCTGGCTCGCACCTACCTCCCAGTTAAGGAAGGAGATTCGCACGGCGGAAAGGTGAGAGCAGGATACACGGGGCTAGACAGGCCAGAGCTAGACGAACCGTTCACTGAATTAGACACGTTCTCTTCAACCTAAACGAAGGTCAGACGGAGTTACCAACAAACTCCTCCGAAACCGGGACGACAAGGCCATAGAAATCATAACGGCGGAGATAAACGAAGTATGGAGTTTGCCGTCGACGCTGGCGGAACAGTTGAGATCGCTCTCGTCAAAACAGGGCGAAGTGACTTTGCCGCGAAGACCCTGTTGTGCGTGGAGCAGAAATTACTACTCTTAAGCCGCTCCACCAGCTTACGCTGTGACTGTGCTGTGTGTGCCGCGCAGGCCTGTGAATTTTTTTTTTTTAATTTTCCCCTTTTACTGCACCGCGGCAATAAACAAAGATCCCCACCGGCCAATGTTCTCGCTTGTCGCTTTTTTTTTTTTTTCTCGCTATCTCCTTGAAGGCTTGCTCTGCTGTTTGGAAGGTGGACTTTGCTGTGATATTATGGTGAAGCATTGTTGTGGCTGATTAGACTCACTGACCAATAGATGACACAACCAGTAGACTTGGTCGATCCCGGAGGTAGTTAGATTAAGACAGCATTCTGCGGTTTTACGTGCCGAAACCCCGATATCATTACGAGGCACGCCACAGGAGACTCCGAGTTAGCTTAGACCCCACCTGGGGTTTTGTAGCGTGCATTCAGTGCGCGGCACACGGTTTTTTTTTTTTTCTGTGTATTTTTTGGCGTTTCAACCCCACCAAGATGCGGCCACCGCGGCCAAGATTAGACACCGCAGCATTAGAAAAGCATTGTAACAATGTCTGGAAAGAACGCGATGGGTGGATGACGTCGCAGTGTACAGCGCCCGGTGCTACAAAGAGCTTTTAAAGCGAAGCTTTATAGGTCTAGGCGAAGAGGCGAAATCGCCTCTGTACAGAAAACTATCATCAGCATTGGCTCGAGCGTCCTCATCTTTCATCGTTTCGCCCTAAGGGCGAAGCAATGAATGCGATAGCAGCACAGCAATGTCATACGAAGTAAGGTGAGCGGCTTTGGTAGCAATATGAATTGTAGTAAACATGGGCTGATTAAGTAAGCAGGTGTGCTGCGGGGTAAGTAGACCGACATGAAGAGAGACTCGATGACCACGAGAAGGCGCGTGTGAAACCGTTGTGTTGATGAGAAGCGCTTCCCGTGGGCAGCGCGCGTGCGAAGGGACACCTGTAGCGCTGCACTGCCGATCCGGGCAGCATTACATGTGTAGCGTGCGTTGGAAAATGTGGCCCGACTATTACTAACTGAATGAACAAGCGTGGTGTGAGCGCGCACAAACAAACATGAATAGATCACACTGAATGACTGCAGACAACGACTGTCAAAACGCTGGCAGCAAGCCCATACGCTGCAGCGGGCGAAGGTACGTGCGGTCTGTCACTTCAACAGAAACTGAGCGGCGAATGCACAGTGCATAAAGGTCAGAGCCGTGTGGAGATAAGGGACGGTGCGGCGAACGACGAGCGCGGTTGTTGGCAGAGTAGAAGTGCGCCCCCCCCCCCCCCGCTCCTTCCGGCGCTGGCTTCCCGCTTCCTTGCTTGCGCATGGGAGAAATAAGAGACGGTGCGGTCGAGCGACGAGCGCGGTTGTTGGCAGAGTAGAAGTGCCCCCCCCCCCGCTCCCTCCGGCGCTGGCTTCCCGCTTCGTTGCTTGCGCGTGGGAGATTGAGTGCGTTCGCTCTCCGTGATAGCGCGCGTCTCCGCACGCTTCCGCTCGGGCATACGGCGCGCGGTGAAGATTTTATCTATACGGAACCTCACGGCGACGGCGACGCCAACGGCAGAAATCCGGTCGAAGTGTCCATATAATTGCTATCGCAATAAAACTTGATTATATAGACTGGGGAGTTTGGAGCACGCAGGCTCCAGGGCCCCCGCACGACCCCACGGCACTCAAGCGTTTATGTTAGTCCGGTCCATAATGGCAGCCCGGTCAGTAGCAATGGTCTGCACGACCGGGTCTCCGGAGCGGAGCAGGGTCTCCCAGTCCTCCCAAGTCTTCAGGTGCTCTAGGCCCCGCGGGGGAGGATCCGCGCCGGGCAATGTGAAAGGAGAGCAGAAGCGCGAGGTTCCGGACAGAGAGTACAGGCTGAAGTGAGGAAAAGTGAGAGGAGAGGGGAGAGAGTAATTGGCGCTAAAGAGTAGCTTGTCGATTGCTAAGGGATTCGTGCGGTGGAGGGTACAGCTGGCGCGCCGCCTTGCAGGCAAGCGTCAGCTCGTTGAAAGTGTGCGCGCGCTCCTTCGTGAATCCCGGATCGGAGGCCGCAAGAGCCCGGTTTAAAGAACATCGGGCTAAGAGGTCTGCGGCCTCGTTTCCAGGATTCCCGCAGTGCGCGGGCACCCAAATCAGCTCCACATGACGGGGCAGGGTCGCAGCGGGCGAGTCCAGTATGCAAAAAGCAGGAACGTGGACTCGGCCTCGTGCGAAATTTAGGATTGCAGTTTTGGAATTTGATAAAACATACCGGGCTTCTGTGTTGACGATGGCCAGGGCAATGGCAGCTTCCTCTGCAGCTTCAGGAGAGGTGTCTGGGGGGAGTGTGTGTGTTCCGAAGGGGAAGAGTGCGCAGCGACCGCTTCATCGCCCGTGCAGGCTGCGTCCACCCATACGGCGTCCCGCTCCGCGCCGTAATATCGGTGGAGGGCTGCAGCGCGAGCTCTGCGGCGCTTATCGTGGTGGTCGGGGTGCATGTTACGGGGAAGTGGCTTAATGAGAAGTTCGCGGTGTAAGGGTCTTGATATGTGGCGTAATGTCGGATCGTTGGCGGGTATCCGGATTCCAAGGGAATGCAGGATGCACCTGTCAGTGTCGGTTTGTGCGAGACGAAGGTATTGTGCTTGGCGGTGTGCGTCTACAAGTTCCCCGATTGTGTTGGGGAGGCCTAGTTGTAAGAGTCGGTCGGTAGGTGTATTTATGGGAAGGTGGAGGGAGACTTTGTATGCTCGACGAATGAGAGCATCCATGGCGTCAGTTTCACGGCGAGATGCTGGAGGTGGAGTATAGCACATGGCTGAACACAAAGGCGTGAACAAGGCGGTCACGCTCCCTCATGCCCCCGTGGTGGCCCGAGACCCGGCGGATGAGATGCGAGATCGCCCCCACCACCCGCTTGAGTCTCCGGAGTGTAGTAGTGTTTTTCCCATCACTCTGAATAAGCATTACCAATATCCGGAGAGTTTTCACCTCTGGTACCGGTCTGCCCTCCAGTTCGATGACGATGGCGGAGCAGGGTGAGTGGCGGTTCTTGGGACGGATGCAGAGCATCTCGTACTTCTCTGGGGAACAAGAAAGTTCTACGCTAACTTCATAGTTTTGGGTCAGATTGGCGGCTGCTTGGATAGTGTCCTGTATGGCGCCATCACTGCCATGGGTAGTCCATAGCATGATGTCAGCGTATAGAGTATGTTTCAGGTGAGGAACGGTTGCCAATTGTCGTGCTAGGGGGATCAGAGTGATATTAAATAAGAAAGGTGAGAGGACGGAGCCTTGCGGGGTGCCGATGCTTTTTAGAGAGTATGTGGGGTAGGTGAGCGGGCCGAAGCGAAGCTCAGCCGTGCGTGCTGTGAGAAAGACCTGGATGTACGTGCACCCACATTCAGTGGGGAGAGTGCAGTCATGATCGCGTGATGTTCAACACGATCAAAAGCTTTGGATAAATCCAAAGCCAAGACTGCCTTGGTGTGGCCTGGAATGAGCGGGTCGAAGATGTCATGGGTTTTTTGCAACATGGCGTCTTGTGCGGACAAATGGGGACGGAATCCCACCATGCTGTGAGGCTATAAGTCATGGTCTGCCAAGTGCTGTGCGAGTCTCGCTGATACCACGTGCTCGAAAAGCTTCACGAGGTTAGCGAGATTGGGCGAAGGTTTTGCAGTGTAAGTGGTTTGTTGGGCTTTGGAATGAAGATTACCTTCACGTGGCGCCAGGACTGGGGGAAGGTGCCCTCCTTCCAGCACTGATTGAAATACTCCGGGATATCGATCGTCCAGATTACGGTGCGCTGTGTTGGAGACGTGGTCGGCGCCGGGTGCAGATTTGGTGCGGAGAGTCAGGAGGGCTGCTCTGACCTCCGCCTCTGTTATGGCGGTATAGAGTTTGGGGTTCGTCTGTCCTGTATATGAGGGGAGAGGAGTTGATATGCCGGGTGAGGTGTATGTGTCGCGGAGTGTATCCAAGAGAGCATCGGGGTTGTCCACGTGTGCGTGTATGAGCCGGGTGACGTGGTGCTGGGTGGCGTTTTTTGTTTTCGACGGATCGATGAGGTGTCGGAGGAGCTGCCACGCCCGCTTTGCGGACAGTCTCGCGGCGATGCCGTCGCATACTTGTCCCCAATTGGAGCGGAAGAGCTCCTCCGAATGTGGTTGAATTTGGGATTGTAGAGTGGCTAAGCGTTTTTTGAGTGTTCTGTTATGTTTGCCCCGTTTCCACCTCTCTAGGTGGGAGGCCTACCACAGTCGTGTGGTAGGCCTCCCAGAGGTGAGCGAGTCGGGTGTCTAGGGTGGGGACGTCTGTGGTGGTTTCAATATGCTGCGTATGGTGTTGGATGTCAGTCTGAAGAGAGTCTACCCAGTCGTTGATGTCGGTGATGGGATTGTCAGGACTGGCAGTTCGCGTGGTGCGGAGAGCGTCCCAGTCAATGAGGTTGTGTGTCATGTAGGTGTGCCGGGGTGGCTTGAATGGGACCGTGACTTGTATCATGTAATGATCACTGCCCAGTGTGTGTTGTGTTCTCGTCGAAGTCGCATCACGGAAGGAGCAGCTGAGCACCAGATACGGACTAGTGTCCATGCTAACACTGTTGCCGATTCGCGTAGGAGTCTGAAAGTTGTTGTGGACGGAAAGCTGGAGGTTCTGCAGGAGCAGCCAGAGCCTGCGACCTCTGTGTGTGGTTGTTTTGTATCCCGAGTCAGTGTGTTGACTTGAAATCCCCACCGATTAGTAGGGGGTGCTTCCCTACCAGGCGGTGCAGCTGTCGGAGGAGGGACTCCAACGTGGCCATCGGTTTGGATGGGGGTGGTAGATATTGGCAATAAAGATGGATGGGAGTGTATGTGTGTGATGGATAATTTCGGTGATCACGCAGGGCGTCTCTGACGTGATGTAATGTGTCTTGTGTTAGAGTGCGGTGCACAAGTGTGGATGCCCTGGGTGTGTTTGTGGTGTCAGAGTGTGTGGAGTTGTAACCGGGGAGTGCGGCCTGAGTGGCAGTATTTTGGAGAAGAAGGACTTGGGGCGTTGGGGAAAGTGTAGGATGTAGAAGCTGCAAGGGCGCGCGCTTACGCCGGAAGCCGCGGCAGTTCCAGGTTAGGACGTGTAGATAATTACTGTTGCCCCGTCCCGCCATATTGGAGCATAGGGGGATGGATGAGAGGGGCTAGTCTGGTGTCCATTGAGATATGGGGTTCGATGGTGGTAGGCTGTGTTGTGGGGAGAAGAGGGGTAGAGAGCGGGGGGAGTTGTGTGAGGCGTGCTTCGAGAAGGCCGACCATCTTCTGGAGTATGGATTCCATGCAGCGTTCAATGTGCGTTTCCAATTTCGTAGTGATGTCAGAGAGAAGGGCGTTGAATTTACTTTCGAGGCGAATCTCAAGATTTTTTTTTGGCGAATTGGTCGGAGAGTTCTTTCAGTTTACAGTCCACATCGGTCGGTCCGGAGGCAGGCGGTGAAGAAGTGATACGATTTTTTTTTTTTATAGGGTGGTGATTGAGGGCGAGCGGTGTTGGTTTGTGTTAGAGTAGGAGGTGAAGTTGAGAGAGAAAGTAGGAGAGGCAAGTGAGGCTGTGAGGCGACATACCTCCTCCCGCAGGGCCCGGATCGTTGTGATCCGGAATTTTCTGGGGGGAGGCAGGCGGCGATTTCCTTACACAGTCGGCCCATGTGAGGCGGAGCTTGTTGCTGCGGTCGAGGGGCTGGCATCTGCTCCCGGGGCTGGGTAGTGCGTGGTAGCGGGCGGGCGTACTTACATTGTATGTTCCCAGTAAGATGCCCGTCCCCACAGACGATGCATTTGGATGGGCAGGTCTCGGTTGGCTTTTCAGCGCAATTGTGGCAGCATCCTCTGGCTGGTGCGGGACCCTGGCGGTGTCCGATGCGGCGGCAGTTGTAGCATGTCTCCATTTTGGGTCGATGGGGAAAACATGTGTGAACACCCGCCCAAAAGCGGATAGCTTTCGGCAGAGGTCCAGTGGCGAAAGTGATAATGATTGACCGCTTTTTCCAAAGGACCGCGCGTCAATGATTGGGAGCTCAGGTTTGAAGGGGACAAGTTCATTTATGATTTCCGCGTGTGACTCCCCACTGTGGGCCCTATAAATGACGCCCCGCACGGCGTCATCGGGCGGAGCGATGTAGGCGGTGGCATCAGTTGAGTTAGTGCCGATGGTAATTGATGTGATTTGGGCATAAGTCCGAGCTCGAGCCTCCACTGGTGTGCTGATGGTGAAGGTATTGTTGGCTGGGTGCAGCCGCACCTGGGCGAGCGCTTCCCGCAGGGGTATTTTAGTCGCTCCGCATTTCGCTGTGAAAAGCCTGCGGGGGGTCTTCCTTGGATACGTCGAAACCGCCGCGTGGTCGAACCTTGAGGTCTCCCCGCGGGAGTTGCGGGAGAGGCGCGCGTCGCAAACGCGTCGATTTCGTCGCATGTCGGGATTTCGGGCGGCCGTCGCCGTCGTTGGGTTCCGGTAACAGCCCTGGAGTGTTGGGGACATAGAGTTTCTAAATAAAAAACCAAACGATTGACTGGCGGTCGCCGGACGGTATCGGTTACGGAGACGCAGGATGGTCTCCCATTCTCCGTTTTGGACTTCGGCGGGGTCGATTTCGGTGCCAACTACTTGATAGTTCATGGCTGAGTGGGTTGCGGGGGGTCGCGGACGCTAGGCCAAAAGTATATAGGCCTAGCTCCGGCGAGCGCCGGAGAAACGGAAAAAAGGCCGAAAAATCCGACCCGGGCGGGCCAGCGATAGCCGGGTGGGTTCAAAATGTGCGGCTCGCCTTCCCGGATGCGATGATGCCAATATCGAGAGCGTCAGGTAAAAATGTCCGGTCGCTGTGGACTTTGAAGAAGGAGCCCATATGCGGCGCGTCCGCTCGCATGCAACGACCCTGAAACTCCTCGTCTTCTTTCGTAGCTGGCTCGTAGGTGCCCCTCGAGTGGCGCTCGTGCACGGCACGCGCTCGTGCCTCTGCAGTCTTCTTCCACAGCTGGCTGCGTTGCCACTCATCATTCAAGAGTAGAATTTCACTTCTCTTTTGTCGTAGTAATGGGGAGGCCGCGTTTACGGAGTCATTGTTTAAGGGGGGTAAATCTATTTCGAAGAATTGTAAGCTGCAATGGCGGGCGAATGCTGCTAACTACGCCGGTGAGCAAACTCGAGACATCGAACGCAAGCGACAACGGCGGACTGGGGGCATACCATTACTCCGTCGTAGCCGAACGTGTGTGTATACCTCATAATTGCGAAAAACTTTAATGAACCCTCGGGATTAACCCAGTATTAAACACCGGGGTCACAAGTTTCAGCTTCGCTGGTTAACCACCTTTACGGAGTGGAAGGGTTGGTCTTTTTTTCAACCAACCACGTTTTCATAAATTGCAGCACAAAATTTACTGTCACGCCCATGAATTTCGTCGCGCACTTTCTGAATGAATATCTGGAAACTGGTCAGCCAGAAAATTCCTTCCAAGCGGTAGGTCTTGCGAACTCGCCGGCTACAATTCGCAAGTTGAAACGTGTCAAAGTAATTAATTTAGACATAAATGAGTGTTTTTGCTCTATCAGTCGATTATGCATTTTGATTTCTCGTGCATATCGACCCCTTTGAATAATCCAGATGAATGACTAAAATAAGCTCCGTACCACAGACAATTTCTAATTTCTTGTATAGTTAAAAAAATGTCACAGTTTGGCCCTAAGGGCGAAGCAATGAATGCGATAGCAACACAGCAATGTCATACGAAGTAAGGTGAGCGGCTTTGGTAGCAATATGAATTGTAGTAAACATGAACTGATTAAGTAAGCAGGTGTGCTGCGGCGTATGTAGACCGACATGAAGAGAGACTCGACGACCACGAGAAGGCGCGTGTGAAACGGTGGTGTTGATGAGAAGCGCTTCCCGTGGGCAGTGCGTGCGAAGGGACACAGCTGTAGCGCTGCACTGCCGATCCGGGCAGCATTAGATGTGTAGCGTGCGTAGGAAAATGTGGCCCGACTATTACTAACTGAATGAACAAGCGTGGTGTGAGCGCGCTCAAACAAACATGAATAGATCACACTGAATGACTGCAGACAACGACTGTCAAAACGCTGGCAGCAAGCGCATACGCTGCAGCGGGCGAAGGTACGTGTGGTCTATCGCTTCAACAGAAACTGAGCGGCGAATGCACAGTGTATAAAGGTCAGAGCCGTGTGGAGATAAGAGACGGTGCGGGCGAGCGACGAGCGCGGTTGTTGGCAGAGTAGAAGTGCATCCCCCCCCCCTCCACGCTCCCTCCGGCGCTGGCTTCCCGCTTCCTTGCTTGCGCGTGGGAGATTGAGTGCGTTCGCTCTCCGTGATAGCGCGCGTCCCCGCACGCTTCCGCTCGGGCATACGGCGCGCGGCGAAGATTTTATCTATACGGAACCTCACGGCGACGATGACGACGGCAGAAATCCGGTTGAAGTGTCCATATAATTGCTATCGCAATAAAAAAAATCGGCAGAGACACTTAAGACTCCTTACGTGTGGGAGCGCGTAAGCATTATAGCGTGTGTCGACCTCGGAACGTCATGAACGCGCCATTTTATACTCTCATGACGTGGCGCCACCTCCTCCCCATTGGCCGCGGCATCACGTGTGCAAAGACGCATGCACTAGGCACACCTTTAGTCAACCAGAACCGAAATGTACCACATTTTCTTTTCAAAGCCACTATTTTACTTTGTTTGCAGGAACCTCACTGAGAAATTTTAGGTCAATCCGAGCATTTTTAATGTGTTTTCACTCTTTGCGCAGTCAGCCATTTCTGGTACCATCTTTCGATCACGCTGACATATTTTCCCCGTGAGGGGGCATATAATGTTGTCGCATAAAAAAAGCTCTCGGTGTACCCTTCGGCTACATCATGCAATCCAGCCAGCTGTTACAGAACGGGGACCAATCGGGTACCGTATTCTGAAACGTTCCACTTCGGCGACAGTAGTCACGTTCAGTAAATGAATCGGCTTACCCATGACGTCCGCATGCTCTACCAACACGCGCTCTCGAACGCTTTGCAACACACGAGGCGAGTGCTGAGCGGCTCCTGTAGAGTGTACTAGACAATGGTCGAGTGGGCCGAACGGCGCTCTGCCGCTGAGGCGCCGCGTGTGGAAAAATTGTGCGAGGGCGCTGCGAGCGAGCTGGATTGGGGCGGAGACGCGCTCGCGGCATATTCAACGTACTTTCGCTGCGGGCGCCGAGGCCGATTGTGCATAGTACGCTCTCAAAATAGCACTTTATTTCCACTGCAACTTTATATTTACACCATTTTGCCAAACATATATATTTGAGGCATAGATTATACAACGCGATGTCTTCAATTTTGCTGTCGTTGTCAAGCGCTTCGTCTGCTAGCGAGCGCGCGTTCGCTACGCGGACGCTGGCGCACGCCCAGTTTTTCTCGCAGAACCTCTGTGCAGTACATTTTTTTTAAATGTTTTAGTTGCTTTGATGCGCCCATGACTCTTGACGGCCGGTGCCAAATGTAGTTTAGCCCATTGTAGTGTGCGTGTGTGACGGTGCACAGATGGTCCGTGCGTGAAAGCAGAGGAAGATGACGAAAAAAGGCAGTGTTCGGGCGACCATGTTGTTCTACGTCCGCAACCTCCTACTCGCGTCACACAAGTCGACAGGATAAAGACCTGGCAGCCACCGCATCGAGCTCACATCATCATGCAAGAATTGAACACCACGCCGTGAACCCCAAGCGCAGAGATCCACCACCTACACAGACCAGCATCATGACCGCACCATCGGAAGCCTTGGACGTCCCCAAGTACACTGGATCAGCGGACGATGAACCCGTAGAAGACTGGTTGCGCTTCTTCGAGTTCCACGCAACCCCTGCATCATGGTCGGAATGGGAGATGGTCGCCAGCTTCGATGGATACCTGACCGGTGAGGCATTTCGCTTCTACCTGACCCACATATTTAAATATAAAGAATCATGGAAATAAATCAGAGAAGAGATGATCAGTTGATTTAAAGTATACGCTGCAGACTCCCTCATTATCCAACAGCTGGAGAAATCGCAACTGGGTGGCCGTAGTCACCCGCAGTCTCCACGTAGCTATCATAACACCAACCAAAGCCACGCATAACTCGATCATCGACAATTTCCTCAAGTAGTGGTCCTCCCGAAAAGACGAAAGAAAATCGCAAGCCTACCATGGTTTCACCACTCACAATGGACATAGTAAAGCCTCCGTTCGCTGAGCGATATCCAAGTCGCTTCGCTTCAAGACCAAACCTTCCACCAGGTTTCAGTGCCGTGCAGGAGTCACGAATATGTGCGTCTTCATCATGCTATCGTACTCCTGCCATCGCGAATCCATCAGATGCGTTCACTGCGTCTTATACGTGCGACCCGCCGCCTGGTTTCCAGTCACGCCAGTCCTCTATGACGCTCATTCCGCAGCCCGTGCTTCACACAGAATTGCTTCGTTCGCGCATGGCACATTGAATTTTCCAGAGTTGGACCTATCACTGGAAGCGCGTGGTGAAGTCATGTCTACATCCACATCATCCAATGATAGAGCATCTAGGATTCCAAGCTGCATCAATTCAGACTACGGTACCACACCAATCAAGCAAAGAACGCTGCTATTACTTCCAGCGGTGACGTGAAACAGACTGCCTTCCCGCCAAGAGTACAGAAGGAAACCACCACGAGCGTGTCCCCTTTTCACGAAGAAGACAATACTCTTTCAGTAGCAACGGATGAACCATGTACATTTGGACACCAAATCACTTCGCAACAAATAAACTTTCTTCCGCGTACAATACCCCAAGGAACCGCTGCCACTGCAGAAGCGTCGCAAACCCTAAGCGTCACACTCTGCCATAATACAACAGCACCCATTCATAATGTCGTCGCTGCAGCCTCAGAAGAGCCTTCTGTGGAGCCTGCCACAATGCTTCTGCCACCACACAAGTCCCCCACAAGCGAGCAATGCACCACCTACCCACAGAATACCACGTTGGTTTGCAAAACAAATCAAAGGACAAATGTGCAGGAAAGACTACCCCAGCAGCTCCCGCATAAACATCAAAAAGATCAACATCAACTCCATCAGCAGCTTCAGCGACCCCGACGACGGCTTCGACATAATCTACGACGAAGAGCATCACCGAAAAGCCAGATACAACAAGAAAGGCGTGAACGCGCAAGCCAGCTAAACCCAAGGCCAAACCAACTAGGTCGTGTCCCAAGAAACGAACATCACCAAGGACCTTTACAACATGACCAGTCAAGACTACGCCTATTTCGGGGACAATCGCGATGATTGTCCCTGAAATAGGCGTCGCATGCGGGGCCTATTTGGCGCCCAATAGACACCGCATGCGACGGCGAAAGTAGGCGACGGCGAAAGTTCGCGACGGCGAAAATAAGCACCCAATAGACACCGCATGCGACGGCGAAAAAGACGGGTGCCATTTTCTCGCCTCAGCCACCTCGAACAACGAGCAGTCATTTCAGAAAGCACGTATCTGCAACCATCAGAAACAAGGAAATTCACGAGCCAACGGTACCTCTCACGTGCGCGCAATATCCTCAAGAAAACTCGCAACGTGCATCCTTTCATCCGCACTAGTTTGAAAAGCAACCACCGTTCCTGGTACCTCAAGGCGCTTGAACTGTATGCACTTGCATCAGGAGGCGAACGTGAACTACGAGCAGTGTTCACGAGCTACGGCGCATGCAGACGTCGTCCGGAACACAACAGTCAGCCTCATCCACCAGAACGATGCGAAAAGTTACCGGACAGCTACACTTTTCTATGAAGTTGATGTGGTTGAACTATATTGGGACAATGGACTAACTGCGCATTTTTTGTTTTCATTTATCAGCGTCCTCTTGCTTCGGCATATGTTTGTTGCTCGCGCTCTCTTGGGGGGAGGGGGAACGTGTAACGGTGCACAGATGGTCCGTGCATGAAAGCAGAGGAAGATAAAAGGCAGTGTTCGGGCGACCATGTTGTTCTATGTCCGCAACCTCCTGCTCGCGTCACACACACACACACACACACACACACACACACACACACACACACATATATATATATATATATATGCGTGTGCAAGTGTTATTAGACTGTACGACACCGAATAGTCATTTCCGTTTGAATGTAACGCAAAACAACACTATTGAAATCTCAAAGGGGACTGCATGCAAGTGATGACTGTTATTCCGAATGCTTTTGCTGCCGGAGAGTCGTGCCTGTTGCGCAGAGGCGCAGTTCCTGAGAGAATTAACGGGTGGGTGTTAGTAAGTCCTGATTAACAAGTTCCTAGCTCTCATTCAATATAAACGCTCCGTTTTGGGGAAGCCTGTAAATCTGCTAACTTGACTCAGACAAGAATTTTTCACAGTCTCGCCATGTTTGCAACCCACTAAAACTGAGTGCCCCATGGGGTAACACACTTCTTCAACGAACGCAACAGATCTGCACGTATCTCTACGTGTATGTGAGACACGTCATTCCTTTGTTTCATTATAGTCGTGATTATAGTGCACCGGATAAAAAACGCAGCCGTTTATAATACACAAGCTGCAGAGTTGAGCGGTCATACATTTGGGAACGGCATTACATTTACGCATGAAATATAGGATAAGCGTAACATGTTTTTCTCTGAAAGCAGACTCGAGAATAATTTATGTTATTTAAACCCCCAGAAATAAGCCGAAGAACGCAGCCACCTGCTTTTTTCTTTCTTTTTTAATATAAACAAATTCTTGGGTTTTACGTGGCAAAACCACGATATGATTATGAAGCACCCGGTTTAGTTATTGCCACCTGAGGTTCTTTAACGCGCACCTAAATAGAAGTACACGAGTATTTTTCCATTTCGTTCCCATCGAATTCCGCGACCTGGCCTGAACCCGCGAGCTCCAGAATTAGCAGCGTAACGCCGTATCCACGATATAGGCACTAATTAGGCTATCGCGCAGGCTTCCTTTCTTTTTTTTCTTTTTTTTTTTTTTGAAGTATCGACTGGGAAAAAATTCGCCCCGGAAGGCCAAAGCGGCTGCCCCGGAAAGGCGGTGGTCCCGGGTTCGAGTCCCGGCCAGGACGAATTTTTCTTCAACTGCGAGGCTTTCTTTCGAGGAACCCGTATGGGTTTCCTTTGTATCAATTGCTGCATTTGGGTGGATGTCTCATTTTCCCTTTATTTACCTCTCTCCACCTAGCGGGTTTCCGCTGAACTATTACGTCAATAACATAGTAGAATGAAAGCAGACACTGCGGCCGCAATGCACGCGCAATCACCGAGCGGCATTAAAAATTAATAAAAAATAAATAAACAGAAAGGAATTTATTCTTAAGGCATAAATACATGTCATATGCAATTATGAACCCCATTTGATCGGTCTGAACGCAAATACCAGCGCGCGAAGTAGTACTGAATAGTAAAAACCAGTCAAAAGACGAAGGACAGAGAAGAGACGTGGCACACACGACCAGTCGTCGTGTGTGTCACGTCTCTTCTCTGTCCTTCGTCTTTTGACTGGTTTTTACTATTCAGTATGTACCAACTGACCCAGACTGCTACTCTACTGCAATGCGAAGTAGTACGAATGACCCTGCCGAGCAGTATCGCCAGCCGTTTCCCACGGCGCGACCTTGATGCGGCCCAATCCACTTCGACCGCAGCGCCGCCCTAGTATTTTTCCACGTCGGGCGCCTCACTGACCAGAGGCGTAGCCAGGGGGGGTGGGGGGGGGGGGTTCAACCCCCCCCCCCCCCACTTACCCACCCTTAGTTCTCGTCGCTTCGCGCTGACACAATTCATGAAACTGGTGCTACTATCACAATTTCATTCCTGTGCGCTTCCGTTTGGGTTGGTAAATTACAGCGAATCATGTCTGCATATGGAAAAACTGTCACGGTGTTTGTCAAGGCTTTGACACTCAAGTTTTGGGCGAAAATGTGGTGGCCGCATTCTGAAGCAACAAATGAGCAACAAATGAAGCAACAAATGCGGCAGCCGCATTTTAGATTATGGCGAAAACGCTCGAGGCCCGTTTACTTAGATTTAGGTGCACGTTAAAGACCCCAGGTGGTCGAAATATCCGGTATACATTTCCGCCTCTTCCCTTCAGGTGCCGGTTAGGCCGCGCTCGCGCAGGATCTTAGGCTATGTTCACACTTGGTCTCGAAGCTGTCGGAAGCGGCAAAATCTTGCAAAAATCCGCCCGCCTAGGCGGCAAAACAGGCAGAAAAACAGGGAGCGAGCGAAATCGGTCTCGGGCCGACTTTTTCGCCATGGCGAAGCGGAAACGCGGCGGAAAGTCGTTCTGCTTCACTGGAAGCTACACTAGCATGTAAACAACCGGTCGTAAAATTGAACATGGCACCAAAAGTGTAGGCTGTAATGCTGATCGACGCGATCAAGAACCAGCCCTTGCTCTACGACAAGAGTGGCACTAAAACGTACTGTCAGCAATACTCGCGATAGTATTCAACGTCGCGCGACCGGAGGTGCGGCAACGAAGCCTTGGCGTGACCCAACTTCTCGCGCTTTTGCAAAGCCAGGTGAACCCACCACCGCCGTTCCCGAGGTGTCCGCGTCTTCCGTTTATTCACTGTCCATTTCTAGAAAACAAGTAGGTAGAACTATAAAAGCCATTTCTTCTTCCACGGCAGACAATAGTTAGGTAGATTCCTCGTTGGCACTCCATAATTCTCCTCGCACGTGTACGGTATGTTGCAGAAGTCGCGGGGTGCTTTTCTCGTCGCGACGATAGATTGGGAGCGTAGGTCTCACGTAGGACGCGCAGGCTTTGGCGAGCCCCAACACAAGGGCCAGTCCGGGTTTTAGTTGTGGTGTTCCCGTTGCCCCTTTGGTGTCCTGGAGGCACCGACAATACGAAATGATGAAATGTTATTACAACTTGTAAATGAAAGCTATTAAAGAAATATTATCACACGCCTAGGCACCAACCTGTGACTCAGCGCTACCGCGCCCGTGTGAGGAGAATTACGGAACGCCAACGAGGAATTTACCGAAGGTCGCAGATGACACGCGAAGTTGCGTAAAATGATCACTTTTTATGACGGTATGTGGGTCAAAGAATGAACATACTGCTCGAAATAATGCGATAATGAGCGCCACCATGCCGACAAACGTACGCAGACGAGATGGATCTGGACGAAAACGGCAGCGGCGGCCGCGGCGGTAGCAAAACAAATGTGAACAACTTGGACAGGCGCGGAAAAAATTTTCGGGCCGCTTTGGCCTTTCCACCCGCTTTGGCCTTTCCACCCGCTTTGGCCTTTCCACCCGCTTTGGCCTTTCCACCCGCTTTGGCCTTTCCACCCGCTTTGGCCTTTCCACCCGCTTTGGCCTTTCCGCCCGCTTTGGCCTTTCCGCCCGCTTTGGCCTTTCCGCCCGCTTTGGCCTTTCCGCCCGCTCTGGCCTTTCCGCCCGCTTTGGCCTTTCCGCCCGCTTTGGCCTTTCCGCCCGCTTTGGCCTTTCCGCCCGCTTTGGCCTTTCCGCCCGCTTTGGCCTTTCCGCCCGCTTTGGCCTTTCCGCCCGCTTTGGCCTTTCCGCCCGCTTTGGCCTTTCCGCCCGCTTTGGCCTTTCCACCCGCTTTGGCCTTTCCACCCGCTTTGGCCTTTCCACCCGCTTTGGCCTTTCCACCCGCTTTGGCCTTTCCACCCGCTTTGGCCTTTCCACCCGCTTTGGCCTTTCCACCCGCTTTGGCCTTTCCGCCCGCTTTGGCATTTCCGCCCGCTTTGGCATTTCCGCCCGCTTTGGCCTTTCCACCCGCTTTGGCCTTTCCACCCGCTTTGGCCTTTCCACCCGCTTTGGCCTTTCCACCCGCTTTGGCATTTCCGCCCGCTTTGGCCTTTCCACCCGCTTTGGCCTTTCCACCCGCTTTGGCCTTTCCACCCGCTTTGGCCTTTCCACCCGCTTTGGCCTTTCCACCCGCTTTGGCCTTTCCACCCGCTTTGGCCTTTCCGCCCACTTTGGCATTTCCGCCCGCTTGCCGCTTCCCAAGTGCGAACGTAATCTGCGCGAGAAACGTCTCTTGTTTGCGATTGCGCCCCTACGGGAGGCTGGTAATTACTGTTGTGTTGTTGAATCCCAAACCAGAATTACGGAAGGCTGGTAGTTGCTGTTTTGTTGTGGAATCCCAAACCAGCAATGTACACACGAAGGGGTTGATGACAGCAGTGAAATTCCACCGACTCGCAACAGAATGCGCGAAACAGACAGCCGACAAGCATGCGTGAATTACTGCTGTGCCCAGTACAGCGTAAGGAAACTCTTGTTGCAGGCGCTGACAGTTCTCGTCGGAGTTCACGCGTCCTGAGAAATTTATTATGTGCACTATGCACTGAACAAGACCGGAGTTCATTCCTACATCACTAGTACACCAATCATTCGAGATTCTGTGAGGTACAAGGCCGCTTCCTGCTTGCACTGGCGTAAGTGAAGCAGAAATGAGTTGCACGCACTACTTAAATGCGTACACATGCCATATCTATGCTTTGCGGTGAAATAGTCTGTACAATTCTGAATCTGTTGACGTAAATGCAAATGACGGCTGCACCCTCGCACACAGCGGAAGACACAGCGGCCCATGCACTTGCCGCAGGAAATGCAACCCTCTCGTATGAGGGAGCAGGGCGACGAAAGCTTCGAAAAAAAAAGCCTTACGCGTTTTTGAGCGTATTTAAGTTTTATAGTGCAAAGACGCAGCGAACAAGCTATTGCTATGGGAGTAGGTATAGCCTGGATCACACGTGCAATTCCACGCGTATAGCCGTCCTTGCCTTGTGAAAACGCACTTCGCCCCGACGAGGACGACGCCAGCTACGCTTAACGGAAATTAACAATTCATGATGTCTTCTCCGATCGCACGGGTCGTCTCAATGATGCGTTTTCGAAGTCTGGTCCATTCAGTGGCGCGATGGGAGACCGTTGCTGCAAACGCCCACTGTACCTGTCGTCCTTACTGTATTTACTGAGCTTACTTTACTTTTATTGCGATAGCAATTATATGGACACTGAAAAGCAGATTTCTGCCGTCGGCGTCGCCGTCGTCGTCGCCGTCGCCGTGAGGTTCCGTATGACGTCAATGGAGATGAAATCGTCGCCGCGCGCCGAACGCTGTATGTGCGAGTGAAAGGGCACGAGGGGCGCGCGCTTTCACGGGGAGTGAACGCACGGCGGAGAACAAACGCGCGTTCTGCGCAGTGCTCGCTTAAGGGCTGCAGAAGTAGGCGTCTCTTTCCTTCTTTACAATCACCATATATGTAGAGCAAACGCGCCTTCTTCCGACGCGGGAGAGGCCGTGAGGGAGGGGGGGAGGGGGAGGGAAGGGAGGCGACGTTTAGCTGCGGCACCAAGTGCCTATTTATATGAGAGGCTCCGGCAATAGTAGTAGTAGATAACTTTATTTAAAAAAATAAAAATAAATAAATTAAATCCAGGTCCAGTGGGTGGGTCCCTCAGTCCAGGGCCCCACTGGCGATAGCGGCACGCCGGGCTTGGTCGAGAAGGGCCAGTTGGTCCTCCCGCACCGTGCTGGCTAGCCACACCTCCCACTGCCTACTTTTGGAGTTTTGCCCCAAAAGGGGTGATTGGATTTCTTGTGGCCGATTCTGGCACGACCATGTGATATGGTCAAGAGATGGCCGCCCCCCGCACCAAGGGCAAGTGTTGGGGTACCGGGTGGGGTGTATGTGGTGTAGTAGGATTAGGTGTGGGTATGTACGGGTTTGTAGTCGGCGCCAGTCCCGCATTTGCGCTGAGTCCAAGGATGGGTCTGGAAAGCTATACCGTTGCCTTCCTCGTCTCTGTGCCTCCAAGATATCTTTTATTGTGATCGGAGATTCTACGAGAGTGCGTTCCGTCGCTCGGATGCTATATTCTCGAGCGAGGCCGTCCGCCCTCTCGTTACCCGTCACTCCGGCGTGCGCCGGACACCACGTAATAGCGTGGTGTTCCGTGAGATTTCGTCCTAGGATTTTCATTGCGAGTTTGGGCAGGGTGCCTGTCATGAAAAGGCGACATGCCGACTGCGAGTCGGTTAGTATAAAGCAGAACGTGCTCTATTTTCAGCGTCACGTATAGCCAGAGCCACCGCGGTAGCCTCTGCTGTGGCCACTGACTCTGTCCTGACTGTTGCGGAAATAGTAGTTTGAGCGTTTGTGGCTACCACAGTGAAAGTTTTGCTATCTTGTTTACACGCGTCCGTGTAATAAACCTCCGGATTTCTACCGAACCTGCGTTCGAGTGTCCTGGCCCGTGCAAGGCGCCGTTGTCTGTGGTATTTCTCGCTCATGTTTTTAGGGATTGGGGACACCGAGATCTTAGCGCGTATGTCCGGTGGGAGGAGTTCTGTTTGGTCGTTGCAATGTGCCGGTCTGAGTGGATAACCTAATCGACGGAGAAGTGTTCGACCTTGCTCCGTGGCATTGAGCCTTTCTCGTTGTGCGATCAGTGTTGCTGCCACGAGTTCCTCAAAAGTGTTGCTAATACCCATTGCTTCAAAAAAGGTCGTGCTAGTGCTGATCGGTAGACCAAGCGCCGCCTTATAAGCTGTGCGTATCAGGGCGTTTATTTTAGTTTCCTCTGAGTTTGATACTTTTTGGAAAGGAAGGCCGAAGATTACACGGCTTATGATAAATGCCTGCACGAGCCTTATTGTCTCTTCTTCCTTAAAGCCTTTTCTGTTTCTTGCTACTCTGTTTATCATCCTAGACACACTGTTAACGGTTTTCCGGAGATTTGCGATAGTGTGCCCTACTGCTCCATTTTCCTGTATCCATAGTCCGAGTATACGAGCTTTAGATACCTCCTTTATTGTTTGACCTCCAAGAGCAAGCTTTATCGGAAGTCTATAGTGATTTCGTCTATAAGGCGCTCTTACTCGGATTAGTTCGGACTTCTCCGGGGCGCAACTCATACCAGCTTTTGCCACATGTTCCTCTACAATGCTAATTGCCTTCTGGAGGGTTTCCTGACGTTCCCCTAAAGATCCCTTTGCGGTCCAGAGAGTTACGTCGTCCGCGTAAATCGCATGTCCTAAGTTTGGGATCCGTTGTAGTTTCACTGCTAGCCCTTTCATCCCTATATTAAAGACAAGCGGCGAAAGAATTGAACCTTGCGGCGTTCCTCTTTTGGCGGTCTGTAGAACGCCTGAGCGGGTGGATCCTAGCCCTATCGTGGCTGTGCGTTGGTCTAGAAAGGATTTTATGTATTCATAAGTCCGCTGTCCGCAGTGCATGTTCGATAGTTCCGTTAAAATGCTCTCGTGCGAGATGGTATCGAAAGCTTTTTTTGATATCTAATGCCACTATGAATCTGTCTGCATTTCCTCCTCTCTGGGTTTAATACTTCTTTCAGCAGGAGAAACACGTCCTGTAGCGACATATGCTGTCTAAAGCCGAACATAGTTTCCGGGAAAAGGTTGCTGTTTTCTATGTACCTAGTGAGTCTCATCCGTATAACCTTTTCAAAAAGTTTACCCAGACATGAGGTAAGGGATATGGGTCGGAGATTTTTTATGTCCCTCGGTTTACCTGGCTTCGGTATTAGAATTATCTCTGCATGCCCCCATGCCTGTGGGATTTGACCTCCTTCAGTCCATACATGTTTGTTAAAGAGATCTGTTAGCCCTTTCAAAGCATTGAGGCTAAGATTGCGAATCATGGCGTTTGTTATTTTGTACGGTCCAGGCGCCGTATTTTTCTTGAAAGTTTGCGCTGCCGCGAAAACCTCTGCCACCGATATAGAGGCATCTAGCTCCTCATTGCTCCTTCCTGAATATGTGGGAGTATCATCATTTTGCGTGGATTTTGCTGCTATATATATATATATATATATATATATATGTCTTCTAGGGTGTCTAGGAGATGTGTGTCAGCGTCTCGAAATTCGCATTCAAGTAATCGAAGAGCTCGGTTCGTCGCTGTTTTTGTATTTGCAGGATCTATCATGCTTCTCAAAATGGCCCATGTCTTTTTTGTGTGTAGGGTTCCATGTAGAGATTCACAGAATTGGTGCCAATTATTGTTTTCTAGTGTTTGTGCGTAAGCATTAGCCTCCTGTGTTAGTTGTGCTATGCGTATTTTAAGCTTTCTATTCAATCTTTGTCTTTTCCATCGTCTCGTCAGGCTTCTGCGTGCTTCCCATAAATGTATGAGGCGGCTGTCTGCCGCTGTTATATCCGATGTTGTAGCGATCTCCCTCGTTGCTCTTCCGTGTGTTTCGCGTATTTGTTCCACCCAGGTTTCAATATCTTCTGTGAATATGAGCTGCTCTTGTTTATCTCGATATACAGTCCAGTCTGTAATGCAAGCCCTCCCTAGGGAGCGACGGATTTTTGGGGAATTGAGACCTATCGAGATAATGTTATGGTCACTGCGCAAATTTTCCTCCAAATTTGTCCACCAGGGTCTCCCCTGGATGGCTCGAGAAAGCTAGATCTGGGATTGTATCCGCCGCTACACTGTTGCCTAAACGTGTGTAACAACCTGGTATTGTGATGAGTTCTAGCCCGTATCGATCTGTTGTCTCGACTAGTGATTTTCCTTTCACTGAGTCTTTGTTGTAACCCCAGGCGGAGTGTGGTGCATTGAAGTCACCAACCACTAGCAGCTTGTCTTTTCGCTCCATGTCTGATATTGCATATATTATTAGGGTATCGAAGCATGGTGCTCGCTCTCGAGGAGCACTGTATATAGTTACGATTACCGTCTTTGCTTTATTTCTTTTGCATGGCCACACCGTTAGTATTTGATGCTGTGTGTCGTGCTGTGACATATACGTGACGCTGAGGGCCAGGTCTTTTCTCGCAAAGGTGGCGACCCTAGGATAATCAGGATTGGAATATGTCTCGTATCCCTTTAGTTTTTGTGTGATTTGCCCGATTTCTTGTAGGCATATAATGTCGGGTAGGACTGGCGCTGACTGTATATATTGTGCAAGGGCAGCATGTTTGTTACGTAACGTACGGCAATTCCACTGCCATACCTCAAGGTTTTCAGTGTTTCTATGTGTCGTGTTAGCCATGAATGGTACTATCGCTATCCGTCGTCTCTATCACTTTAGGGCGACGGCTAGGAGCTCCTGGGCTATCATTAATGCGTTTTCGTGTGGTTACTTTGATGGAACTTAGCGAGTCGTCTACGTGTCTCTTAAGAGCATGCAATTCTGCGAACATTATCTGTACTTGATGTGCGATTGTTTCCAGCTGCTTGCCCATGGGCTCTTCTGGTGTTGGTTTAATAACCTGTGTTGTAGACGCTTCTTTTGTTTTGTTTGCGAGGTCGTGTATTGTTTGCTTAAGGGCAGCCATCTCTTTCTTCAATTCTGCCAGACTGGCTTTTAGTGATCGATTTTCTTCTATGAGTTTCTGATCCGCTACCGATTTGTGATTGGTCTGATGTTGCGCAGTGGGAGCTGCAACTTGTGCCCAGCTTACCTTTGGTGCCGCCATTTGTGGTTGGCCAATGGTTTCCCTGGACTGAGGGTGTTGAGTTCTTCAGCTTGGACTTCACTGGTCCCCGCCCGGTTTCTTGACGGTGTACTTCCGGAAAATTTTCCTGGTCGAAGGGAATGGATCCTTCCGTAGTATACCCTTGCTCTTCTTCCTCCGACTCGAACCACCTGTGTTTACTCTTGAGTCTACGTTCCTTTGATGGCATCCGTGCTTAGCGTCCGGACGATGGTTCTGGTCGGCGAACCTGTTTTAGACGCTTTCTGCAGCTTCGGTCCCCCGTTATGTGGGCTTCACCACATGAGGCACACGTCGGGTTACATTCATGTCCGTCTTCAGGATCTTGCGTTCCACAAATCCTACACACACACAGTTCCGGTTGTGGGCACACATCAGTTCTGTGACCCACCCTTTTACATGTTTTGCAGACTTGCACTGTATTTCGAAACGGATAGCAGGCCATTTCGCCTACCTCGTAGTACACATATCTTGGTACTAGGTTTCCGAAAAATACAATGACGGCACTCTTAGTGTCCCCCAGCATTCGTGCGTGAGCGACTTCCACATTTAGCGTGTGCACTCTGATTTTCGATTTAAGGACGTCTGATGGCGTATGTGGGGTGTTATGATCGGCTTGGAACTGCACCTGTGAAATGTGGGAATCAAGCTCGAGCGCCTTTCCCGTGACGAGATAATCCTCTTTCATCCCCGGGAGAGCGTCTGACGTCTACGGAGCAGACGAAAACAGCGAGCTACCAAGAAGGAAGACCCGAGGGAGAGGAGGTCGCCAACTTGACCGCCCGACAGAGGTCTGACACTTCCACAAGTTCCCCGAAGAAGTCATCGGCAGGTTATGCCTGGAATCTGTATCTCTCCAATGTGGGAAGCAAGCCCCGGCGCTTTTCCCGTGACGAGATAATCCCCTTCAGCCCCGAGAGAGCTCTCACCTCTACGGAGCAGACGAAAACGGCGAGCTACCAAGAAGGAGGACCCGAGGGCGAGGAGGTCGTCAACTTGACCACCGGAGAGAGGACTTCCCCGAAGGAAATGCCGGCCGCCACGAGGGGATTTAAGGCCGTCCTGGCCCCCGTGTTAATCAGAACCGCTCGAGACTCGGATAGAGTCAAAACCATGTACCAATGAAGTGAATACAATCTTTTCTATTTTTCATCATCACGATGCCCGCCTTCATCGTCGTTTCCTGATTCCTGCGGTGACGACCCACCTCACCCGGTCGAGATTAAATCAGCTGGTTGGCAGCAATGGGATACTCCACCCTTCGTCCTGGCTTCAGCAGAATGGTGAGCGCTTGACTTTCTTTGAGAATTTGCCAGGTTTTAGCTTGTGTGTTTTCTAAAACGGCGAATTAGTTTCTGTACGTGCAGGCTCCTGTTGAAAGCTTCCTCACGTCACAGCAGAGTAAGAAAGTCCTCGTTCGGGATTGACCATGGATTTGGGCAAACGGAAAAAGCCAGAGTTGTTATTACTTTGTGAAGAGCTGGGAATTGAGGTCGGGAAAAGTCAGAGAAAGCCACAGCTTATTGAGGCGATTGAGAAGTGCGGGGCTCTTGAGGACGAAATTTCAGAAGCATGGGAAGAGATAGAGAAACGAGCTGAGAAAGCTGAGCAAAACGCTGCAGAAGAGAAGGAAAGGCAAAGAGCTGAGAAAGCTGAACAAAACGCTGCAGAGGAGAGGGAAAGGCAAAGAGCTGAGAAAGCTGAACAAAACGCTGCAGAAGAAAGAGAAAGGCAGAGAGCTGATCAAAAGGAAGCTGCAGAAAGAAAGGAACGCGAGGAACAGAGAGCTCACGAACTAAGGCTAAAAGAACTAGACGTGCAGCGGGATCTGGCCAGGCAATCAGCAAATAACCTCTCAATAGATGAAAGGCATTCAGGTGAAGCAAGAGTGAAAATAAGGGATCTCATGCCGTCGTACAAGGTTAACGATGACATGGGATTGTTTCTCGTTATTTTTGAACGAACCTGCGAGAGAAACGGGTTGGCACTAGAGAGTTGGCCGCAACAGATTCTGACCGTTCTTCCTGGCGAAGCAACCGAAATAATTGCAAGGCTAACGAAGGACGAGTCAGAAGATTATCAGAAAGTAAAAGCTGCGTTGCTAAGGAAATATCGGCTCTCAGCGGAGGCTTTCCGCCGCCGTTTTCGGGAGGCAGCTAGGACACCGGGCGAGTCTTTTCAAGATTTCACTTACAAACTGAAAGCCAATTTAATTGAGTGGCTAAAAGGGGAAGATGCGTTCGGTTGTCACGACAAGGTTGTTGAGCTAATCTGCATGGAGCAGTTCTATGGGTCCTTGAGCGAAGAGATGCGCCTGTGGATTCAAGATAGGTCGGGCGAGAAGGGCTTAGAACGTGCTGCAGTGCTAGCAGATGAATTCGCCGCACGTCGCGAATCCGAGAAAACGCGCGTCAGGCCGTTGACTAAATTCGGCAAAGAGGAAAACAGGCGCCCCTTTCACAAAGAGAAAGCTGGAAGTGAGACCAAAGACATGCCGACAGATAATTTAGGCCAGAATAACAGTGCAGCGAAAGACGAAAGAAAAACAGAAAAGGCATTCGAGGCTAGAAAACCGGTCGTCTGTTTCCGTTGCCAGGAGCCTGGACACCTTGCGATCGGCTGTCGGAAGCCTAGGATTGTTTTTTCTTTCGTGAATGACGACAACTTAGCGCTCCTAGAACCCTACCTTCGCGACCTCAGAGTGAACGGAACGCCATGTAGGGTACTTAGGGACTCGGCTGCGACAATGGACATCGTCCACCCTGCGTATGTGCAACCTGAGGATTTCACCGGGGAACATGCGTGGATCCGGCAGGTAGTTGAGGAGAATAGTGTTTGTTTGCCCATAGCTAGCGTAAAGATCGAGGGGCCATTCGGAATATTGCTGACTGAAGCCGCAGTATCACAAAATCTGTCCAAGCAATACCCATACTTATTTTCAAATCGCTCGGAGATGCTGTTAAAGAAGAAGGGTCTGAGTTTTGGCGACCATACTGCCCAAGCTCTCCCGCGTCCCCAGGCTCATGAGATCGCGGCGGAGATAAGGCAAGGCAATGAAGAAAGGAAAAGGCCTCATGACATAGGCACTCAGGAAGCGCAGCACATAGCTAATGAAAGCGGGGAAAAAGGTGCTAGCGAGGAGGCATTCGGCTCAGTGGGCATACCGCAGCAGAGGCTGGTAGAGGAATTAGAAAATAATTTGGAGCTGTCACATTCGGAGGGCTATTTAGACCATTTGAAGGTTGTTAAAGAAGGAATCGCGGCAGAAGAGAGCAATTACGTCGCGAAGGTAGAAGCAGTGGCTATTCCGGAGCACGTTCCTTGCGGAGACAAGGCTTCTTTTAGCAACCCTAAAAAGGTCAAGGAGGCGCCGAAAAACTCCCTTGTACCTCCGCATTTGAGCGGGGTTCCGGAAACGTCCAAAGGAGAGGAGACTGATATGGCGGCCAAACAGGGCAGGACCCGGACGATCGAGGATTGCACAGGCACATTCGGTGACCGCCTGGCGAGGCAAAAATTTTTCAGACAGCGCAAGCGAGCGAAGTATTTAGCACAGCGCAAATTCGAGACAGACACACCGCAGCCCGTAAGCGAAGGGAACAGGCCACCACGCAGAACTTCAAAGAGCTCGTTATGGTGGTTGAGAAAACGGAGACGTCGCCAAAGGCGGCTGACAACAGAACAGGGCGCGTCTCGGCGAGTAGGAATGCGGCTGAAAGGGGCAACCTGGATGAGGTACGCGCGCAAGCACAGGGCCAGTCAAACAGTCAATGAGGGGGAATGCGCCGCGAGAGGGAGAGCAAAGGAAGAATGGCGATTCTCCTCGCGTTTACGGCCTCCCTCCCTGAGACGCAAAAGAAAGCTGCGGCCACACGAATTGACAGGTGACGGGAGGGGGCAGTGTGTGTCTGGCACCCTTTATTGCCCATGGCGAGGCCCAATGACTTTCAGATTGCGACCTAGTCGAGTGCGCATTAGGAGGTAGTAATTGTCGAATTGGGCGCCTCCATAAGGTTCCCGTTTGTAAATTTGTAAATAGAGCACGTTGCATTTTTTTTTCGTTTGTTAGTTATTAAGACCTTATTTTCTTTTAATTTCAAAGGTTCCGCGTTAATCTCGGTGATTCGTTGTGATGATTGTTATGCGCGCCAATTACGCGAATAAAACTGCGAAGCAGGTTTTGCGACGGTGGTGGCTCGTGAACGCGCTGTTTTTGTAGATAGGCATTGACATTGGAGGTTTGTAGAAACAAACCATTTTGGGTAATTCAATGCTTACAGGGTAGGTGCGTTTATCGGCTACCATTGCAGATAGAGTATGGCTCTTGGTTTTCTGGCTTTAAATGCCACTTTATGAATCAGCTTAATTAGGAGTTCAAGCGGTCGTCAGAGCGCAGTACATTTTGCCTTAGAAGCGCTGGTACTGGCAGATACTATTGACCCAACGAGTAACTAACTCACTGCGCAGCATTTATCCGTCTGATAATTTTCAATGCACTCTCAGTCTCTCAATAAATGTGGCTTTCCCGGGCAGAAGAAACAAAAACGTTAGGTATTAGGTTAATTGAAATATGCACTTAAGTCTAGTTTCTTCCTTTTGTTAATTTTCAAGAAGCTCGAACGAGGGCTGCAGGTTTAATTCTGATAAGGTTTTGCGTGAAGAATATGTGAACCTGGCAGTTCTCATGGTTAGTTGGGTGCTCTCTGTTTGTTGTGCCTTGGGCTTGGCGTGGTCTATTTCCAGAGGGTGTCACCTGGCCTGCCTTGGAACGAACGGCGAAACAAAGCAGAGGCACGGGGTCTATGGTCTCTTCGAGGTGCTTGGATGCTGCAACCCCTTCGAGACCTCCTGTGGCGGTGGACGGGCTGTTATGATCGGCTTGGAACTGCACCTGTGAAATGTGGGAATCAAGCTCGAGCGCCTTTCCCGTGACGAGATAATCCTCTTTCATCCCCGGGAGAGCGTCTGACGTCTACGGAGCAGACGAAAACAGCGAGCTACCAAGAAGGAAGACCCGAGGGAGAGGAGGTCGCCAACTTGACCGCCCGACAGAGGTCTGACACTTCCACAAGTTCCCCGAAGAAGTCATCGGCAGGTTATGCCTGGAATCTGTATCTCTCCAATGTGGGAAGCAAGCCCCGGCGCTTTTCCCGTGACGAGATAATCCCCTTCAGCCCCGAGAGAGCTCTCACCTCTACGGAGCAGACGAAAACGGCGAGCTACCAAGAAGGAGGACCCGAGGGCGAGGAGGTCGTCAACTTGACCACCGGAGAGAGGACTTCCCCGAAGGAAATGCCGGCCGCCACGAGGGGATTTAAGGCCGTCCTGGCCCCCGTGTTAATCAGAACCGCTCGAGACTCGGATAGAGTCAAAACCATGTACCAATGAAGTGAATACAATCTTTTCTATTTTTCATCATCACGATGCCCGCCTTCATCGTCGTTTCCTGATTCCTGCGGTGACGACCCACCTCACCCGGTCGAGATTAAATCAGGGGTGAGTCCGTGGATTACCCCCCGAACTGCTCCGTCCCCCAGAGCTACATGCGCTTTCACCGCATGGGGTTTTCCATTTATCTTGAGTGATGTAATCTGGCGCAATGTGTTTGCGACTTCCTTTTCTGGGGTTGAGACAATTACAATGTTCGATCCAGGCTTAATACGTAGCAGAAACTGCTCACCTTGGATCTTTTCATCGCAAGCCTCTATAATCGCACGGCCCATCACGGGAGTTGTAATTGCTCGAAGCGGGAGTCCTTGATGCGGTCTCACAATCACCTTGAAATCGTCCTTTGGTAAGGGTTGTAGTTTCTTCCCGTTGCGTCTCGGGCGAAACTTTGGCTTGTCTGCGTTCTTCGGAGAGTCGTTCTTCTGGTGCTCCTGCGCACGTTCTCTCCGTTGCATTTTTCTTTCCCTGATGGACACAACCGTGTTCCATCCCTCTTGGGCGTCTTGAATGCGTTTGTCGGTCGTATTATCACCGTTGTTGATGGTGGACGGTGCTGGGCTTATCCCTGTTTAGGTGGTCATCGCCTGGTGCGGTCCGATGTCCGCAAAATCCATGCGCTCTTCTGTGTTGGAATCATGGCTGGTCGGGGCTCTCCCCACTGAGCCGCTTTTCGCACAACGCGCAGGAGTTTGAGACGCCATCTGCGTCGGCGTCGCGGCGGTGGCGGAGTCGCAGCCGGCGTCGCGGCTGCCGCCGCTCGCTACTCGTCGGTAGGCTTACACAGGCTCACTTGTGGAGGTAGCAATCCCTTGGTCGTATTTCCGTGAAGAATGGTCCAAGGGCCAAAAAACTGGCCTACCTGGCTGCCACTTGACTTCCCGGAACGGATGAGGTGCACTTTTCGTAGGTTAGAAGAACTGGACCACACGAAAAACATAGAAATTGCGGAGCGTGATGCGAGTGCGTCCGCACTCCTCAACGCCACCCCCGCGTTCCGGCTCCGGCAACAGTCACCAACGCCGCACGCATTTTGAGCGAACGCGGGCTAAACGCCGACGGCGTCGAGAACAGTTCTGCGTGTTGCCGGTGCTGCTGCATGTTCAAGTTTATACAGCTGATAAAGCTAATATCATTACTCCGTATAGCTCTCTACAAATTTGCTATCGCAATTGATGCTTCGCCTTGCAGGTGAAACTGCGCCAACTTTTTTTACTTAATTTCTCCACAAGCACACGCACACTCGAGGGGGGGGGGTGAAAACATTTATTTTAGGAAAATACAAGAGTGGACCCCCGAAGGGGGGACACCTAAGTGGACTCCCTAGTCCGGGATTCCATTGGAGATGGCCGCCGCTCGGGCACGCGCCACCAGGGAGCGCTGGGCGCACAAGGTAGAGCAGCTGAGCAGGGTCTCCTCCCAGGCCTCTCGTGTGGGAACGGGAAAAGGGGGGGAGAGAGGAAAAGAGAAAGAGGGGCATGCTGCAACCATGTGGTAGGTGTCGGCCAGGACCCCACAATGGCGACAGTGCCCACTTGTATTAGGCAAAAAATGGCGAGCCACGGCAGGACACAACAGGGTGTTGGTCTGTAAGCGGCGCAGGGTTCGCTCATCGGCCTTAGACAAACCCCGGACCGGGGCCGGAAAAAGCCGACGACCATCGCGGTAATAGGCCAAGATTTCTCGAAACGATGTGAGCAACTGGGTTGCAGGATCAGGCGAGGGGGGAGAAGGGGTAACGGCCCGGGGAAGAAGCGCGCGGGCGGCCGCATCGGCGGCCTCGTTACCAGGAAGACCCTCGTGTCCCGGGGACCAGACAAGTCGGACGGGGTGAGGTACGAAACGCCAGGAGGCGGCCCGGAGTAGGTGAGCCGCGAGGGGCGAGACAGAACCGGCAAGGTATCGGGAGCAGGCAGAGCGCGAGTCCGAGATGATGGCCCTTGCGTTGGTGTGGGAGGCCGCCAAGGCAATGGCCACCTCCTCCGCCTGAGTTGAAGTAGAGGCCCGAAAGGAGAGGCCATCAATCGTGTTTCCCTCGTGGATCACGGCAGCCGAAAAGTAGCCAGAGGGGGAAGGACCCGCGACATCCACATAGAAGACACCGGGGCGAGATCCGTGTTGGGATGTAAGGGCACGAACACGTGCGGCCCGACGACCAGGGTGGGAGACAGTATCCATATTACGAGGGAGAGGGGCAACCCAGAGTTTCTGGCGCCAAGAGTCGGGAATCCGATCGGGGGGCGCCGGAGGAAGAATAGGTTGAAGAGCAAGGCGCGCAAGCAGACGGCGCCCAGGAGACGTCTGAGAAAGGCGACCAAGTTGGTTAACGAGGTGAGCCTCCCGAAGCTCCGAGTAGGAGTTATGCACCCCCAAAGCCGCAAAACGACGGTTGGAAGTGGACACCGGGAGGTCCAGCGCACGCTTATGCACAGACCGGATGAGGGCATCCAGCTGGGCCTCGTGGTGGCGACCGAGACGGAGGTAGGGGGCTGCGTACATGATCCGACTGATGACGAACGCTTGGGCCAAACGAAGGGCATCCCGCCCTCGCCGACCGCCACGTTTCGTAGACACCCGACGAATCATGCGGCTCACCTGCTCCCCCATACGGCGGAGGCGGGTAAGGGTTGTGGAGATGGGTTTGCACAAGGCTTACCCTACGAGCGACGGTCAGGAAAGGGCACGACGCTCCTCCACTCCGCAACGCACAAAGGCGCTACGGCAGGGTTCGTCGACTCTCCGACACGGCGCAGAGAAGGCTCCGGAGTCAGATCGCCGACAAACACGGGTTTATTCACCCAAGGTACAGCTCAGTGCTACAGTCACGGCGCTTACGGGCCAAGGCTCGCCGCAAGACCGATCGAGTACGCTATGCTAGGGCTAACCGGGTAGCGGTCCGCCAAGCGCGATAACGAGGAGTCGCGAGAACAAAGGTCTCATGTAACCACCTCGTTGCGAGCCTCTGAGCCTCTCAGGCGGCGAGGAAGCGCTCAGCGGACGAGAGCTCGGGTGGAGAGGGTGCCCGGGGGCCGCCGCGCGGGAGGCCAATCAGGGCGCGTCCCGGTGACGCGTCTCGCGGGGCAAGTCCAATTCCGGGGGGGAGAAGCGCGATTTGCGCGGGAAAGTAAGTCCGGCGCGCTAGCCGTGTCCGCCGTGTTGCCGTTACGGCGGCGGTTCCCGGGGATCGAGCTAAGCGCCACGCGCGAGCTGGGGGACGAGGCGCGGGAAGGCACCTCGATCCCCACAGGGTAGAGCCCGGGTTGAGAGAGGACGAAATAAAAAGTCCCAGAACACGGAGCTCGGTGACCACGGGGATGGGACCCGTGGGCAAGGAGAGCCGGGGTGGGGGTAAAGAGGAAAGAGAAAGAAGTGCCGATTTCTGCGGGGCGCACTCCAGGCCACAAGAGGTGGCGTAAGTGTCCACTATAGAAGCAGCCTGTTGAAGACGCTGCTCGATTTGAGCGGGGTTGCCAGAATTAGTCCAGACGGTGATGTCATCGGCGTAAAGTGCGTGTTGGATACCCTCCACCTGGGCCAGAAGAGCAGGAAGGCGTAGCATGGCCAGATTAAAGAGGAGCGGAGAGAGAACCGCTCCCTGAGGTGTGCCCCGCGTGCCCATGGGGTACGGCCCGTGTTCAGAGTCATCGACGCGGATGAAGGCAGAGCGGTGAGAAAGGAAAGCGCGGATGTATGCGAACGCTTTTGAGCCGCAATGTGTCGTGTTGACATTGGCGAGGATACTACTATGTGTGACGTTGTCAAATGCGCCGCGCAGGTCGAGCGCAAGAATGGCTTTGTCGTTGTGGCGCATAGTAGTAGGATCAATAATGTCGCGGTGAAGCTGGAGGAGGACGTCTTGCGCGGACAGATGCGGGCGGAAGCCGCACACTGTGTCCGCGAAGGTCCCCTCCCGCTCCAGGTAGGCGGAAAGGCGATCCCTAACCATCGCTTCCATGAGTTTCCCTACACAAGAGGTGAGAGAAATGGGGCGGAGGGCCTCGATGTGAACGGGGTTGCCAGGTTTGGGTATAAATGTAACGAGAGAAGTGGTCCATTCTGTGGGGAGGGCGCACCCATCCCAGACAGAATTCATGAGGTGAAGAAGGGAGAGATAGGCCGAGTCGGGAAGGTTAGCCAGCAGGGTGACCGTGATGCCATCGCGACCCGGGGCCGTACCCCGTCTCATTTTGGCCAACGCAGCCCGAAGGTCAGGCAGCGTGAAGGGAGCATCAAGCTCAGGGTTGGGACGGCCCGAGTACTGATACTCCGGCCCAACCAGGTCCACCGTGCGACAGAGGTACCGATCGCGCAGCTTGTCCGCGAGCTGAGCCGAGGTGCCAGGGAACCCGTGCAGAGCGCGGCGCAGTTGTCGTTGTGTTTCCCCTCGCGTGGAAGAGGGATCCAGAATGCTCCGAAAGAGGCGCCACGTCCCCCTGGAACCCATCTGACCTGCGGCCTTCGTGCAGGTTTCGACCCAGTTTGTATCACTGAGGTGGGCAGCATAAGCAGCCGCTTCCTCTGTGAGGGCAGCAATGCGTGCTTTGAGCTTGCGATTCAACTTGTGGCGACGCCAGCGGCGCAAGAGGCCGCGGCGAGCGTCCCAAAGGTGGAGAAGGTGCGGGTCCACGGCGGGAGCAGCCTGAGTTGTCTGTATGACACGGGTGTGAGAGCGTTGAGTCGAGAGGGCATGGGCGGCCCAGGCGGAGTACCCGTCGGGGGAGGACAGGGGAAGGAAAGGCTGGGTTCGAAAAGCAGGCCAGTCCGTGAGGCGGGCCGTACCCCATGTTTTGCGCACTATCAGCGTGGAGAAGGCGATTCGCAGCAGACAGTGGTCGCTACCAAGAGACTCCTCGAGGTTCTCCCAAGTAGCGTCCCGGATATGTTTGGTGAGAGAGAGGTCCGGACACGTGTCACGAGTAACCGAGTTGCCCCCCCGCGTGGGACAAGCCGGGTCCGTGAGCAACGTGAGACCGAGCGTGGAGATAAGCTCCTTGAGCTTACGGCCCCGGGCCTTCTCATAGTGGTAGCCCCAGTGCAGACTGGGGGCATTGAAGTCCCCAACAATGACCAGGGGGTCACGAGCAGCGGTGTTAAGGGCGCGATAAAAGAGTTCCGAGAAGGTGACGCGCGGAAGATGAGGAGGGCAATAGACATTAAGAACATGAATTGGGGGGTCACGGCGCCGCGAGGGGAGCACCGTAACCATGGAGTAATCGTGTTGGAGTGGGAGATCGAGATCGACTTGCACCGCTGTATAAGATTTGTGGACGAGGATACTGGTCGTCGGGCCCCCTGAGTAAGAACAGTAGCTAGAAAGAGAAGGATTGAGACCAGCCTCCTGGAGAGCCAGGACGGCCGGCAGAGAGCCCCGGGATTGAAGGAAGAGGAGTAGGTGAGAGCGCTTCTGCCTATTCCCGAAACCGCGACAGTTCCACTGGATGAGCTCGAATTGTGACGAAGGCGAGGAGCTCGAGGAAGGCACCGCCATAGTGAAAGAGACGAGTTAGGGGTCGTCCTCCATCGCCTGGGCCGGCACCAGGACCGGGTCCGGTACTGGAGGAGCAGGAGAGGGAGGAATGAGTACCGGGTTGAAGGGGGTGTTAGCGGTCCCAGCGAGTTTGCGGCGGCGCGGGGTGGCGTCGGGAGACGCCGAGCGCGACTTTTTGAACCTGAATTGAGAGCACGCCCATATCTGGACGGCCTTGAGAACCTCAGCTGTAATTTTTGGCACGATGGTCTCTCCGATGCGTTGAATGAGCAGATCGGGTAGGGCTCGTAGTGCACGCTCCATGGTAAGGCTGCGTTGTTCGAGACCCGTGAGACGGTCTTGAATGGGAAGAGTAGTATCGATCGGAGGAAGATCATCCAGGGGGACCTGAATTGGGGGAAGGGCCGAGGAGGGATCTTGCGAGACCGCGGCGGCGACTGCCCGAGTTTGCGGGTGCTCCTGGGAGGGAGGCCCGGGGGGAGAAGAACTGGGGTTGGGATGGGGGGAAACGGCCACTGAGGCAAGTGGAAGGGCCGACTTGGGTTGGGGGGGAAGGAGTTGGGAGCAAAGGGACTCGAGTTGCTTGGCCAGAGCAGCGACCTGGCGCTGAAGCTCAGAGTTCTGCCGCTGGAGAGTAGGTTCAAGCGGGGTGGGGGCAGCGGAGGGAATGGAGGGGAGAGGCCTGGAGGCAACCCCTGCCCAGCTACTCACCTGAGGTGGAGCCGCGAGTGGCGGGAAGTGTTCCGGAGTAGCCGGTGGCGGGGCCTTGGACCGGGAGCCGGACTTGGGTTTAGTCAAGGGCGCGTGGCCTTGATGGGGAGTACGAGGTGGTGGCGAGGCCGGGTGTGAAGAGACCGGCTGGGAGGGCTTGATAGGCTTACGGTACTTGCCGGGGCAGCCCCGTGCCCCGGTTTCGTGCGGCCCGGTGCACAGGATGCAGCGGGGTTGGCAGTCATGTTGAGCAAGGCCCTCAGGCGTGGTAGGCACCTGGGAGCCGCAGCGGGAGCAGAAGCCCGGTTTGGGGCTGGGGCAAGCCGTGGCCCTGTGGACAATGGTGCTGCAGCAAGAACATACAGGAACCGTCTTCTTATAGAGGCGGACGTAGGCCACCTGGCAGCGGTAGAAGATGAAACGCGGGACCTTCGGGCCTTCGAAGGTCACAACCGCCACGTTGGAGTCCCCGAGTTTGCGGGCCGCCAGGATAGTGCCTTTCGGCCACTCCAGATTCGGCTTGATGCTCGAGGACGATGCAGCCGGGTCGATGTTGATGACGCCGCGGCAGATGTCCCCAGACGCCTTGGCGTGGCCCCGAAACGGGAGCTGCTGGTCCCCTACGGGTAGCATGATGTCACCAAGGAGTCGTTGAGCAATAGGGATCGAGGTGAGGCTGCACACTAGCACATTTTGGTCCCACACTGGCCACACGTGGAGGTCGGCAGCCGAGCAGTCCCCCAGAAAGGCACGCACCGCGTCACCAGCGCGTTCCGATGGGAGCACCGTCTTGAGGTCAAATGAGGCACGCGGTTTGAGCACAACGATGAGGTCATCACGTCCTATGCGGGGCGTGTATCGCGGCCGCCAAGCAGGCTTACGTGGCGCCTGAGGAGGAGACGAGTTGGGAGCACCTCCTGGGAGAAGGTGCGTCGACACTCCCGCAAACGCCGGTTGCGAGGCAGCCGGCGTCCCCTTGAGCTTGGGCGTCTTGGGAGGGGACTTGCGTTGCTTGAGTTGCCAAAGTTGGATCATATCTTCAAGATACTCATGTTCGGTAGGGACATCCTGGTCCGCCGGGGTGACATCCATGGTAACCACTCGATGTGAGGCGGGATCGTAGCCCGTAACCGGGGTTGAAGCCGCCATCGCCGGGGAAGAAGTCCGGCGAGGCCCGTCGGCGCGCCGCAGCTGTTAGGCTACGCGCCCCCGAACGCTGGGAGAATCTCCAAAGGGCCCGGAATTGGAGAAAAATGGTCCCACCGCGACGAAAGTGGGGTCCAAATGGAGCCCTGGGCTTGCAGAAGGCGATGGTACCAAGCTTACGGGGATCTGTAGTGATGGACTGCGGTAGCCAAGGGGCATCTGCGGAGCTGAGGCGAAGTGCATCCGTCGCCGCCGAACGCCCGCCTCCCTCTCTCCGGGGGGGGGGGGGGGGGGGGGGGGGCGGTCCCATGTCTTTGATATACATGTATAGAGTCTGCTTAAACTACCCATATTTATTATCGATCACGTGACGTAGAGGAAAGCAGAAGCTTGCCTCCCCCGGTTGGGCCGGTGACCCCCCCCCCCCCCGAAAAAAATTTCTGGCGACGCCCCTGCACTTGACCATATTCTAGGACACTCTACAAGTATGGCTTTTTGGGCTAGTTGGTTAGAAACATCAGAGGTGGTCGTAGCGCTAGAAGACACGGACGAGAACGAGAGAACAGGACGAGCGCTAACTTTCAACTGAGTGTTTATTTCGAGAAACAACCGTATTTGTAGGCCCGCATGCAGAAAAGGCCCAATCATCGCACATGAAAACAAGCCGCATCCAGGAACGCAAATTCATCTGTAGTTTCTGGGTGAAGTATCACGCCGGGCACAGCTTTCGACCTGCTCCAAGGTTTACTTCCATTTTCCTTTTCTTGTGATATCAATTTTTGTTCGTGCTTAAATTCGAGATTCATTTCAATAGTTTGAACTTATAAGATCGTATCTTCCTCAGAGAGGACAATCCAAACATGGGTAAGTAGGCCAAGTACGCGAGAAAGTATAAAAAAGAGTGGGAGTAAAACTCCGTGCTCAAAAATGGGTCCTGGTGCTTTTACTTATACATGGTTTACTATGTTCTTGACGTGCTAGAGTCCTAAGATGGCGGCCAGGTTTATGTAAATGGAAACTACATAGGGTGTGTCCCAGCTAACCAAGCTAACTGAAGAAAGGAGAGAAAAATCAAGATAGCACGATGAGACAAAGTGTGTCTTGTGTAAACTGGTAAATATTTCGGTCATCATTGCGCACGTAATTCGAGAAAATGGCAGTAATAATTATTTACGCAATTTTCCAAGATCTCATGTCAGGTTGTGCATCACATTCGGAAGCATCATGCCCAATTATTTCGAGTTCGCTACATCTTAAGTTTTTCCCCTTTCCAACGCAATAGCGCAGAGCGCGAACAAGGGTGCGAAGTGAGCGCGCGACAGCAGCGTTCTCGACAGGGTGAAAACTTTTTCTTCCGAGTGGTGGCTATGACAAATTGACAAGGCAACGATTTAAATGTTAGTTGCTGCTACGAATCCACACGACGCTGTATTGTCTGCCTGAGGGCGACCCGCGGCATCCGCGCCGTCGCGCCACGGTGGTGTCTTTGGTAGCGAATATTGCGAGTACTTCGGTCGTACTTCGTCATCGTACCTCTTCCGAAGTGTCTCTTTAAGCATGCGTCAGGTCTTTTGCACGAGTCGTCTCACACGCGTACTGTGTCAGTCTTCTCCGCGAGTCACTGCGTGACAAGCGTCGTCACGGTGTCCTCAGTGCATCGTATTATCACGCGCACATTGTTTTGCTTATTGATGGTGCCTGCTTTTCACCGGTTTATCACTGTTATCGCTGTGACGGGCCCTTCGTGCTGTCATGTTTCCTGACTCCTCAATGGCGGCCGCGATGATGTCTGTACAAACTATCTATAGAGAAACGCTTTTACTGCAGAATGTGTACAGCTCACACCCACGACCACGGTGTAAGATACATACTCTTTAGGTGGGGATGCTTCTCGGCATGCTTGCGAGGCGGCATCGACCAGATAAAGTAGCCAAGGCACGCGCCGATCGGCCCGGTGCCGGCAGCGGGTACGATGCAACTTCACGGCAGAAAAGGTTTTATCTAATGTTGCTATAGCAACCGGTGCTTCGCGGGAAATTTGATTTCAATAACGGGCGCTCTTACTGCTACAGATTACTCGTCTCTGTGTGGCATGCATGGCTCTGAGGCATGCGGCAGGCGCGGTCTCTCTGCTTCTTTAGGGAGACATTCTGGCATTAGAAGCTGGTTCTCGCGCTTCCTGCCAACTTACTATTTGTTCGCGTGTAACAGACACGTGCTTGATCTGAAGCTTTTTTCAAAATGTCCTGTTTTGCGGCTCTATTTCTTAAGGAGTTTGGTTCAACCGCGCTCGCTGACGGTACTCGGTGCTCTCGCATCGGCGATCTCGCTGCGGGCTCTCCGAGCGCACTAACAGGGAGGGGGACAAGCCTGCTTTTTATCGGCAGCAAAGCAGAACTTTTAACGAGAGCGCGTGACTGTTCGTAACCGCATTGCTCCTCTGTTGCGAAGCAACCACTTACGGTACCGGGACCAATTACTGTGCGTACATCAATTAGGCACCGTTTCGTGTTGTCCCGAATTCCATTTTTGTGGTTCAAATACATGGTGGAAAGTTCAGCACTGTGGGGAGAACAGCGGGGCGAACAACGTGCTGTGCAAGGTGGTCCAGCAAAGGTTGTGCGGGAGAATACGGAAAAACGCAAGAAATTGCTTCTTCCCAAAGAACGCTTTCTTTTGGCACGTCAAGCAGGAGCTCTACTCCTAGCTCTGATAAGTATATTTTCTTCAAAATCATATCGTCTGTGAAATGTTTGCTGCAAACTACATCATTTGTGCTCAGCGTAGGGTCCTTCCTAGGGATCGCTTGAGCCCAGGCTTTGAGGCGTTCTGGATCAGGAGCAACATCGAACAAAACTGATTTTTCTTTGCAGGTTTGGTAACCTGACTTGCAACCTCTCCTGCCCATCGTCGCTTGCTGTGTAGTCCTGTTGTATCGTGAGATTTTGCACGTGGCTGCTCCCCACTTTAAGTTCATTTTGCAGACGGCAATGTTCAAAATATGTTGATTTCCTGGTCAGCGAACGCGGCTCAGCACGCAAGCAACTAACAATGTGACGGAAGGCGAGCGAAGAACAGCTACAAAGATTTCAACAGCACAAAATCCGAGGGCCTCTAAGCACTTCTTAAGCCGGATTCACACGACAGGTTAGACCGCTTAATCAGAGACATGGCTGAGCTTCAACCAATCATACCGCGAGCATTTCGTCAGCGGCTTCCTTTTGTGCGACGTGATTCGGCTGCCCTGAGCCACGTCACGCTAGTCCGAAGACTAAACCGACGATCGATCCGTCCCGTGATGTGAATCGCGTCTTACGAGTTTGAACGCCGCTTGGCGCGTTTTGATTTGGCCTCGTCACGGTGGGCCTTACCGAGGCGCATTTAGAACGCAGGCAAAAGTTTGCGCGGACAAGGAGTGCGCGGATAACACAAGCAACCAGACGCCGTATCTGCTCCGTCGAGGTGATGCCCTCTTCCCTCGCGCCCCTCACCACGGTGACCTATTTTCGCGTGTCGCGCAACCATTTCGGATTTCCCGCGAATCGCCCGGTTGCTATACCAACGGTAGATAAAACCTTTTCTGTCTTGAAGTTGCGTCGTACTGCCGATAGGTATCCGCTGCTGGAACCGGGCCGATTGACGCGCGCTGGTGCTACTTTATCTGGTCGATCGCGCCTCGCGGGCATCCCTACCGAAGGAGCATATATCTTACACAGTGCCCCTGACACAGTCACCACTGCCTGCTTCTTATCTCGTTCTTCAAGCAGACGCTTAAAGGGCAACTCCGGCGATTTTTCGATGACAACGGATGTCGATGAAATTCGCTGGGTCTGTTCCTCTGAATACCTCCGTCATGTCCTAAAAAAAGCATGCTTGAGAGTTGCACAGATTTTTTACAAATTAATTTAATCTATTGCCTCGAGCACCCTACCTTACCCCCTCCTCAGTTATAGGCCACATTGTGTATGACGTCAGGAATGGTCCACGCAGAGCATGCCGGGATCATGCAGACGACAGCGACGAGAGCGTGCAGGAGTCGACGATCGTGAGCTAGCGCTTGGCGTGAGATGTTGCTGTCGCGAGAAGTTGCATTCCCTGTCGACGGGCAAGTTATGCGGGGTGGCAAGCGGTGTTGCGTTGTTGGCTGCACGAACTTCAGCCCTCGCCATCCGCAAACACAGTTTGAGCCGATCCCGATCGCGTTCAGCCGAGGTTAAGCCTATCACAGTGACCGAGTTCGTGCGTCTGCTGCTGGCGGACCAGACCCAGTGATATCAAGCTAATTAAGCTATTAGGACGAGGAAAGCTGCTTCTGTAGTTCAGTTTTGACCATATGGATTTGAAATAAACCATTCCTCATTTCGTACAGTGCACACGCAAAAAGCTAGAAGCGACAACACGACGCGCAATCAACATCCGTATACGTTGCCATTCTCGAATGCGGCCGGTCGCACTCGCCGGCGCTTCCCTAAATGAAATGTGACTACGCAGATCCATGGGTGTATTATTACCTATTGTTATGCTGACTCATTATTTAGCTTACGAGGTGCACTGTTTGCCTCGTATCCCAAATGGGCAGCAAGCAGAGGCCCCTTCTATACAGCATGTGTAAACAACCGTCTCGTTCAGCTGCCAACGATGTCATTCATGGCATCTGCGTTTTCGCGAGAAAACTATACATTCTCTAAATGAGCGTTCATACGCGCAATGTCCCAATCTATGTCTACTTTACGGAGCACTAATTGTGTGCATGAAGAGAATACGAAGAATGATAAGCAGGCTGCACAACGCTTCCCTACTACCGTCTCCCGCTCGCTGTTTCCGAAGGTGTGTGGTAGCACACCTGAGTGATGTAACGGTGCTTACATGCACAAAATCTACGTGTTTTGATATGTTCTGACATTAATTGATGTCACCGATGAGCGGCTATCTCAAGCGAACGACGTACGAGTGGTCGCTGTACCTGCCGATGTAAACAAATGCACCGGTCGGTGCTTTGGACTGTCAGGGGCGTTCTTGTGGGATACAAATGCGGAAAGTCGTGCTCCACATCTTATAGTGAGCATGCGAAGCGGTTCCTTGAGAGGGGTAAAACACCTAAAATAGCAAGCAGCACGTATATCAGTGGTTAGGGTTACCCTTGGTCTTAAAGGGAAACAGACATCCACCCAAATGTAGCAATTTGCTACAATGGAAACCCAACCGCGTTCCTCGAAAGAAAGCCTCGCAGTTGAAGAAAAATTCGTCCTGGTCCGGGACTTGGTCTTCATGTCGCAGCGCGATATGTTGCGCATGGGTGCTGGCTCTAGTGGTGGAGGACGGCGATTCGTGGCTATTGAATTCTTCCGAATCATAACTGTCACTGTTTGACAGATGCGAATAGGTGGTGCAGCTTACATACAATGTCACCCGAAGGTCCGGTGCGGTCACGAATAAGCTGAGCGTCTGCTCTTCGCCGGTTTCGTTCACCCCGCGGGCGCGACCGGCATGCGTTGCGCGCCTTCCCCGCCGGGGATACATTCGTGACGTCACACGCAGAGGTTCGCTCGGCTGCTTGCTCAGGTTTCCGTTTCGTTTTTGCGCTTTTTTGCTTATTTAAAATTATTTTCGACTTTGCGGAACAATTCTATCAGGTGCGTCACAGGAGGGTCTCGGGAACCTAAATATTTTATTAGCTCGACATGGTCAAAAAATCGCCGGAGTTGCCCTTTACGTCACGGCAACAGGCGACCGCTCGGCGACGGTCGCCGCTCGCAAGATTATACGCAGCATCATCGAAAAGCTAGGCCGCAGTAACCATGGTAGCACAGAACAAAGGGAATTCCAATGGGGAATTTCAAATATTATTGCTTTCATTTGTAGCACCAAAGAGTTTTATCAAGCTTTCAGCTGTCATGTTCCAGAGCTATACCATTTATTGTTTAAAAAAGCAGCCACGTAATATTTGCCATGATTACATCATTACAGATGTAGACAACCATTCAGAAGAAAATTTTTTGTGTGCTTTTCATTGCTTCATTTTCTGCCGGCTTCCCATTAATAACACGTGCAACGAGTGAATGCAACGTCTTGTGAACACCGAGAATGTCGGCGCCCTTAAAGAAATGTCAACAGTGAATGTTTGCTGCTGCGCGGCTTAAAACTGCTTTTGAGTCTTATAAGGCAGCTATACCTGCGAAAATTCAAACTTCAGGTAAAACAAGCCACGGTGATGTCTTTGGTAGCGAATTTTACGAGTACTTCGATCGTACTTAGTTATCGTACCTCTTCCGAAGTTTCTTTCTAAGCATGTGTACTGCGTCAGGTCTGACGCGTCACACATGACTCTATCGAACGCATTATGTCCGCGTATACGCATACTGATAATCACGTACACGAAATCTATCGACATAGGAGCTAAACTAAACGTACTATCGTGAGCAATATGAGCTCGAACATGGGAGCGCGTGGAAAATAGCCTCAAAACCTAGATAGCGTCATACGTGGATGGCGCTGCCGAAACCGGAGAGGAAAGAAGGGGCGCTCTTCCGCTAACTGTTGGCACTCCCGCTTCGCTAGCGTACAATATATATATATATATATATATATATATATATATATATATATATATATATATAGAAGTGGCGTATCCGAACGCTCAGCCAACACCGCCTAGATTTAATACAAGCATGACCTGTACATTATGGCAGTCTACGTCACAGCCGATATCTCAGCAGCTGCATAGCCTGATGGGTCATTTGATGTAGCTGTGCGCGTTGATGTGAATTGATATAACCGCTAGCGGCCAGTGACATGCAACAAGCTACCGTTTTGCAGCAATGATATCGAGGCGGGAGTGTGAACAGCCAGCGGAAGCGCGGCGCCCTTTCAAATTTGTTTCCAAAAACGGCCGCTGCAAATCGGCCTATGTAGGGTTCGAGGATATTTTCCACGCGCTCGCGTGTTCGAGCTCATATTGCTCACGATAGTACGTAACTTAGCAGTTACACTTCTAAGAAAATGTATCATACTTATAACATATCATAACGCAGCGGAAATAATTCAGCCTCGCCACCCAGCTCACAGCTGCCACTTACATTTGCGTCGCCGTTGCGTCGAAACCCCACGTCTTGGGGACAGTTTCTTTTTTCGTACTCTTCGGTCAACGTCAACCAGAAGTCATCACTAAGCGCCGAAGAGGACCAACAGTTCCAAACGAAGAACACGCACACTCGTAAAAGAACAGCGCTGCGCCACTGGGAGTTGAGGCTTCGCGAAGCAGAGAACGGCCAACACAACCCGGCGACCGGAGACCGCACGCTTTCAAAAAGCGATACTGGACTGCTCGTGACGCCACAGGTGGCCACAAACCGTCTGGTTTCGAAATAATCGACAGCAGCGTCGTCCCCGATGTCTGATATGGGCAGCGCGAGCATGCGGGCCGCCTTAAAATCCCTATATAAGAAAAGTACCGCCATCTACTCTTTCCTCCGCCGCCTCCTCTCCTAAAGCGCTTGCTTTTTTCTTTACTTTTTGCTTGCGAAAGCCAAGTCGACGGTGGCGCCACGTTGAAGCTTTCAGGCCGGGCGCGCGTCGCCGCGGCCGCCGGCGACTGCGGCTGCGCAGAAGACTTTCAACATGGCTCTGAGGCGGAAAAAAAGAAAATATAAAGAAGGTGAAAAGCGCGCGCTATCATCGTCCAATAGGAGATACGGGAGAGAGAGAAGCGGCGTTTATCAAAGGATGGCGGTACTTTTCTTATAAAGGGACTTTAGGCCGCCTGCGTGGCCGAAGAAGCGCTGAGTCACGGCGGGGGCTCGCCACTACGCGCAGCCCAAAGCCACTGCTGCTGATAGCGACCGAGATTTTTTTTGCGACGCACCGTGTTTCTTCAGCCGCTTTCGCGTAGGCGTTAGGAATCTGCAGTCGGCCCCGATCGAATGCTGGCGATGGAACAATGGCGAACATCAGCCCGAATCTGCGGCTCGACAACCTCCTTCTAAGCCATGTTGACGCTGTCGCAATAAAAGTGGAATTTTACACCTATATGAGGGAATATTGACCAAAATCGGTTGCACGTCTAACGAGCGACGGAGTCTTTGGAAGCGATTATTCCGAATATTTCGGGTGTGCCCACTTTTATAATACCTCTTCCGACAATTCTCTTGGATGCGCGCGTACCTGCCTTTTGCCCGAGTAGTTGCAAATTACATTAGCGAGTGTACATCAAGCGCATTCCGTTCGCGCGCACACAACTGATAATCACATCAGTAGCGCACCCAGGATCTCTGCCAGGGGGGGAGGGGGGGGGGGGGTTGACAGCTTGCCAATACCATCTAAACAGCACTAATTTCAATTTCTTCACGGGAAATTGTCAAAAAATGCGCTTTTTGCGAGTGTGCAGAAGATTACGCGTCTTACATCTTAGTTGCAGTACTCAAATGCCCAAGGAAAGAAAATGGGTTAAACAAAAGGTGGGGCTAGGTCGGCCTCACGGGGAGGGGGGGGTTACAACCCCCGAGACCCCCTCCCCCCTAAAGTCCCTATATAAGAAAAGTACCGCCATCCTTTGATAAACGTCGCTTCTCTCTCTCCCGTATCTCCTATTGGACGATGATAGCGCGCGCTTTTCACCTTCTTTATATTTTCTTTTTTTCCGCCTCAGAGCCATGTTGAAAGTCTTCTGCGCAGTCTTCTGCGACGCGCGCCCGGCCTGAAAGCTTCAACGTGGACTTTCTAGGTGCGCCACCGTCGACTTGGCTTTCGCAAGCAAAAAGTAAAGAAAAAAGCAAGCGCTTTAGGAGAGGAGGCGGCAGAGGAAAGAGTAGATGGCGGTACTTTTCTTATATAGGGATTTTACCCCCCCCCCCCCCCCCCCCGTCGGTGCGCCACTGAATCACGTGCACGCTATCTATAGGCCAAGCCTAACAAAGAAGCGTACGCAACTTGCCATTTATGCTTTTAAAGAAATGTGGGAAACGCTCACTTTGCTGATATTAAGTCCCGCACTACTAGGCACACCTTTATTAAGCCAGAACACTGGAGCTTCAGGGAATCGTGCTCGTCTCGCACCCACGTGGCCCGGGTTCGATTGTCACGCAGGGTGAAATGGTACGAAGAACTTTATTGAGTCCTGAAGGCCAACCCTCGGTTGACGCGGGCCGCTCCCCCGTTGGGACTGTCATTCACATCGCGGGCCTTCTTGTTCTTTGTCCCAGTCTGTGAAGACCGCGGGGCACTGCCATAGCACGTGGTCAAGAGTAAACGCACCCGCATTTAGCCAGAACACCGATCGAATATTTCACGGACAAAGCTACAACTTGCTACCGCTTTCAATCTAGGGCCATTCGAGCTCAACTGCAGCTCAACTGCGATTCTTTTTGTCTGTTTAAAGCTTCATTCATCATTTTTAAAAAAGAAAAATAAGGCAATGGACGAGCGTGAGTCACCAGTCCCGTTGTAGTGACGATGAAGTACACAGTAGCGGTAAAAACTGAATCCCGAACAAACCCTTTATTGGACGAACCTGTGCCGAGAAAGACAAGTTGCACTCAAGCACGACAGCTGCGAGCACAGTCAGCGATCGTGGGGTGCTATTTTGCCGCAATGACTTCCAAAGTCACAATGCCTTTTCACGCGACGTCACCGCTTTTGCAAATGGTGTATACGTATGACGACGTTTTTTTTTAATAGTCCAATCAACAGCTCCCTCCGTTGGGCGGATGTTTCTTTCGTGGTCTCTTCTCTTTTTCCGGGGCTGTATAGCAAATTTGTTTTGTGAAAAGACATTTAATAAAAGCGCACGTCCATTCTTCGTAAAGCAAATTTGTTTTATAACCATACAACGTGAAAGCGACTGTTGCATAAAGAAAATCAAACGCAAGTTCTCCTATTTTTGACGCCGTAGCCACATATTTGTCGAATGTACATCCAATCCATGCCGTTGAGCTCACGCAAAATGGCGGCTTCTGTTGGAGCAACGCGTCTTTATAGGAGGCGTTGGTTGGAGTCGGCTGTCGCATCACCGAGAGTTTACGCTAGTCCGTAATGTTACACAAGGGATTTCGGCCCACGACTGTGTACTTTCGTTTGAGAAGAAATTCAGACGCGGCTTCCGGGAAACGTGAGATAGAAGAAAGAGGTGAGTAAATATTCTCGTGTAGTGCTTGTATTGTTGTGTGGTTTTCGCTGCATGTATTGAGTGACGTGTGATCCTTTCTTTTTTTTAGAAAGAGCCAACAAGAATTATTCATAGCAGTGCAAGACATAGTGTATCGAGAACTGTCAAGACACTGCCACGACAGAACAATAGCATCGTCAAAGTGATCGCAGCGACGGCAACCCTTCCTCGGTCAGGCGGACCCTGCACTGACGGTGCACCGAGAAAGAAGCTGCTAGAACGGTAAATGTGAGTAGCGACGTTAAGTTCTTTTACATTAATGGGATAAAAAGGTAAAACGGAGTAATCAAATCGACGTGAGTGTTTTATGCAGGCGATAAGTTTAGACAAAATGTTTGCGTTACTGTGTTGCGGTCAGGCTGAAATTCTCGTTTTTAGAAAGGCTTCAAAATGTCGGCGAAAGGCCCACGCGTCTCGTAGGCACAGGCCGCTATTCTGTTTCACTTTATGGAGCAGCATCCATACCTGCTTCTACTAAGTTCTCGCCACGTATGAGTGCTGCTCGAAAAAACGAGCTGGGGGAGGAGGTTGTGGCCCTTCTAAATCAACAGCGGTAAAGACAAGCCGCTGGCGCAGTCACTGGGCCAGCATATGCTGACCTCTGTATTATTGCGATAGCAATTATATGGACACTTCAACCGGATTTCTGCCGTCGGCGTCACCGTCGCCGTCGCCGTGAGGTTCCGTATAGATAAAATCTTCGCCGCGCACCGTAGGCCCGAGCGGAAGCGTGCGGGGACGCGCGCTATCACGGAGAGCGAACGCACTCAATCTTCCACGCGCAAGCAAGGAAGCGGGAAGCCAGCGCCGGAGGGAGCGGGGGGGGGGGGGGGGGGGGCGCACTTCTACTCTTCCAACAACCGCGCTCGTCGCTAGCCCGCACCGTCTCTTACCTCCACACGGCTCTGACCTTTGTATGCGCTGTGCATTCGCCCCTCAGTTTCCGTTGAAGCGATAGACCGCACGTACCTTCGCCCGCTGCGGCGTATGCGCTTGCTGCCAGCGTTTTGACAGTCGTTGTCTGCAGTCATTCAGTGTGATCTATTTATGTTTGTGCGCGCTCACACCACACTTGTTCATTCAGTTAGTAATAGTCGGGCCACATTTTCCAACGCACGCTACACATGCAATGCTGCCCGGATCTGCAGTGAGCGCTACGGGTGTGTCCCTTCGCACGCGCTGCCCACGGGAAGCGCTTCTCATCAACGCCACCGTTTCACACGCGCCTTCTCGTGGTCATCGATTCTCTCTTCATGTGGGTCTATACTTACGCCGCAGCACACCTGCTTACTTAATCAGCTCATGTTGCTATCATATTCATATTGCTACCAAAGCCGCTCACCTTACTTCGTATGATATTGCTGTGTTGCTATCACATTCATTGCTTCGCCCTTAGGGCCAAACTGTGACACTTTTTAATTGTATCGATCAGTAAACAAGCGTAGTGCTGTGATGTACAGTCGCAATCTTTTTGAGGGTGAACACGGGAGCGCGTGGCTTTCTATATTACCAGCGCCGTCAGACGGCAGCCACATATCTGCGCGCATGCTCGGGGAGGGTAGGCTCCTTTCGTGCGCATTACGTCATCGTAGCGCGCATGTGTCTTCTGCTAGCAGTTTTTTCCCCTCAATAGAAACCAAATTATGACAGAAACCACGATTTTGATGCTTCTCATTCAGAACGGTGTGCTTCTTATGCTTGGCGTTATTGTAATTACTTCAACTTTTCACTTTGTTTAGTTTTCCTTCTGTTGTGTTCTTATCGTACAACGAACAGGCAAGGGAACACAAACATCCGAACTTTTATTTGGTGCAAGTTCAACAAAAGATTGAACCGTTTAGAGGTAGTATTAGTAAGCAGGAATAATTTTCTCTTTCATGATGTTAGTATTTTGTCATACAACCCTTTGCGGAAACGACTGCTGCCATCCTAGAGGGCAGTGAAGCGTACAGCGCTGGCACAAAGTCATGATGCGCTCGAAGGTCCTCCCATTCTTGTCGAACGGCTGCCCACAGGTCGTTCCTAGGGGTGCTATTTTGTAGCAATTCTATTACTTTCGCCGATGACTTTCGACGTCATCACCCGGCTGCGATTGGCCGAAAATGACCGGGCCGCCCCCATGTTGTCTGTCAATCACGCGACGTCCGGAGCCCGCAGAAGCCCGCTACGTCAAAATGACGTTGATGTACTCATTATGCGCAGCAAAAGTCATAGTTGTTTAGCACCGCCGGAGGTAGGGTCTAAAAGAGTTGACTGTTGGGCTAGTTGGCGTTTAGACATAGGAACCATTGTTAAAAGCGCAAAACCACCCAACACAAGATAAGACCAGACGAGCACAGGCGCATGATAAATTTAACATGACAACTGAAACTGAAAATAAACTGACAACTTTAATAAATCAGTTGTCAGTTTGCGCCTGTGCTCGTCTGGTCTTATCTTGTGTTGTGTGGTTTTGCGCTTTTAACAATGGTTCCTGGGAGGTAGGGTCGTTTCAGAACGCATAAAAAATGGCTGCGTCCTGCGGTGGCTCTTCGCCGTCGCCGACGCGAACACGGAGAGCCACACGACGCGTTTGACATGCCGGATGACCATTTTCGATGGCATTTTCCTCTCTCGAAGGAAACGGTGCGGTTGGTGGGTGGGTAAACTTTATTGATTCACGAGAGAATCATGTGAGGGGGGGAGGGGAGAAAGGGGAGCAGGACGACGATGGGCCCTCAGGCCGCTCTAGATGGCCGGGCACATTTGTGCTTCGGCGACCCGTCTGGCCCAGCCCACTGTCCGAAGCTGTAGCTGCGGTTGCGAGCTGCGCAGAGCAGCCTCCCATCGCTCCTGGTGTTCTGACCCTCTCCACGGGGGCTTGGGCTTGTTCGGGCAATTTAGAAAGATGTGGGCAAAGTCAGCTCTGGTGATATAGGACACAAGTGGCAGGGAGGAGAGGTTTCCCCGTGTGTAATAATCGACAGAAGGAAAGGGGTCGTAACTGTGGCCGTTTGAAGTCTTCGCCACAAAGCCTGGTCACTTCTGGGAAGAGATTTATGCGGTGGGGGTACATTAGGCGGGAATTTCTGTAGAACAGGGTGAGGTCATGGTAGCTGATGAGTCGATCTCTTGCACTGCGAGACGAAGGCGGGTCGCTCTCAGCCCGGTTGACGAGTGCTCGGGCCTGGATGTGAGCGGCCATGTTGCTTGGGTGTTCGCTGTGAGCAGGGACCCAAAGGAGGGTGATAAGGCAATTAGGAGGGGGATTTGATTCGAGTATTTTAGCAGCCGGGGAGTGGATTTTGCGATTGGCATAATTACTGATTGCGGTTTTTGAATCTGAGAAAATATACTTAGCGGAGGAGTGAGCAATTGCTAAGGCAATTGCTGCCTCTTCCGCTTCTAGGGATTCTGTCAAATTTGGAATCGACGCACAGACAATGGGGTTTTGGAATCCGTCTACAACGGCTAATGCGAAAGCTGGCCGGTCTGAATATTCAGCCGCGTCTACATAGACTGCCTGTGAATGAGGAGGGTAGCTCTTCTGCAGAGCCTTGGCTCTAGCTTCCCGTCTTGCTCGATTATGTTCCGGGTGGGTGTTTTTGGGAAGAGGCATAATGCAGAGGTTATTGCTAACAGCAGTGGGAGGAGAGCGCGTAGCCGTGGTATGACCGGTTAGGTTGATTCCGAGTCGGTGCAGAAGTATTTGACCAGTTTGTGTATGCGACAACCTTTGATATTGACCTTTGATATGAAGGTGCGCTTCTACGAGCTCTCCCAGGGTGTTGTGCACCCCCAGTTGAAGGAGTTTCTCTGTGGGCGTTGATTTAGGGAGATGAAGAGCAGTTTTATAGGCAGTGCGGATGAGTCTGTTGAGTTGCTCGGTCTCCGTGGGTGTGAGGTAGACGTAAGGGATGGAGTAGGTGATTCTGCAAAGGCAAAAGGCCTGAACGAGGCGACGTGTGTCTGCTTCTCGCATGCCGCGATGACGATTGGAGATGCGCTTAATTAGTGAAGCTGTATTGAGAATTGCAGTGCGGATTAATTTTATGGTTTCAGCGTTGGAGCCATTGTCTGAAATATTGAGACCCAAGATTTTGATTTTATTAACCCTGCGGATGGGAGTGTCATCTAGTGTGACTTGAATGTTAGAGATATCCTGTTTTTTTTAGGTTCATCACTAGGAGTTCTGATTTAGCCGCCGCGCAGCTTAGACCGATGCAATTGGCGTGCTTAACAACAGTGTCAACGGCCAACTGTAGTTTTGATTCGATTTCGCCAAGGTTGCCAGAATTGACCCAGATGGTGATGTCATCCGCGTACAAGGAGTGATTGACAGAAGGAATTTTGGCAAGTTCTCGCGCTAACGGAATAAGAGTAATGTTGAAAAGAAACGGAGAAAGAACTGCTCCCTGGGGCGTGCCTTTGCTTCCTAGCGTGAAAGAGTTGGTTTTGAATGTGCCTAATTGTAGGCAGACGGACCTGTTACTGATAAAGGCAGCAACATACCGGTGCGTGCCCACGTTAAGGTCACTCAGAGATTGTAAAATGGCGAAGTGAGCAACATTATCAAATGCCTTGGTCAGGTCCAGTGCAAGGATGGCTCTGGTAATGTGTGGGAAAACGGGATTGAGCACGTCTTCCTTAAGCTGTAACATGACATCTTGAGTTGAGAGTCCCGCTCGGAAGCCAAGCATGGTGGCGGGAAAGATTTGTTCTTTCTCCATGTAGCGGTTAAGGCGACTTAGGATCACATGCTCCATCAGTTTTCCGGTGCATGAGGTAAGAGAGATTGGTCGCATATTCTTAAGGTCTAAGGGCTTGTTATTTTTGGTGATGAAAGTAACCTTAGCTGATTTCCATTCCTGGGGTAGCGTGCCCTGCTCCCATTGCTGATTCATGTAACTGGTGAGAGCGGCCAATGATTTGTTGTCTAAATTTCGGAGTGCTTTGTTAGTGATTCCATCTAGTCCTGGTGCGGATGTGGTGCGAAGTTTGCTTAGTGCGGCCCATACCTCCGCCTCTGTGATGGGGGCGTCCAAGTCTGAATTGGGGGCTCCTGTATAGGTCTGTGTTGATTCCTGCTTTAGATCGGGGAAGTATGTGGCTTTAAGAGCAGCTTCAAGGTCTAGCCCTTGTTTCGCTACCTCGAACAGGAGTTTGGTGATTTGCTTATTATTTACCGAGCGCGAGGAGCATGGGTCTAACATATGGCGAAGGAGGGACCACGAGTTCTTCCTACACAGAGTGCCGTCAAGTCGGTTGCATATCTGAGTCCATTGCTGCGCCGAAAGCTCGGCCGCGTGTTCAGTGACGAGCGTTTGCGCCATTTTCCGTTTTAATTTGCGATTATGTTTTTGCCTGAGCCATCGTTTCTCCATATTCTGATGGGCCTCCCATAGGTGGAGTAGCCTACTGTCTACTGGATCGCGGATATGTTCTGCCGGGGCCACTTTTTCGCTAAGAGCTACGTCCCGTTGGAGCTTAGAAGCCCATTCTTCGTAATTCTGAATTTCTGCTGCCGGTTTTTTTAGTCGGATTTCGCGGAACTTGTCCCAGTCGACAATAGGTTTGAGGTGGAACTTTCGGCGTAAACTGGCACACGGTAACGTAATTGTTAGAATATAATGATCGCTGCCGAGGTTGACTCCTGTGTGCGTCCAGTTAGCTTGTCGAACGTTTTTAGTAAACGTAAGGTCTGGGGTGGTATTTCTGCTCACACTGTTGCCAATGCGTGTGGCTAACGTGCAATCAGTGACTAGGGTGCACCTATTTCGCTGAATGTATTGAAAGAGGCTGGTGCCCTTGCGAGTGTTTCTCCTGTATCCCCAGTCTACGTGCGGTGCATTAAAATCACCCGTTACCAATATAGGAGCGGAACTTGCTATTTGGATGGCCCTATCAATTGCTTGGAATACGGCAGTGAGGTCATCTCTAGGATGAGAATAGATATTTAAAATAAAATATGTGGCTTGTCCTGTACGACGCGGGAGGAGATCGAGCAGAATGCAATCGGAGTAAAGGTCGGAGAGGTCGTGAGCTATAAAAGAGATATTCCTCTGGATATATGTGGTGGCCCACGGGGAAGTAGGATGGGAGTGTACAGCCTGATAGCCGAGGAGTTTGCATGCTTTTAAAGGCTCCTGTACGGAGATGACATCAGCGGCGGGTGTAGACTGCTGTATGTAAAGTGAGAGATTGTCTCTCTTCTTTTTTATTCCGCGGCAGTTCCATTGCCATATGCAGAGCGAAGAGGGGGAGGATGCGGCAAGTGTGCAGGAGGGGGTTATGGTTGCGAAGGCGCTTGAGAGGGCGGGGATTGTGGCAGAGCTTCCAAGGGGGGGGGGGGGGGGGGGGGGGGGGGAGCCGAGCAACTAGCATATCGAGAATGTTCTCAATCTTATTAAAGCGTTCTGCGATTTGAGTGAAGCCTAGGTCAACCTTTTGTTTCAGTTCCCTGGGTTCTTTACGGATTTTTTGACTCGTGCATTTGGGGTTCTCATCCGAGGATTCGGGCGGTTGCGTTCTTTTCTTTTTTGCGGGTTGGGGAGTGGAATCTGTGGGATCGGTCTCTGATTGGGCTGCCATATCAGACTCCGAAGTGGAGGCGGAGATAGGTAAGGACGGACAGGGCGTTGGGGGGGGGGGGGGGGGGAGCTGTGAGTGTACTTAAACGTTCCAGCACCAGAGCCAACTGTTGCTTTAACTCCTGATTCTCTCTAGTTAGACGTTCGATAGTCTCCTGAGTTTTAGAATTTTCTCCAGATTCGGAGTGTGCTCTACTGGAGCGGAAGGCTTGCTCTGCCCAGCTCACCTTTCCGGATTGGCTCCCGGGGTCCAGGATTCACTTCGTCCAGGACTTTTGCTTCCGCTGCCACGGTTTCTGTCTTCGATTCTTGGGAAGGACTCCTTCTCGAGCTGAAACTCGTGCTGCTGCTGCTTCTGCTGTGTCTGTCGTGGACGAGAGGGACGACTGTTACCACGTTGGAAGCGTTTCTTACATGCCCTGTCGCCCGTCATGTGGGCGTCCCCACAGACGACGCACTCCGGAGTGCAGGGGTGGTCCGCCGGGTGCTTCAGACAACAGCCTGGGCAGGTGAGGCGATTCGGCAGAGGACATACATCGCGTCTGTGGCCGACTTGTCTGCAGTTTACGCAGGCCTCCACTTTCGGGCGGAAGTTGAAGACGGCGTAAAGGATGCCAAACATTTTCACCGAGGGTGGAAGCTCCTCGGCCATGAAGTGAATGAGCACACAGCGGGAGGTACGTCCCATGTCCCTGGCCTGCACAATTGGTAGGAGGGGATTCGCCCTACGTAATTCTCGGAGCAAGTCCTGCGGCGACTCGCCGCTCCAGGCACGGTAGATAATTCCTGGTCGTGCCCCGTCCGGCGGAGCTATGTATGCATGGAATGCCACTTTGTTGCCGCGTAGCGTGAGGTCTCTGCTTTTGGCGTAGTTGGCAACCCGGCCTGCGCAGGAAGTAGACACCATGAAGATATTCTTGGGCAGGTTGGTGCACATGAGGCAACCGCAGAGTGCAGCCCGCTATTGGCGAGTACAGCCGCCCGTAACTCTCCGTCGTTGTATTGGGCCAGATTGACGCCCGCACTTGGACGAAAGACGATCTTGAAGTCATCGACTGGCAACCGTGGCAGTGGTCTTATGCGAAGACGCGAAGCAGCAGTCCCGTCGACTTCTGAGGCAATGCCTCCTAAAAAAACTATGCCTGGGACGTCGCTTGCTTTGCCATTGGAGGTACGCTGCCGCGCGTTGCGAGCGGGCGCCGCGTGTTGGCGCTAGCAACTGTACTGCCGGAGTGACGCTGTCGGCAACGCTGTGTCGGCGCAGCTGACTACGCCACTTTAACTACGCGTTGTGCAGGCGGTTGCTTGCGCGCTCGTGGCGTGCATTGGAGGTACGGCGTAGAGCGCGCGCCTGCTGCGTGACAAAATTTTTCTTCGAAGGAAGACCAGCTCTGGGCCGTCCGGCAGAAGATGCCGCCCGGGTCAAGTCCTAGCTTTTTATAAGCGTTCGGCCGTCTTTCGACAATGCCGTGTAACGAGTTTTGAAGTTTTGAGCATTACAGTCACTTGGCGGATTTTCGAAGAGTTAAAATTTTGTCAGGATTAGTTCGTGGTAAAAAAAAAAAATGCGTGGCGAAGAGAGCTACGCTCAAAATTTAACTCGTCTTTAACTCGTGTACAGCGTCGCGTGGCTAGCGCGTTGGAGATGCGTTTGAAGAACGCTGGCATTCTTTCTGCCGACGGTCAACCGCGCATGCTGTGTTTGCCGCTGCCGAATAGTTTCGCCAGAAGCTCGCTTATGGGCACAAGTTCGTCCAAATAAAGGCTACTGCTTTCCCAAGTCACCTTCTCTCTTTACCTACTGACAAAGACAGTCACTTCAACGCCACAATACGTAGCATGAATGTCGTCTAGTGAAGCAAAGGTCACGGTAGGCAAGGGCGGGCGTGCGTCGTCTGCTCGAGTTACCATGGCATGGCGACGCGCCGCCGCCGCAGGTGTGTTGCAAGCGTTCGCCGCGAGAGGCTCTAGGGGTTGTACTAAGTGGAGAGGAGGAAAACGGAAAGGGTAGGGCGCCGCGTCTCCGGCTCACGTCCCATTTGGCGCTGAGCCGTGCTCCCTCAAGGGCAGCAGAAGATAGCGCCAACCTTTCCCTTTTCCTCAAGAACCACTTATCATCACGTCCCAGGCATCGTTTTTATTGCGATAGCAATTATATGGACACTCAAAAGCAGATTTCTGCCGTCGGCGTCGCCGTCGCCGTTGCCGTCGCCGTCGCCGTGAGGTTCCGTATGACGTCAATGGAGATGAAATCGTCGCCGCGCGCCGCCGCACGCTGTATGTGCGAGTGAAAGGGCACGAGGGACGCGCGCTTTCACGGGGAGTGAACGCACGGCGGAGAACAAACGCGCGTTCTGTGCTGTGCTCCTTTAAGGGCTGCAGAAGTAGGCGTCTCTTTCCTCCTTTACAATCACCATATATGTAGAGCAAACGCGCCTTCTGACGCACGAAAGGCCGTGGGGGGGAGGGGGAGGGAAGGGAGGCGACGTTTAGCTGCGGCACCAAGTGCCTATTTATATCAGAGGCTCCGGCGACAGTCACCAACGCCGCACGCATTTTGTGCGAACGCGGGCAAAACGCCGAGGGCGTCGACAACAGTTCTGCGTGTTGCCGGTGCTGCTGCATGTCCAAGTTTATACAGCTGATAAAGCTACTATCATTACTCCGTATAGTTCTCTACAAATTTGCTATCGCAATTGATGCTTCGCCTTTCAGGTGAAACTGCGACAACTTTTTTTTAGGAGGCATTGTCTGAGGGAACGCTTGGAGCTGACGCCGTTTTCCTTGCTTGCGTTCCGTCAGCGGACGCCGCTTTGCTTGACTGCGTTCGGTCGGTTTCCTTGGATTGCTGCCTAGGCGAACGTGTTCGGGCGTAGAGGAGTTGACTCCATTCTTCCGGGTTGAATTCGGCGGCGGGCAGATCCATGCCGCTCACCTGATATGCCATGTTGTTGCCGAAGAGACTCGTACGTGCGCGAGCCCTACGCCGGTGCCGGTGGCGTTAGGGCTAGCGAAGCGGCGTTCCGCCGCTCACCCGGAGTCGGAGTTTGTACAGTTCCACAAGAAAGATGAGGTTTGAGGCACTCACCGGCAACTTCGGCGAGATGTTAGCTTTCAATAGGACTGCTGTTCTGCTGCTCTTGGCACCAGAACAGCAGTCCTGATTCTGGAAAAGCTTTGTCGAATGCGGAGCCCATACGAGGCACGTCAGCCCTGCTCGGCCCCCGTAGCGACCTCCTCGGTGCGGTTGTTGCGCGAGGAACTGGCGGGGGAACTAGAAGCGGAGCGAGCGACGGGACTGTCAGTGGTGTTGTGCGCGCTGCGCTTCTTTGCCACCGGGAGCAAGCGTCCGTAGGGAGCGAGGAGACGATCCGGCGGGTGTCGCAGTCGACCGAGAGCGAGTGCGTGCGACGCGTGGCCGAGGCTGTCGCAAACGCAGGGGTCCGCAACAAGTGTGACCATTTTCCGAAGACGTCCGAAGGCAGCCGTGAAGGAGGGTTTCCTTCGGCGCGGCGCTATTCCCGGCGTTATCGGATGCCCGGACGGTGGCATCATTGCCATTATCGCACCCAAGGGTGAGCGCAATGCTGCGTTCATGTCTCGGAAGGGCTACTACGCTGAAAACTGCATGTTCGTAAGTATACGTCATGTTCTCTAGTGCTGCTCATTCTTTTGACAGTTGTGTTGCACTTGTCAACGCGGACTTTATCCGTTCACATTTTCCGCAGATCTGCGACGCGGACATGAGGATCCTGACCGTGTATCCCATGCGACCGGGGTCGGATCACGACTCATTCGTCTGCCGGACGACATGGCTGCGCCAGTGGTTCCAGGCGGGGCGCATTGCGAATCCCGGTGTATACCTTATCGGTAAGACAGAGCATTTTTTGTCGCAATCACGCTTCATTAGCGAATAGAACGCCATGTCCACCCCAACACAAACTTATAACTAAATAACATGCACACGAGTAAGTGCCTGCCCTAAGTAGAAAAAACCAAATCAATTAGTGCTAGCACTGACAATTTTAAAAGTGTTAAGTTACAAGCATGCTACCAAGTACCTGCCAGGAGCAGAAGAAAGCAACACATATTAGTGCTACTACTTTATCATTGGTAGCACCAGTAAGTGTTGATTTCATCATCTTCAGGGGGGCACCGTATATAACTTGGTTAACAGTTTGTGTTGGGGTGGACATGCCCAACTCGTGCTCTTACTTACGACTCACGACATTGTGAGGTCTGCTACGTCTGAACCCTACCTTTGTTGAATAATGCTGTAACTTTCCTCAGTTGTCAACTTGCCTCTCGTCAGAGCAGTACCAGTGGTGCAACAGCCAAAATAGGATTTGGAGCAATTTTTGGAGCAGGAAAATCTTGCAGTAGAGTAGCAGTGTGGGTCAGTTGGTACATACTGAATAGTAAAAACCAGTCAAAAGACGAAGGACAGAGAAGAGACGTGGCACACACGACGACTGGACTAACAACTGTGCTTTATTGAAGAACCCCGTCTCTCAGGAAAACCCGGCGAGCATGCGCAGCTCAAAAGCCGACACCCACACACGAACAAAGGTGATTGCAAAACGCCACGTAGCTAACGCCAGTGCGATAGGAAACTAAGTTCCTTCTGCATCAGTGAGAGAGAGGTAGAACTGATGCAATTATCCCCTTGCAAATTTATATGGTAAGCTTCGAGAATTTCACCCTCCGTCTTGCCCTTGCCCCTACCAAGGATTTTAACATTGGAAAAAAGCGGGACGCAGCCGCATTCCCGACAATGGCGAGGCAGATTTGCTCCATCAGAGGAATTCCAAGAATTGTAGTGTTCTCGCAGCCTCTCATTAATACACTGGCCTGTTTGACCGATGTAAACTTTTTCACAAATCAGCGAAAGCTCATACACCACACGTGTAGCACAAGGAATGTAACCGTTGTCATGACACGCGGGGGGTCTATTCCTGCCGCGCGCCACGCGTGAGCCAAGGCCTGAAAGTTTGCAGGGAGCAGAAAAAACAACGTTAACGCCCTGCCTCGCAGCAACTTTCTTGACGTTGTGGGAGACCCTATGTACATAGGGCTAAGTCTATTCCGTTCAGCCGCCGTTGGGTCAGCCCTTTTTCGCTCTCGCCTCTTAATCTTTTGCAGCAACGTTTCTGCCACTGCCTTCAAAAGCGCTTTTGGGAAACCAGCGGCCACCAAACGATCGAACTGGTTGTCAAAACTTTATTTTATGCTGTGGTAGCAACTCTTTTGCAAGGCATTTCGAAAACCATTCATAGCAATCCCTCTCTTAACGACTTTTGAGTGTGCGGACGCATACGGTAACAACGCCTTTTACACCTCGGCAAGAAGCACCAGCACACATGGCCATCGTCAAGAAAAGTTAGTTCAAGTTCTCAAAATCTAATCGAGTGGTTAGTAGGCAGTTCATGTGTAAAGCAAAGTGCACTCGAACAAGCCTTAAAAACCGTTAAGACCTGGTCTACCCCTATAAACCATAAACATTGCCTGGATGTCCATTAGATATTTCAGTTGGACATTCAATACCTCTATTAGAGGTTCAAATAGATCTAGTAAAATCTACGTAGGTGGTACTGTCAAAAGTCCTCTTTTTTTACGTTGAAAAGATGTTATATGGATGCAATTGCTGGACATTTGTTACATTGTTTGGATATTAGTTTTGAGCCGAAATACGTAATAAGTACGTTCCCAAGATGTAATTTTATACATTCCCCAGCATGTGCGGCAATCGTGTAGCGTCTTTTTCACGTGATAGAAAAATGATACCAGCCTTGAAACTTTGGTTCCACAGCAAAATTTTATTTTAGAACAAGCATTACACATAATAAAGTTACCTTTCATAGAAAAAATAGAACTAAAACAAACTCACGTGTACATCCTCAAAGAGTATCTCAAGCTTTTATTCAGGATATGTTTAACAAAATGAAAGCTATGTTGAACAGCAAAAATGAGACCCATATCATACAGAATCTTAGGATATCGTTGCTTAGAAAATATAGAACTAGCTAAACCAGAGAAATAAATCCCTAAATCATGCCCTTGCAAAGTATACCTCAAGCTCTCGCTGAGGAATCCCTGTTATACCATACATAAAATGCAGGTAAGACAATATAGCATAAAAAAATACTAAGATGAACAGCAAGACCTGAAATGTCGAAGCGATGAATAGCATGAACTTCAACAAGAGTTCTTTTGAACACGCAACTCTTACATCTGGCAGCATAAAGCTCAATATTTTCTCAGATATATTTGTGATCTTTTCAAAATGCAGACAATTCATGTGCAAGTAAAACAAAATCAATAGATGTGCAAGTAAAATCTGCGAAATGTGACTAGAAAGTTGGTCGAAGCAAAATCCACAAAACCTGACTAGAAATACACAAACTACAAACTTCCAGGAGTGATGCACACATCTTCTGTCAGCAGCACGCTGGCGTGACAAGTCTCGGCAGTTGCATAGCAAGCTGGGCACTTGATATAGGAAACGGCACAAAGGTGCCAAGAATGGTAGAAAAACATTTGAGCAGAGTAACCAAGCAGGGCTTGCTGCTTGAACATCGTAGAAGGCCATGGCGTGGAACCGATGAATATAGGAGAGGCACACAAAGAACAGACACAGCACTGACTTTCAGAAAGCTGATTCTTGTTGAAAGTCAGCACTGTGTCTGTGTTCCTTGTCTTTGTGGTTCCGCGCTGTAGCCTTCTATGAAGAAAGAACACGTTGACCCACATCTACTCTACAGGAACAGTAACACAACTCTACAATATGTGTATATACACATATGACATAGAAGTCTATGTGAAGACCAACTGAATGGATAAATTATGCAGTAGAGCTATTGGTTGAACTTAAGACATGTATATCATTTACAAAGTATACACTTGGCACAGCAGTGGAGCACATGGCACATTCCAGACCTGGTGAAGCATTTGACAATATTGGAGCACTTGGTAAAATGGAGATGTAATGGGGCACTTGGTATACGTATACTGTAGAAACGGAGAGCACTCGCCAAAGCAGCGGAGCACATAACACAGTACTGGAGCACTTGGTGACTTGGTAATGCACTTCCCAAATGGAGACGCGATGGGACACTTTATATACTGGAGATGTGGAAAGCGCATGGCAGAGTGGCGGAGCACATAACAGTACTAGAGCATTTGGCACATTGGTGACATCATAAAGCACTTGGCAGTATTGGACGACTCGGCACACTGGAGCTCGACGCCACGGGTGATCGGTGAAAGTACAGCAGGCCTAGGAGACCGTGTCACAGATTTCCGGGCTGTTCAGTGGCACAGCGCTGAAGAAAGCAAGGTCACTCTGGCAGCTAGATGCCGCGGGTGATAGGTAAAGCTGCAACAGGCCGAGGGAACCATGTCACACATATCCGGGCTGTTCAGTGGCACAGTCCTGCGGAAAGCATGGTCACACAAGGTCAAAGAATTCAACATAAAATGCCGAGAGCTAATAACTTTTAACACAGTCTTTGGTGAGAAAAAAATCATATACCATTTTTAAATATTATGGATTTGTTAAAAAAACATGATACTTTAGGCTAAGATTTGCTCTCAATAAATTTTCTATATTCTTTCTACGTAAACATGAAGCGTAGGGAAAAATTTTAAGGGGGCTAGGGATTGTGCAGTAAGCTGTGGAATAGAGGAGTTTAGTGTGATGGCATAGAAAGATCGCTTCAGTGTATACGCCAAGGTATGTTATATTTCAGTTTGCCAAGATGACTGCGGAAGATTACGTGAAGTGATAAGTTTGAATATTAGCAAGGTGTACGGTGTGGATTCATTTAGAGCAACAATGACGCTAAAGATCATTATGATAAATATTTGTCTAGCAGTGAACTTAGAGGTACGAGATTTCTGGCTTTATATTTTTTTATTTAAATGGCGGTTGTGGACATAACCCTAAAGGAACTCGTAAGTATCGTAGTGTCCTAAATAACATACTGCATAGCTTTTGTATCAACCAGCCTCCCAAAAACCAAAACTGGTTCTAGAAAACCTGTATAGTACATTATTCAGGGTGGTCTGTGGCTTGCCAGAATAGTTTTTTTTTTCAAAATCCGGTATCAAAGTGGTATCGTGTCAGTACTTACATATACAGAGTGTTTCAATTTAGCTGCACAAACTTTTTAAAAATTGCATGTGGCACATAGCACAATTATAATCCTTGATCTAAACTACACGATGAGGCGGCCACTACTTCTGCAAGAAATCAGTACGCCTAATTGAATAATTAACACAGTTATCCTAATAAACCTTTTAATTGTTTTACGGCACATCTTTCAATCTACGAATTACAGCCGACGAGTTCGCAAGGTATATGCACTTGCAACGAATTCTCAGGAGTGAACCAGTCTCGAAATATTAATTTTCAAAGTGTCCTGCGAAATGCATGGGCGTTCCAGTGAACTTTTAAAGGAAAATGCTGTTTTATGCATTAAAGCAAAGTTAACTGGAACGTCCATGCATTTCGTAGGACGCTGTAAAAATTAATATGGCACATTGCAGACGTGGTCAAGCATTTGACAATATTAGAGCACTTGGTAAAACGGAGACGCAAAGGGGCGCTTGGTATACTGCAGAAATGGAGAGCACTCGGCACAGCGGCGGAGCACGTAACACAGTACTGGAGCACTTGGTGACTTTGACCACAGACCACCCTGAATAACGCACTATACAGGTTATCTAGAACCAGTCTTGGTTTTTGGGAGGCTGGTTGACACAAAAGCTATGCAGTATATTATTTAGGACACCATGATGCGTACGAGCTCTTTTTGTAGGGTTTAAATGTCCACAACCTCCATCTAAAGCAGAAAATATAAAGCCAGAAATCTCGTACCTCTAAGTTCACTGCTAGACAAAGATTTATCCTAATGATCTTTAGCGTCTTTGTTGCTTTAAATGAATCCACACCGTACAGCTTGATAATATTTCAACTTATCACTTCACGTAATCTTCTGCAGTCATCTTGCCAAACTGAAATATAACGTACCTTGGCATATACAGTGAAGCGATCTTTCTATGTCATCACACTAAACTCGTCCATTCCCCAGCTTACTGCACGATACTTAGCCCCCTTTAAATTTTTCCTTACGCTTCAAGTTTACGATGAAAGAATATAGTAAATAGGTGCTCCAAATGCACGGCTACACTCGACAGTGCCTAGTGTAAATGATAATAAGTGTACGTTTTGCTAAGAAGCTTACACAGTTATTTTGTTATAACTGTAGAAAAAATTACTGTTACCCTATTGTATCAATGAAGTTTACTACCTACCTGCCTACCCAATTCTATGACAGTTGCTTCCTCTTCAATACCGGAGAGCTTGAGTGCAAGCCTCCCTCATGCTATCTTGCTCAGTTAGAAAAAATACGTCATTGCTGCTGCAGTTAACATGCAGAAAGGTTTTTTTTTTTTTTCAAATTGCTTTTGTATCCTAGGAGTGTATATTTCATAGCTGGTTTCACATTTGAAATATGTTTAAACCATTGCGACACATATGAAGACACATTACCTTGGCAATGGCAGTTCTGTGCCTGGCAGGAGCGTGACGCAGCCACTCCCAGATGGCTGTTTCTACAGCAAATTCGCTGGTCTCATGGCCAGTCTGGACGGCACCTATGTTAAATAAATATTTTGTCATTACATGAAAAAAAAGCATTCAAAATCAAACATACTTATTTATTGACACAGTAAGCAAATTACTACATCTCGAACTTCCTCACAGAAAAACTATTTTATCACCTCAACAACTCAGCCAATAAAAAAGATCACAAAAAAAAAAATTGGTGGTGCTCCAAATGCTCTGATGTATACAATGTGCAAAATACGCATGCTTCCACTCCAACCACGTTCCACCTGTTAAGGAATTCTTCGCAGACTCACATTTTGAACAAATAACTCTTTAATTGAGAAATAAGAGAAAAATAAGAGGAGTAACAACGTGTGTTACGACTGCTTCCATCGCGGGTCGCCCTCCTTCCTCCTCCATGTTGCCAGCCTAGCATTTCGATTCCGCTAACACACCTACATATGTTCTTGTCATTATCAAACAGCAGATCCAAAACACGTAGCAGGTGCATTTGAAGTGGAAGCGTGCTCTAATTTTCTTTAAATTTATCAACAAAATTTAAGCTAGGTTAAGGCAACACATACACATACCTAGACAGCCCCACGGGGGGGGGGGGGGGGGGGGTCTTCTAAAATATTCTAGCATCTTTCATACACATACCTAGACAGCCCCACGGGGGGGGGGGGGGGGGGGGGGTCTTCTAAAAAATTCTAGCATCTTTTGGAAGATTCCGGAAACACCCGTGTGCTCTTAGAAGTCGGAGAAGCGGTGTCAGGGACCTGTGGGTAATGTTACATTGTAGAGCCCACTTTGCAAGCGAAGCTGCGAAATTTTAGCTGCTAGTGCTTTGGCTTGCTGCCCGTTCTGCGGTTTCCTGTACGTCAGCGTTAAATACATCGGAAAACCGTTCTTCTGAATGCTCACCGGCTTCGGATAGACACCAGTCGCCGAAAACCTCAGCATTACGATCTGAACAATCTGAGCTGCTTTCTGTGCAATCCAGGCCGGTGTTTTGAAGCGATGCCTTGCGCTTTATTTACTGGTCTTATCATCCACCACTCACGGCCAGCTGATCCCGTTGATAACGTGAGCGGACCGTCACTCTGCCCACTGACCAAGCGCAAAAAGCGCGAAGAGGCATTAGCATCGGAAAGGCATCGCTACAAAATACCAGCCCTGAACAGTAGCGCGGCCTGTAGCCGCGCTACTGCTAACAGGCGTTGCGCTTACTGCACTGAAGCTAGGATACTCGCTTGCGGTTCACTTTTGGACACGCTACTGCTAGCCCGTCGCGAACGCTTACTGAGCTGCCGGTGCGCAAGGCTGTCGCCTGCCTCGACAAGCTGGCCAAGCGCTTTAAACATTTCGGCAACCTCGCGGCGTGCTCTGCTCTTGACATCTCTCAACATAGTGTTCATTATCAATGCACATAAGCATGCTGGCTACGCTAACAAACGTTTACTTACCGTTACGAGACAAAGGGCTGCTGTTCCCACGGGAGCTCACATCGCGCCTTCTGTCGATGGTGCGATAAACAGACGTTCAAAGCTTGCGTTTCGTACGGCTTTCTGATCGGTGGGCACTCTGGAGGACGCCAGTGACGATCACGCAGCCCCAGCCCCAACAGCACTTCAAATAAAATCACAGCATATCCACGGGGTGAATGATGATGAGTGGGCGAAGCTCCGGAGGGAATCATCGGATCTCCCGCTTAAGGGGACGCTAGCACAAACGCGTTAGAAACGTGCAGTACTCTCTAGTAAGGCGGAGCGGCCACAGCTTCTTACGCAGCCATTTAAACATGCCGGAACGTGCACCGCGTTTGCCGACGCCATCACATGACTGCTGAGAGAGTATACCCCCCGTATTCATAAACGCTCCTCGACTTGAACTTGACTTGCCACCGCCTTGGGCAGCGCGTTCGAAACGCGTTGAAGGTAAGGCGGAGAGGCCACAGCGTCTTACACCAGCTTCTTACACGGGCCGTAACGCGCTAGCACAAACGCGTTAGAAACGCGCTGGAAACGCGGCCTTTCGTTAATGTTGGGTATTTATTGCCATCGTGGTGCGTGTGTCTATGTGCGCTTCGTGGCGTAGTGGGCTAACGCCGCGCGCTCGGAAGCGAGGGGTCCCTGGTTCGATTCCGCGCTACAGACACAACTTCGGGATTTTTTTTTTTCTCATTTTTCTCAGTCTGGTTACACACTACTACTACGACGACGGGGACGGAACGGGTGCCGCTATAAGGAGCTTCGCTCCTAAAAACTAATGCAAACACGCGACTTCAAGCTCACTCCGGCTCCGAGAAGAATGATGCAATCGCAACGCAATTTTCGCAAATACGCCGCCAAAGCAGGCAGAAGGAAAACGCGAGACGTTGCGCCAAACTGCTTCTTGCCAATTCTTCTTTAAAATTGCTACTATATTTATGTTATTATTTTATAATATTAAATGTAATAATATGTAATAATAACTATACAATAACGCAACGTTAACAAGGTTTTGTCTTTAAAGTATAACTGAAAGGCTGTTGATTACTGTAGGCGCCATTTTGTTAAGGACAATTTTCAGGATTTAGGCGCGAAAATAGAAATTTTACGTTCATTTGCTAGAAAAAGTTATTTCGTAGGAACAAGCAATTAGCACAATACTAATACCGATTGCTATACGTGCACCAACCAAAAATTATCGAATTAGGGTAGGCAAGAGATAAAGGCGAACTTTGGACGCAATGATTTATAGCACGTCCAAACAAAAAGACCGCAATTATGTAATATTGTTTATAATTTATGGAACTGTCACTTCTTGAGATTATTTAAACTATACAAAAGCAACAAAATAAACAACACAATCATATTAAAATAGTGCATGAGATAAAAATAATAAAATAATATAGCACAGCAATTATATAATAAAGATTTAGACAGAATGCCGTGTGCAATATTACGAGGCTGTGCGGGGAATATACTTACATTGTGGAGTGAATTGCTGATAAGCCTTGAAGGTCAATCATATAAATTAACACGACAGCGTTAAGGGCCCCGTGTAGCAGAAAATGCGGCGTTGGCGTCGGCGTAAGCGCCGGCGTCCGTGGCGGAGAAAATCATCCCGAACCACCCCGACCGCGCAGGCCCTCCGTGTGGCGCGCGGTGTTAATGAACAAAAATTGAATTTCTCACAGTAAAATCCGTCAGAAAAACCATAACCTACAGCCATGGTGGCATCGGATTGTAATTTGAATGTCCGTGGCGGAGAAAATCATCCCGAACCACCCCGACCGCGCAGGCCCTCTGTGTGGCGCGCGGTGTTAATGAACAAAAATTGAATTTCTCACAGTAAAATCCGTCAGAAAAACCACAACCTACAGCCATGGTGGCATCGGATTGTAATTTGAATGTACGAGAAAACAATTCTGTTACGAGGAAACGCAAACACAAACCCCTTTTCCAGCATTTCTATCATACCAACAGTGGTGCGCACGGGTAGTTTACTTGCGAAAATCCTATCCAGATGTCGCTCGCATCCCCGACAAGGTCAAATTGGGACTAAGCCTGCCTAATGTGTTTTGGACATGCGCGCGCGTCGGGGCAATATCAAACAATTAATAAAATAAGTAAAAAGGTCCCAGGGCATTCACATTTTAATATAAGACGACTTATATTGCCCCTGTAAAAACGTCTTCCCAGCAATCCAATTCTGTTTAAAAGTGAAGCCCACTTTAAGGTGATTGGTGTAAGTTTGGTCTCTTAAGCTGGATTTCCCACATTCTGTGTTGCAGTGAAGCCTAGTCATAAAGAAAAATGCGATGCGAACGGGGCTCGATAACTCTATCGCGTTCCACTCTTAACGGCGAAACTTAAGCGTCCTCCATTTTTTTTTTTTTTTTTTTTTTTTTTTTTTTGCTGCCCGAGATTTCAATATAGTTCTTATTTACTCAAACATCTCAGGCATTAAAACGTATTATAGCACTTCCTAATGTCGGGGTAAATCTATCGGTAATTTCATATCCCTTACTTCGGGCGAATTAAATATTAATAATAATAATAATAACAATAAAAACCCAACAATAACCATAACAGTACACACCACGTAAGTGCATACATACATACATTCATACATACATCCTGCATGCCTTCGAAATGTAGGAGGTATGGTTCAAGTGCTATGTGTACCAATTAATTTTATGGGGCCTGAATGATATCCTATGTACATCCATAGTACGTTATCTGGTAGTCTAACATTCATGTAGATAGTACATCTTATAGACATCCATGCATTTCCTTATAAAAAAGGTACGTACTCGAGACGAAATATGTACGTCACCTCAAGACGTTGACGTTTGGATCAATTATAGACGTTGAAGAGAGGTTCGTGGTTCACAGGGACTATGACAGGCAAGGAGTCATTCGGTGAAAGATTTAAAATAATCAAGAAATCGTCAACATATCTGAAAACTTGGCACACACGTTTATCAAGAAGAGAGCCTTGAAGTATGTTGTCAAACTTCGCTAAAAATATTTGGCATAGGACTGGTGCGACGCTAGCCCCTATACAGATTCCTTTCTTCTGTATGAAGAGGGAGTCCTTGAAAACTACTACGGTGGAGGAAAGGTACAGTGTTAACAGTTCCAAGAACGCATCAACAAAGACTCCGCAAGCATTTTGGAAGGCGACTAGGCCATTCTGATCAATCAGTTCACGCACCGCAGCAAACAGTTCACCATGAGGTATGCTATAAAACAAGTCCTCTATGTCCACAGAAAAGGCACTGTTGGCACCAGGAATGCCATTGCTGAGCACTTCAACTACTGCCGAAGCATTCACGACACTGTAAGGGTCCGGAACGGAAAGGAACTGCAAGTGAACCTGCAAAAACTGACCCACCACCTTCTGCTACGTGCCTTGCTTGGAGCAGGAAAATCTAAATTTGGAGCAGGTTACGGCGGAAAAAAAAAAAAAAAACACTGTTTTGGAGCACTAAATCCCAAATTTGGAATAGTTTCACAAAGAATGCTTACTCATAAAATGCCATAAAATTTACCCCGCATAATAAACGCACCCTCCAACTTTGCATTGGATTTCTGGGGAAAAAGTGCGTTCATTACGCAAGTATATACGGTAATTCACATTATCAGCGTAGGTGAGGGCAGGGGCGCGATCGGAGATCGTTCACAGCGCGCGTTCAGTTTCGCCGTGCACGTTGACCTGTAGGCCGCGCCCAGCAAAACTGAACGCGCGCTCCGAACAACGACCTCCATTGCGCCCCAGCAGTGCACTGCACGCAACGTTTTCCGCCAAACACGTGGAAAGTACACATGCATTTCTTCTCGAGTGGTTCCCTTTCGGGTTTTTTTTTTTTTTTTTTCTGTCGATGCGTCGCGACGTTCCGGCGGTAGTCGAAACATGCAGCGACCGAACCCTTGCTATTTTTGTGCATTGCGTCGCCTACAAAGCTCACGCCGTCAGTGCTGGGTCGCTTGTTGTACCATACAAGCGAGTTTTCCGTGGAGCATGGGTTCTCAAAGTGGGTTCCGTAGGCCCCTGCTCGGTGTTCCGCGAGCCACTGATAAATTTTCCGTGGTCCCGCGCTCGCCAATTAAGTGGCTAAAACTGCGATCAAGAGGTGTGCTCGATCCACAGAACTTCCATTACCCATGCCCGTGTGTCAAAAAGCACATCACAGCGCGTAACGGCAGTGCGTGAACTGCGCAATAAATCCGCAAGCAGCTTGTAGCCACCCAACCTTCGAAAACGGGCAGCGCGCCTAAGCTTTCGCACTTGAATCTCGGAGGCCGTAACTTACCAACATGCGCATTTCTCCCGTTTGTAGATAGGGTAGGTGCCGATAGCGTGCGGACTGACGTATACCGCGGAGGAATAAAAAATGTTGCAGTGGCTTAGCTCGGCTATGCCAGGATATACGTAGCGTTAGCAAAGGTTCAGCTGATTATTCTTAGCTTTCCTGGTTGTCTAGATTGTTAAGGATTAGCTTGATTGTCATGCTTACTGCTGCTCCAATGACACACACAAATGCCAGTCAGAAGCGCAGCGGCTCCAGCGCAGTGTCAGACGGCGACTGCACAGCGAGCGCGCGCTGGCGCCAGTGCGTCTACCACGGCTACGACGTCACTCCTCTGGAATGCGCAGACCGGCGGCGGTGAGTCGCGCGCGGCGGCGGCGGAGTGCGCGAGAGGTGCCGGCTCCGGTGGCTCCGGTGCGCAAGCCGTGTGGCATCACTGATCCTTGCTCATGCGCAGCACGGCTCTTGATGTGCCGCGCGAAACGGGCTTGGCTAGGCCAGTGTAGCTAACGCTACAAAAATACATGCGCGGATCACCACAAATGTGCGCCGCGAAACAGCAAGAACGACGCTAGTGTCCAAAAACGAAGCGGCGCAGTCCGCATCGCCATGGTCCTCGGCGGCAATCGCACGCGATGCGTGACTGACAGCAACGCCGGAATGCTTTGTGCTTATTTGTGCCCTCAAAGTCCTTATTGTTGCGTTAATCGCCGCGCGTAACACCGCGTTGGCGGCTAGCCGCGTGCTTCCATAAGTGCGTAGTCGCCATCTGTGATCGCGTCGATAGCTACCACAGTTTCGTCCGCAGCGGTTGCGGCAAAAAATAGTTTCGTTTTGACTCAGTGCGCGCGTCGGCTGCGTGGCGTGCCTTCATAACTGCGTAGTCGCCACCCACGATCGCGTCGATAGCGACTGCGAATTCGTCCATACTTGTTGCAGCAAATGGTAGTTTCGTTTTGACTTCGTGCGTGCGTCGGCCGCCTGCCTCCTGAACCGCAAGGTCGCCGTCCATGATCGCGTCGATTGTGAGGTGCCTCCGAGACTCGCGCGCCCACTTCGCCAGCCGCCCGACAGATGGCAGCACCTGTCTGGCGTTCTCACCTGCTTTGCCGCCTTTAGCTTGGAGAGGAGAGCTGAGTGAGTGCCTGCCCCGCTGTGATGTAGGACTGTAGTCTTGAGTCGCGCTCGCGCGTTAGCCTTTGTATTGTTCAGTATGCCTTACCAACATTAAAGGGTCCCTGAAACGGTTCGGACATATTTTGTAGACGCGTAAGGTGCAGCTACAGTAAAACATTCGCGTCACAATTTAAGTGAAGCGTCTCATATTAAGAGAGCTACGAACGATTACAAGTTACCCTCCTCCCTAGCCATGCATTTCCTCCTCAACTCGCTCGCCGAGTGATCGGGGATAAGCTCCGCCTGCGCTGGGTCTACGTCATGTTGTGACGTACGTTGTCGTCTATTTCCGGTTGTCTTGGAGCCAGCGCGCGAAGGCTCGCCAACCTCTCCGCTGCGTAATTCATTTAGCAAGAGCTGGTGCATAGCCTCCTATATACTTTCTGTGCCCGCGCAATCACTCCGGGAGCGCCGTTCAACCTCCTCTCCTGACATCCTCGCAGGTCGCCCGCTAGGGGCGCTGCTACCCCAGAATGGAGGAAGAGGTCAAGGAAGTTGGCAACCAAGTACAGGATAATCGAAACTGTAAATAGACAACCAGGGGTCATCAGAAAGAAAGTGAGAGAAATAGAGATCGTGAATTGGATGCAAAGAATGGAAACGAAAAGGACAATGGAGATTTACAAGAATGAGAAGAAAGAAATTAGAAGGGAAAATCTGTACGATAACACAAAGGGCAGTGCCTTGCTATTTGAGGCTCGAGCCGGTTGCCTAAGGACGAAAACATATCGGAACAAATATTCGGAACTAGATGAGACATGTGTATGCTGCAGTAAAGATCCAGAGACCACTCAGCACATCCTAATGGAATGCGACGGGATCCACCCAGCGAGAACCGTAGGTAACGTGCAACTCCCAGAAGCGCTTGGGTTTAAAGTGGAAGGAAACATAAACAGATCAGCCGTAGAGATCAGCAAGAGACGATTAGAGTACTGGTGGAAAAAAAGCAGGGAAAAGATGGATACGACCTGATCTCTTAAAATCATAGGCAGCGGTACAAGCTAAATTTTTGAAAAAGGTATACAAAAATGAGAGATAAAGAACATGTGTAGTATACCTGATTAAATCAAGCAGGCTAGGGGACTATTTGTCGCCACCCCGTTTCAAAGGGGATGCCAATAAATCATCATCATCAGTTCGCTAGCCGCCGTGCATGGTTAAAGGCGGGAAAAATTGCGTGTGCGCGTCTCCATTAGTGTCAAATCGAGACAATATTAATTTGCCTCGCCTGCCGACGGTTCGCTGGTTTGTTGGGAGATCACCTTTCTGCAGCAGCCCACGGCTGGGAAAAAAACTTGCCTTCTGCCTTGGATTGACGCGGTGAGCTGCGGCATGGTATTGAACGACTGTGGCTATGGTGACACTGTCGGTTCCGTATTGAGGACGTCTAGCAGCAGCGCAAATGAAAGCCTTCTGGCCGAAAAGAAGACATTGTGGTCACGAGTGAGTTCTGCTACTTTAAGTGGTTTGATAGGGCGCTTTGCGAGTTGATACCCAGTAGTATGGCGTATTGTTGTAGGACCTGGATGCACCTCGTACAGTAAGAGAAAGGTCCCGGGCATCTCATTTCATGAAATCCCGAGCGATGAAGAACTTCCAGAGAATTGGCTCCAAGTTTGAATGTGTCAAACGTGGAATGCGTCAGATACTTGCTGAGAGAGATGCACTTTCGATTTGTTCTGACTAGAAAGCTCTCGTCTGACGCCAATGAATCTTTTTTTGGGTGGTTGAGGAGGTCAGCTGGAAGCAACGATCAGACAGACTCACGGGCAGTTTTGTGCGGAACAGAAAAGTCTCTGAAGACAGGCATTGCGTCAACATCGACAAACAACAACGTGATGGACACGGAAGATAGCACATGCCCATCGCTACGCCGGCAACTGAGCGTAAGCCGTAAGCACTACGCCAGAACTATCCAAAAAAATTCCCAAAGAGACGACAGCAGCGCTCTTCAACCACATTATCCGGCGCAAAGAAACGCTTCGTTCGCCAGAATGTGCAGCCTTAGCGATGGTTGGCGGATACCTATCGAGAGCTGTTAAGCTGTTAATCAGCGGGTGTCTTGCAAAGAATGCCTCAGTTTGTTGACAAAGCCCAAGCCCTCGGCGCCATCAGATTCTCTGATTAGGCTTCAAGACAGAAGCCGTCTGCTGTATCGGTCAGACGAATTCGTAGTTGTGCTGAGCTCTTCGCACAAGTAGGTTGAAGTAGTGCTCGCTAAGCTAAGAAATTTTAAGCAGCCGCTGAGGGAGACTGCCGTGAATGCTGCTCAAGTTCTGCGAGAGCGTGAACTATTGAATTGTTCAGTGCCTGAGCATCACGAGATGCTGTTTGAGATCATGGTGACAAAGTTCTTAGGCCCTCTATTCACTAATTTTGCACTGGAGATAACGAACAAGAACGACATCGCAAAAGTTTTTTCACAGAAGCCCCTGTCACGAAAGCTCCACAAACTTTAAATCCAAATGATGGCAATAAAAGTTTTTGTTGTGGAGTTATTACAGCCGACATTATTCTTTTTCCACACTGACATACAAAACATATGTAATAATAAGCAGAAGGAAAATGAAGCTTCATACTAGTACAGATAAGAGCTGTAGTTTTCCTTTTATTGTTCTTTTCTTTTGGTAGAAGCAATGCGCGGCGGCCTGTACGCTTCTGTGTCGGCGTTAAACGCCCGTAGATGTTGTAAAACAATAGAATCGGCACCGGTAAAAAAAATAGCGTGATATATAGTTATGCTAAGCGCACGCCGCCGTTGAGCGTCCTGTATTTCTATGATGATGATGATGATTTATTGGCATCCCCTTTGAAACGGGGCGGCGACAAATAGTCACCTAGCCTGCTTGATTTAATCAGGTATACTATACATGTTCTTTATCTTGCATTTTTGTATACCTATCATTATTTTTCTTTTTCAAAATTTACCTTGTACCGCTGCCTATGATTTTAAGAGATCAGGTCGCATCCATCTTTTCCCTACTTTTTTTCCACCAGTACTCCAATCGTCTCTTGCTGATCTCTACGGCTGATCTGTTTATGTTTCCCTCCACTTTAAACCCAAGCGCTTCTGGGAGTTGCACGTTACCTACGGTTCTCGCTGGGTGGATCCCGTCGCATTCCATTAGGATGTGCTGAGTGGTCTCTGGATCTCTACTGCAGCATACACATGTCTCATCTAATTCCGAATATTTGTTCCGATATGTTTTCGTCCTTAGGCAACCGGCTCGAGCCTCAAATAGCAAGGCACTGCCCTTTGTGTTATCGTACAGATTTTCCCTTCTAATTTCTTTCTTCTCATTCTTGTAAATCTCCATTGTCCTTTTCGTTTCCATTCTTTGCATCCAATTCACGGTCTCTATTTCTCTCACTTTCTTTCTGATGACCCCTGGTTGTCTATTTACAGTTTCGATTATCCTGTACTTGGTTGCCAACTTCCTTGACCTCTTCCTCCATTCTGTGTCCACGCTTTTCATGTAGAGATACTTGTGCACTTTAGCCGCCCATTTATTTTCATCCATGTTCCTGAGCCTTTCTTCAAAACTAATTTTGCTTTGTGCTTCTCTGACTTCAAAAGAGGCCCAACCCATGTCTCCATGCACTGCCTCATTTGTCGTATTACCGTGTGCTCCCAAAGCCAACCGGCCTACTGATCTTTGGTTAACTTCCAAACCCGCCAATATATCCGATTTTAAGCATATAATGGCATTTGCGAATGTTAGCGCTGGCACCATTACTCCTTTCCAGATTCCACGCACCACCTCATACTTATTGTGGCCCCACAGTGCTCTGTGTTTCATTAATGCTGCATTCCGCTTCCCCTTTATTTTCAGATTATCTTGGTGGTTGCTTGAGTAATTCTTTCCTTCGTTTATGTGTACGCCGAGGTACTTATATTGCTTCACTATGGGTATTACTTGCTGTTGAATTGACACCACGAAGTTACTCGTGTGCTCATTAAAGATCATAATCCCTGATTTCTCTGTGCTAAACTTAAGGCCTAGATTTGTCGCTGCGTTCCCACAGATATTCGCAAGTATCTGTAAATCTTTTTTATTGTCCGCTAGTAGCACAATGTCGTCTGCGTACATCAGTCCAGGGATCTTCTGTTGCACCATTTGTCCATTACGCATGTAGGATAAATCAAAACCTAATTCGCTGTTTTCCAGTCGTCTTTCTATGCCCTTGACGTAAAGCGTGAACAACAATGGTGACAGAGGGCATCCTTGCTTCAATCCTTGGTGAATTCCCACCATTTCATTTCCTTTTCGGCCTTCCCATGCCACTTGTACTTGGTTGTCTCGATATATCTCCCTCAGCAGCTCCACGAAATCGTCATCTATGCCTTCGTATTGAAGAATATCCCACAACAATTCCCTGTCTACGTTGTCATAAGCTCCTTTAATATCTAGAAATGCTATCCATAAAGGTCTTTTCTGAGCTACTGAAATCTCTATGCACTGAGTTAGTACAAACATATTGTCTTCTAAGCGTCTGCCTGGCCTGAACCCATTCTGTAGTTCCCCCAATACACCGTTTTCCTCCACCCACTTCGACAGTTCTAATTTTATGGCTTGCATTGCCATTCTATATATCACCGACGTTACTGTAACTGGCCTGTACGAGCTCGTCTTATCCTTATCTCCTTTGCCTTTGTAGATAAGATTCATCTTGCTTTCACGCCATCCAACGGGAATATTCTTTGTTCTAATCACTTGCTCTATGGCATTAGTCAGCAGTGCCTTGCTTTTTGGACCGAGGTTTTTGATTAGCTGTATTGGGATTTCATCGGGTCCTGCTGCCGTGTTGTTAGGGACATTTTCTGCTGCCTTTTTCCAATAAAAGCTTTCTATGCTGAATTTTGATCTCTCAGGCCTCTCTGTTGTTGCTGGATCTGTTGTCTGAACTACGCTTTTTCTCGTACCGAAGTTATGCCTGATAACGTCTGTGATGTACCGCAGCGCATCATCGCCTTCATAGATGTTACCGTCTTCATCCCTTATAGCCGTTTGCGAGTTTCTAGTTGGAGCTCCGAGTGCTTTTATATGGTTCCAGAATCTTTTTGGGGCGCCTTTGTCTCTTTTGTGAATGTTATGCACCCAACGTTCACTTGCGCATTTAATTTTCTCTTGCACGAGCTCACTCGCAACCCTTTTCTTTTCTCGGTATGTATTCCATCTAAGGAGCACCTCTTCTTCTTGTAATCCCAACTTTTTGGCTTCTCGATGAACCCTAGATGCCTCTTTACGCTCTTCTATAGCTTGTTTAATTTCCTTGTTCCACCACTTACGTGGTTTCCTCTTTCCAATCCAACAATTGTATTGCCGTGTCCGCCTTATTTCATGCTGCATAACCTCCACCAGTTCCTTATATTCCCAGACTGCTGTAGGAAAAGCCTCAATTTTCTTCTCTATGTTGTTTGCGATCTCTGTTATTTGCTCGTCATTCATTTTTAAAAACTCTGAGGCTATTGGTTCATGTTCTGCGCTGGTATCTCTCCCAAACTTTAATGCTAAACGTCTATGATCGCTTCCCAGGCTATTTTTTCCATTTTCGTCTATTATCATGTGGTCCAGTTGTTCGTAGACCATTTCTGAGACTAAGGCGTAGTCGATACATGACTGCCTGTTTCCGCATTGCCACGTTACCTGTCCATGACACTTATTCTCCCTGTTAACTACTATAAGGTTCTGTTCATCACACAAATCCAGCACTAGAGAGCCGTTGTAATCAGTATATCCGTCTAAATCGTCCATGTGCGCGTTCATATCTCCCACTAATATCACCTGGCCCGAGTTACTGAACTCATTAATATCGCTTCTAATGCAATCGACCAATTCCTTATTTTTTTCCCTGCTATCACTTCCTGTCCACAGGTAAGCTACTCCCAGCCACGTCTTTTTACCTTGCCATGTACCACTAATCCATAGATGCTCTTTACATGTCTCGTTTACCCTTCGCCACTTCAGACCTCGCCTAATTAGTACGCCTACGCCACCGCCTTTCCTTGACCCGGTCATTCTGTTGCACCCTTCCCATACAAAGTTGTCAATAACAGGCGGCTGCTCCAAATCTCGTAGATGCGTTTCGGTCAAGGCGTACACACTAATCGCTTCATCATTCAGTTGCGTTTGAATTTCCAGCCATTTTTCCTGCTTACGACCACCCTGCATGTTAATGTAGCAAATTTTACCTTCTCTATTCTTATCCTTTCTGCGTCTTTTCCTGACTCCTGGTCGCCTAATTCTGCCCTTTACTGGTGTTTCGCTATGTTCAATACTTAATCCTGCTTCCTGATTGCCTGGGGCCCGCCTAAAAAAGCTACAGCTCGTGCCGCGAATCGATTTCCGACCGGTGTTGCTACACTTTCACTAAAATGTATCCCGTCACGCACAAAAGCGCCTTCGCGGCCTGCTCGGTGCACTTCACGGTTGATGTCAATGACCGTAAAATTCATTGCTTTAGCTAGAGTCCAAATTTCCCTGTTTACTGCAAGAACTGCCCTTTCAATTTTATAACCCTGCCTTTCAACCTCTGGCACCGTGCACACCGCGATTTGTACTTCTTTTGAAACATTCCGCAGGTCGGTGACCCCTTTGGCTATTTGCTTTGTGATTCCTGCTCCTCGTCCGTTCAGTACGTCAATCACTCCGCCCATTATCACCACTAGGTGTCTCTCCTCCATTGTGTCCCACATGCGTTCCTTGGCCTTCGCGATCACCTCTCTAATCGGCTTTCCCGGAAGCGCGCTAACCTGGACTCGTTCGTCTGCCCCTACCCTCTCTGCTATCGCCGGTTCTACTTTACGCATGTTGGAATCCCCAACAAAGACAACTCGACGCTTTCCTTCCCCCTCACCGCCGAAAGCTGCCCCGGAAGTCACAATGCCCTCCCCTCCTTTCTTATTCTTGCCCTTGGCTTTGTTTTCTTCCCCGGCCGCGTCAGTGGTATCCCCTTCGTGACTATCACTGACGTTTGCGCCACTGCTGACCGGCGTGGCGGGTTCGGCTGTCTCTGCACTCGCATCGGAGCCAGCTCCGTTCGCGGTGCTCGCCTCGATGCGTTCATCATTGCTTTGCAGAATGGTGGCGCTCAGCTGGATTTCTGCGTTAGCTAGCTTTTCTTCTGCCTCCTTCCTCTGCTTCTGCTCGATTTGAAGTTCCTTTTCTAGCTTTCCAACCCGCTTAGCTAACTTATCCTTGTCTTGCTCTAGGCGGTCTAGCCGCGACCCTAGCACACACATCCTACAGATAAAATCTGCACCATTCGCTTCGCGTGCTGATTTAAACCGCGTTTCTTCCAGCGCGTAGGAACGCTCGCACTCAGAACAACGCACGCGTGGGTTCCCCCTAGTACCAACCATCATCTCGTACTAACAAGGCGTAGATGTGGAAAAGAAAAGAAAAGTTTCTTTACCTACTTTTATCTAAGCGAGAAGACCAAGAAAGTGAGAAAGCGTTAAAATAATTTATAAAGATTGTTTGGCTAAGCTAACCCTCCTAAAAAAAACCAAAAAGTGAAATATAAAATAACAAAACTTATCTCTTTGGCACGCTGCTCCTGCTGCGCTGAAATGGCACCTCGACTCGACACGTCCGCTCCCGTCGGCTTCACTCGTGAGAGTCCCTCACGAGTTCTGGGGTAGCACCGCCAACTGGTGGTGAGTGACGGCACTAGGCGCGACGACCGGTTCCCTGCGTTCTCGGCGCCGATGGGCAGGCATGAAGTATATAGGAGGCTATGGCTGGTGACACGTACGCGTGTGGCACCAGCGAAGTCCAAGTTACAGTGTACTAGAAGGGGGCAGTGGGCTTACTCAGCCGCTCCTCTGACGCAGTCAGCGTCGCATCCAAGAGGTGGCGCCACTGGCAACTTCAATGGAACCTTTGCTTGCAGAAGCTTTGATTTTCCTTGCGCTTCTGTCGGTTTCAGTTCGAAGCAGTTCACACTCTTATTGGTTTTTAATTTTGGCATACTTGACAGCCTTTACATATCTTTAGCAAGCACTATATTTGTTTAGGCCACATGATATTTGCCATAATAGTACCTTGTGGAAAAGGAAGACAGCAACTCTTGGGCAATTTGCTGCCTATCCTAACTCAGACCTTTTGTGCAAAGAGGTCGTCGCTGACGGATGTTGCTTATGCGGAAGGGGCCTTCGAATTTTCCGAATTATCGGGCAATCGTAAAAAAAATTTGAAAATGGTTTCATGGAGTGTCGACCTAATGTAAAATTTTGTCAGACAAAACAGTGCGTGCATACTTCCCAGCTGGGCTCAAAAAAAAAAAAAATCAGGCATGCTAACCAGGTTTGTGCCTTTGCTTAGCCAAAATGCATATGTATATATGGCTTAAATATTTCATTGTTCCACTTTAGTTGTTCCATGCTTCACAGTAGCCTTCTGCGTTTATTATTAACCATCATTACGCCGGCACACATTTGTTAAATCAAATCAGGTTTGTTTGTTTTTTTCATAAAGAAATGGAGGGAGGCCTGAACAAAAAGTGAAAACTAGTTCACTTGACAAAGGCTCCGGCCTATGCTTATGTACAGTTATATAAGGGTAAGCAAAGTGAACTTAACAGGGCTGTTGCTGACACAAAGCTTTTATTTGCAAGAAGTACAGCAAGCCATTGTTTCATGCACTTCAACTCATGTGCAACGGCTCAACTTCAGCTGCTTGGCCCTCTGCCGCTTTCCTGCCTTGTCACATGCAGTTAATTCCTTTCACATAAAAATGCAGACGTGTGACAATGTAAAAACTAATTATTTTAGCTGTGAGGCTAAGAGCGTGCACATTGCATGCAGCCAACTTCGAGGGAAAGCTTACTCTTAGCAACTTCCAGCATATCCATAACGCTGTCAGTGTGTAGCTCACTCTGAGAGAAGCATTCTGTGAAAAGATGCTCTGAAATTTTCACAAAGCCGTACAGCTGACTGGAGGGATAAAGGAGGCCTCCTCGGCCCAGAAGTTTTTTAGCCGGGCAAGTTGAAAACTTTCGCCTGGTGGCGTCATAGTGAGCAGCTTTATGCATTCTTGGCATTTTGTGTTGGAATTGACAATACACTTCCGCGCAACATAGCCCACAATGTGGTAAGTGAGCCTCGAGTCGCTTCTGGCCACGTGCTGGTTATGGTCGTTTGAAAACCGCAGGCCCGTGCAATGGTGGGGTACCACGTTTGTGTGGCCTCTGTGGCAGTAGCGCTAGCAGCAGTTTGACGGCACTCATTTCTGTCACCTGATGCTTCGAGAGAGTCAACTTCCAGTAAGGAGGCCAGTGTACATTCCTCGCAGTTTCCTTCGCTAACTGACCTAACTAGGCCATAAAAAGAAAAACAATTCACAGTGATCAGGAACTGCGTTCGAGTTGAGCACAAAACGTGGCTCGAGATGGAGCTCGCATACTGCGCTCGTGTCGTCCAGGGGAGGTTCTATGGAGGTTCTTTTCCCACTCTTTCCGTCTATTTTTATCCTTCGGGACGCCAAACAAGGAGAATTTCGGCCCATCCTTCACATAAACATAGCCTGTATGGCACCCAGGCGCCTAACAGTGGTTTTGTCGATGCCGCGGCAGGGCTCAGTTACTGCAAGGCATACTAATCTCTTGCAGACTATAAGGAAAAAAAAAACACTGAAGGAAAAAAAAAACCATGCGACGACGTCCACAGAAAAAACAACGCAGCTCAGCAACTCCAACTAATATGATCGGGCACTGGGCGGGCACTGGGCAGCTGCGCCGTCGCACCCACGTTCCATTGAAACCGACGCCAGCGCCGCCGCTCGGCCTATCGGAGAAGCTCATATTTGCGACATTCGTGGAGCCGCCGCATCGCATAGTCTCCGCCGGAGAGTAAGCCCACTGCCCCCTTCTAGTACACTGTATCCAAGTGGAGAGCGCTGCTGCCACGCAATGACGTCACCAAAAATAAAGCAGTTTAACAGAAGACATGAAATGCTAGTATTATCGTTTTGTTGTTAAATATACTTCGTCTAAATATATAGAGCATTTGATTTAATGCCGCGTTTTAAAATCGAAAATGACTGTGGGCGCCTACACATGCGTGCACGCAGCGGGGGAGGGGATCGCACGAGACGGTCTTTTCGTCGCTGTGGCTACTTGTGGCCGTGTGGTGTGTACTGCGTAGTATCAGTGAGTGCGACTAACGTTTCCCTTACGAAGATAAAAGTGAAGCTTCGAAGGAACTGCATTGCATCCACAAAACGGCACCACATGTCGCCTGCTATGGATTGGCGGTTTCGAAGAGTCGTGCGGTGACACTGCGCCGCCGACTGCATGGTGCCGACAGAGATAATTCGTGTGTTGTAGCATGTGTCGTAGACTGTTGCTAGTTTTAGTTGTGACTGCGTCTTCCAATATAGCCGGATGCCTGTTTAGCCTTCGACACCACGTTACGGTGGCTAGATGGGTAACCACGTCGAGACACTGCTCACGAGCTCGAAAACGCAGAATTGATGCGCGCCGCCGTTGGACGATCGATGTAGGGTGCATAGATATTTCCAATTATCACTTTGCAAAATAGGAGCGCCTTTTGTCGATAAACAAATTGCATTCACGCATTTCACATCCCTTTGCGCACGCAGAAGCCTAGTCAGTCTGGCTATAGTCATGTCTAATGACGTGAAGGTCTGAACGTGAAACGTGAATCTAACAGAAAGGCATGTCCCCGCCTGAAGGCAGTCAGCAAGTGTCTGTGACGAGTTTTAAGTGACTTACACGAGGCTGGGCATTGAACAGTGTGTGTAATGCCTCTGCTTCAGTCTGGCGAGTGCCCATCCCGCTTTCATGAACCAATTGAAATGTCCAATGTATTGGTTGCTGTAGTGATCGAGACAGCAATTCCATAGCAGTAGTGAAAATTACCTGTGGAAGTAATAGTAATGCGATATGGTTTTGTGGTGATTGTCATTATGTAGCGTATGCATGGGAATGCAATCATTTCCACCCTGTGCATGTGTGTAGAATGGTTTATCTTCCGAGATTATGGGACAGCAGCTAGCTGGTGTTGTAATTATCTTCAGTGGATCTCTTACTGTAAAGGCTATAACAAAACCTCTCTACCTTTATGTGCCTTCTTTTTGCAATTGTCTTCGCTCTGCAAGGAAAGCCAAGCTTCTCTATAACTAAGGTGTAGAAGGCTTGTGCGACTTCAGCTGAACTTGAAGCAATCAGGAGTCAAGCACATGTGTAGAGTTTTACTGGTGCATGCACCCTTAGGGGCTCATTTCTTATTGAAAACACTACCATAGCATTTTTTTCTTTCTGTTTTTAATGTTGTATGCCTTAATAAGATGGTTAGAATATAGAAGTACTTCTGCAAATTTAGGAAATGTTGTTCAATGAAGGCACATCTAAGAAATGTGGGGTCCCTGACGTAATTCCTAATGCATTTTCGTACATTATTCCCAGTGGGCTCCTCAGCATTGCTATTATTTTTCAGTGTTCTCTCACAACAAGTATTGTTCCTTCATTTTTGCCCGATGCTGGGCATGATGGAATCCATCATCCATCATCACGGTGGATTATGGTAATTGGCATGCTGGGCAGTGGGCATGCTGGGTGATGGGTAGAATGCTGGGTGATGGGTGGAATGCCGGGTGATGGGTAGAATGCCGGGTGATGGGTGGAATGCCGGGCGATGGGTGGAATGCCGGGCGATGGGTGGAATTCTGGGCGATGGGTGGAATTCTGGGCGATGGGTGGAATGCTGGGTATAACAGTGGGCACATCAGGTCAAATGCAGGTTGTGTAATGAATCAAAGGAGCAGCCATTGCACTTAGGAAGCTCATGATGGGCTATCTTCATGCGTTCTTGAGTCTTGCAAAGTGTGCAGTCTGTATCTACATGTGGCCAAGTATGCCGCTACATTTTCATGCCATAAGGAATCAATGTATAGCACCATAATATGTTCCATATCTTCACACTTTATTGAAAAAATGCAATAGGTTAAGGCGATTCACGTCTTCCATACTCGCTTGCCCTCGCGCCCGCTTCTGTGAAGAAGCTCCAAAGGTGCTACGTTACAGAAGCAAGGTGGTGCTCTGGAGGTGGTGCTGGTGGCCCCATCGGATGTTCCCCGATGTACTTCTCCAGGCAGTCTAAAGAGTGCAATAAATATAGAAATAAATTGTTACTGAAACCATTTGTAGTAATAAGTGAATGTAGGAAATCTGCTGCAAAAGATTCAACAAGTTTCAAATAATACAATGCAGCATATATTACACACAAATATGCTACCCAGCGCACATGGCAGAGCAGGGGCCGTATTCTGTAACGCTTCGGTTTTCGAAGGATTCGGTTTGCGTGCAGCGATTGGTCGCCGCCTGGGTGACGCCATCGCCTCAGGGCGCGAACGCATTTTTTGATGACGTCACCCACATGTCAATCACGCGGAAACCGAATTTGTCGTCTGCTACGAAGCGAAGCCGCGCGCGCTGCTTCGGTCTGATCCGAAGCGCCGTGTGCCGTGTGCAGAGCCTGTGCGTGCCGTGTGCACGGGCGAGACAGCGGCACTCGGAGCAAAATGACGGCGCGTGCGGTGCCTGTGGCGCCTGTTATCGTGCTTTTAGCGAGCCTCCGTGATAGACAGCGACAATCTCGACGTCGACAAGACGCCTTTGAGATGACAGACGAGGGATTCAGGCGACAATTCATATTCTCAAAAGAGACAGCGCTCCGACTGTGCGAGGAACTTGAGTGTGTATTTTGACCGCAACGCGAAGTTAGCGTACGACGTCCCACCTAGCGGCATAAATGGGTCAACCGAAGTAAACAAAATTCGTTAAGTCACTCACCGCCAGTACAACTCACACACGTTTCATGATGAAAAACGTAAACCTCATCAATACCATGAACAAATTATTTTTATTTACCAAAAAGCGCTCGTAAATTGCTATATTTTTAGTCGGTTTGTGACGTTCACTGCCACAAAATGAAACCTTCGCGCCGATTGGTCTCTGTCCTTTCACTTGTTTTCATTACGTCAACGGACCGCCCCAATGTGACGCCACCGCCAAACTGAATCCTTCGAAAACCGAAGCGTTACAGAATACGGCCCCAGATTTATTTTCAGCGAGAATGTATGCACATGCATCACACTGTTTTGCTGAGTCGCATGGGATTTCAGTAGGTGTTTGCCAAAGCTACACCTCTTCTCATCAGGAGTTTGGCTTTACTGCGAAGTTTAGTCAAACAGCAGCTGCATTCGAAGCACCGTCAGGCAGATTTATTGCTTCCGATTTCGCATAATTTGTCTGCTCTTCAACCACCCAAATTTCTCTCAGATTTCGAGAGCCACAACTTGGCTAGACTGTCTCTAACGCAAGGTTGGCTTAACGGGCACGTTGGTAAAGTTTTATCTTTGGTTAGCAGCGCGACGATCTACATGGAAGCGAGAGAAGGGATAGGAAAGAGCGCTGACTTACAATTTTATTGTGCACGTAATCAAGGTTTGAATACCACGCTAAGGCACAAAAGAAAAAAACAGAAAGGTAGCACGTATTCAGGACTCGGCTTCCAATATACAATATGCAAATCATGTGGTTAAATATTGCACTTCTTTATCGCACAGTGACAATGAAGGGGCACTGACACAGCGCTCCCCAGATTTGTGAATTTTGAGCGCTTCAATAATTTCTCTGGTATGTTTGTTTTTGTTGCGACTGATAATTTGTGCGCTATCAAATAGGGGTTTGCAACGGTGGTCTCTGCAATGAATATCCAGATGACCAGAAACGGAGTTGAAAACATGATTGTTATGCTCCTTTAATCGTTCATTGAGACAGCGTCCCATCTGACTAATGTATTCGCGGCCGCAGGAAAGAGGAATGTTGTAAACAACACGTACAGCGCACGTGACAAAGCGGTTATTATGGTTGGTTCTGCAGCAACTTTTTTTTCTTTCTTTAGGATTACAGTTGACCTGCCTGCATAAACATGACAGCTTATGTGGTGCCGAAAACACAACATCAACACCAGCCCACCGACCAACTTCTTGAGAGTATGGGACAACGTGTGGATGTAAGGGATGACGGTGACTCTCTTCCTAGAAGTGGCAGAATCTGGGTTGCTAGCTTTTCCTTGCTTTTGCAAGCTTGCGGCTACTGACGCAGCAGACTGCCCGGGTCGCCCGATTGCTCGTCTCCGGGCCTGTCTCCCGAACTGGTTTTCATTAAGTGGTGACAGGACTTTGAAAAGGAATTGGTGAAGCATAGGCAAACCATTTCTTGCTTGATGAGCATTGAATGGGCCGAGTTAAAAGGTAAAAGAGCTTTGCAAGCTCTGGGTTCATACATCCAGCACAGCTGGTTGTTCCTAAAAATGAGTCTGAGGTCTAAAAACCTAATCGAGTCGGCAACTCGCAGCTCATGGGTTAAGACAAATGGATGAAGACATTCTTTAAACAGCGATAAAGCATCACGGCAGCTAGTTTCGACAGTGTCGACGTGAGTATCTAAACGAACTAAAAAATTATCTACAAACCTAAAAACATGCCACGAAAGACAGAAGGAGTTTGGAAAGCGCACGGCGGGAAGACGTATCTACAAAGGGGCGGGGTTTGCATCGGTTCATGCATAGCGCCCATGCTGAGTGACATCTTGCTAGCCACTCACGGCTGTGCACGTTCCAAACTCCTTGCGTCTTTCCTGGGAAAAGTTTTTAGGTTTGTAGATGATTTTTTGGTTCTTTTAGATACTGACGCCGACACTGTCGAAACTAGCTGCTGTGATGCTTTATCGCTGTTTAAAGAATGTCTTCATACATTTGTGTTAACCCATGAGCTGCCAGTTGCCGACTCGATTAGGTTTTTAGACCTGACTCATTTTTAGGAACAACCAGCTGTGCTGGATGTATGAACCCAAAGCTTGCAAAGCTCTGTTACCATTTAACTCAGCCCATTCAAAGCTCAGCAAGGAATCGTTAGCCTATGCTTCACTAATTCCCCTTCAAAGTCCTGTCACCACTTAATGTAAACCAGTTTCGGGAAACAGACCCGGAGACTTGAGCAATCGGGCGATCCAGGCAGTCTGCTGACGTCAGTAACCGGAAGCTTGCAAAAGCAATAAAAAGCTAGCAACTCAGATTCTGCCACGTCCAGGAAGAAAGTCAGCGTCATCCCTTGCATCCACACGTCCCATAATATCAAGAAAGTTGGTCGGCGTGCTGGTGACGATGTTGTGTTTTTGGCACCACATAAGCTGTCACGCTTATGCAGGCAGGTCAACTGTAATCCTTAAGAAAGAAAAAAAAATTGCTGCAGAACCAACCATAATAACCACTTTGTCACGTGCGCTGTAGGTGTTGTTTACAACATTCCTCTTTCCTGCAGCCGCGAATACATTGGTCAGACGGGACACTGTCTCAATGAACGATTAAAGGAGCATAATAATCACGTTTTCAACTCTGTTTCTGGTCATCTTGGTATTCATTGCAGAGACCACCGTTGCAAACCCTTATTTGATAGCGCATAAATTATCAGTCGCAACAAAAACAAACATACTAGAGAAATTATTGAAGCGCTCGAAATTCACAAATCTGAGGAGCGTTTTTTTTTCAATTCTCCAGCGAATTGAAAAAAAAAAAAACGCTCCTCAGATTTGTGAATTTCGAGCGCTTCAATAATTTCTCTAGTATGTTTGTTTTTGTTGCGACTGATAATTTATGCGCTATCAAATAAGGGTTTGCAACGGTGGTCTCTGCAATGAATACCAAGATCGTTGTATCAGTGCCCCTTCATTGTCACTGTGCGATAAAGAAGTGCAATATTTAACCACATGATTTGCATATCGTATGTTGGAAGCCGAGTCCTGAATACATGCTACCTTTCTGTTTTTTCTTTTGTGCCTTAGCGTGGTATTTAAACCTTGGTTATGTGCGCAATAAAATTGTTGTAAGTCAGCACTCTTTCCTATCCCTTCTCTCGCTTCCATGTAGATCGTCGCGCTGCTAACCTAAGATGTCTCCAACGAATGCAGGAGACCTGCAAGGTGCTAGTTCTGTCATCTGCTACCGTTAGCCTGTTGCTCGCAGTCTGTATTTCATGCAGTGGGCGAGGAAGCGGGTCGTAACTTTAGCATTAGCCAAGTAGGCATAAAATTTTTTGAATGTACAAGCCGTAGTCACGGCTGGTTTCCATGCTTTATTTAGCTGCAATGATGGCAACCAATGTTTTAGTGTTCTTTTGAAACCCCATATAGCTTCCTTGCTAAGCTAGCCTACATCTTCAATGTAAAAAAGCCTAAGGAAGCATCTTAATATACAGAGCAATCTCTTATGCTCATTTGTTCCTAAAAACCCTTTTAGCAACAAACGGTATTTGCAGCAGACTGTTGATGGCAGTACAAGAGTTACTGGCACTTCATTCATAAAGCAATTGAAACTGCGCAGAAAAACTAGGCGTTACAGCCACACTATGTTGTCATCCGTTCTAATCCAGGCTGGCCGCGAGTTCTAGGACTATGCATGATGCCTAGCACCTTGATTTTTTTAGGGCACTGATGACAGGCATGAAAATTTATAGGAAGCTGCACAGAGGTCAAGCTCAACTATCCATGTCATAGCGTACATGTGAATAATGTGCGAGGTGTTTTTTTTGTGTAGTAATTCTTTCCTCATCTTTATGCTCAAATAAGGCACATGTTGCCAGCTGACTTTCTTGATTGCTTCTCATTGAAACCGATTATAGGGGAAACTGCACACAGTTTTCGCAAGAAACCAATATCTCAATATTATCCTATGCTGCTTTGACAGTGCATATATACGGCTTAAGAAAAAGACACATGTATAGGCACTCGCATCATTCTTGCTTTGGCATTTCTTTCCATTGTGTGTACATCAACGTTAACTTATCCAGATAACTTTCAGATATACAGTCAAGTTTCTTATGAGGTGAATGTTCACTTACTCTTCACAGCAGCCACTTTCTCTGGTGTTGCCAGAAGCTTCCCAGATGCATCAGAGATAGTCCGGCTGGCCGGCCCAGTCGGGCTTCTTTCCCCAGCTTGTGTTGGTGTCCACAGATGCTGTGCCAGACCTAATGCGCACTTGGCTTCGGAGGTACACTTTATTATGTAATGCCACTTGTTGAGTGGCATCACAAATCCCACACCAATCTGCACCTGCAACAGATAGAAAGTATATTTTTTTTACCAGTAATCGTAACCCTAAAACACACTTGCATAAAGCAATATTGTATAGGTTAGGTCCTTTGATTTCTGATAAAATCCCATAATTTACCATTTCTGCACCTCGAACAAGCGTTATAAAAATCAGGTTAAACCCACTCTTACCACGAAATTAACCTTTCTGTAAAGGATATTAAACTAATAAAATTTCCCCACCTTGTGGGCAGCAAGCAGTCATATGTTATACAGTTTCACCTTGCAATAAGGAAATTGATCGAGAAAGCAAAAAATTGGTTCAAATAGGCGCAGTACCACGCAGAGAACAGTGCAAAAACGGTGCCATTGTGGCCTCCGAGAGTGTAAGCAGTGTCACACTGAAAACAGAGCACACGTGACCTGAGGGAGCCATGTGCGCCAGTTTCCAAAGGCCACTGCACGGCCTCGTTCTGAAGAACACTGGAGAAATGCTTTGAAAGCATGATTACCCTTGCACGGTTGAAAAAGAGTGAATTTCCTTGTGATTTCTGAAATCCACGTGCAGCACTCACTCATCTTCGCAGTTAAATCATCGTCATGACTAAACTGGTGCAGAGGATGCGCCAAGTTCAGTCGCAATTGCAAACTTCAGAACTTGGTGTGCACCCTCCTTTTACTGCGATCGGATCTGACATGTTTGTTTTAACAGTACGGTGCTATTGAGTATGTTCATTATATGTGGACGCAGTTTGAACAGGCATGGTCAGAAAATAATAAATGCAATAAAATGCGGTCATTTTAAACCAATAATTCGTTATATCTGCGATTGTTATAAGCGAGAACTGTAGTGCACATGAACGTAAGCTGCAAGAATTTTTTGACATAGCGCTCCAGTAATAGCACAAGTAAAGGTATTTGATAAACCACTGATAAGCCATCACTGTTTCTCACTCCTTCGCTACACTCGTTACTCGTGCCCTCATACTACACTACAAAGTGCAGCTAAAGCTACGAATTGCATTGCACGGCAGAAGTAAGGTTCCTCTATTGTCAGCCCCTAATCACTCTCCCCATTAAGATAGCTTAATGAAACCTTCACAATCGCTTCAGTGTTGCACAATGGGCGACCCCCTCCGGCATTCTCAGAACACAAAATTGGCTCTAGTCATGTCGGTTCTGTCCTTCCTCGATGATTGACTGGTCGACAGCTTTTGCTCCTAACGCCGACGTCACCTGGAGCACCCTGTTGACATCGTGATGCACGGAGGCAGTGCCAGAAAGGCCAGGGGAGCAGTACACGAGTTTTTTTTTTTTTTTTTGATTTGTGGCTTCCCACAGCACATAGCACTGCCGCATTCACCAGACTATGGTCATGGCATTCTCTACATCATGCGCACATTTCTTTGAAATATCAACTGTCAGATGTTATGCTTAGTGGCCCTTTAAGAAATTTTCTTCATTTATATCAAGGCCATCATATTCACCAAGGCTTTCTAAATAAACCTTCAGTTTAGACAGCAACAATTTTGTGTTGTTTCCTTAGTCCTTGATTTTCTGTGCTGTCCACAATTCATCATTTCCGATCAATGTCTTTGTGTATCACTGTTCAAACACCATATTGTTTTTTTGATAAGCTGACCTGCAATACATCTTCAATGTAAAGTAGCCTAAGGAAGTGTCTCAAAATAAACAAAGCAATCTGTTATGCTCGTTTATTTCTAATAAACATATTCTTGCAGCAAATGGAAATAGTGAGAGACTGTTTGTGGGTGCTAAAGAAAGAGTTACTGGCAGTTAGATTTACAAAGAAATTGAAATTGCACAGAAAGAAAAAGGCTAGTTACAGTCACACTGTGTAGTCATCTGCTCTAATCCAAGCTGGAGGCGAGTGCTGAAACTTTGTATGATGCCTCAGTGCCTTGCTTTTATTGCGATAGCAATTATATGGACACTCAAAAGCAGATTTCTGCCGTCGGCGTCGCCGTTGCCGTGAGGTTCCGTATGACGTCAATGGAGATGAAATCGTCGCCGCGCGCCGCCGAACGCTGTATGTGCGAGTGAAAGGGCGCGAGGGACGCGCTCTTTCACGGGGAGTGAACTCACGGCGGAGAACAAACGCGCGTTCTGCGCCGTGCTTCCTTAAGGGCTGCAGAAGTAGGCGTCTCTTTCCTCCTTTACAATCACCATATATGTAGAGCAAACGCGCCTTCTTCTCACGCACGAAAGGCCGCGGGGGAGGGGGGGGGGAGAGGGAAGGGAGGCGACGTTTAGCTGCGGCACCAAGTGCCTATTTATATCAGAGGCTCCGGCAACAGTCACCAACGCCGCAGGCATTTTGAGCGAACGCGGGCAAAACGCCGACGGCGTCGACAACAGTTCAGCGCGTTGCCGGTGCTGCTGCATGTCCAAGTTTATACAGCTGATAAAGCTAATATCATTACTCCGTATAGCTCTCTACAAATTTGCTATCGAAATTGATGCTTCGCCTTTCAGGTGAAACTGCGACAACTTTTTTTTTGGCGTCGACAACAGGCATAATTTATCGCAGGCTTATCACGACAAATACAGATATCCATTTTATAATTAACATGCCACTAATGTGCAAGGTGCTTTCTTTGTGTAGTAATTCTTTCTTCATTTCTATTCTCAAATAAAATGAAATTGCTGCAAGTAAGCCAAAAGTACTGATAGGACACATGTCACAAATTTCAATAAGACAGGTGTGCTTAGAAATCGCATGGCTCTGAATGTTGCAGATTATAACAAATAGATCACCACCGGCACCACATTGGAAAGACAGTGGTTTAAATAGCTTCTTTTCAGACCACACAATTTGCCAAGCTGTGTCAGAACCAAATTAATTTTACTCAGAAACATTTTTTCAAGAGCATTAGGATGAATGCTGCAGCATGGAAAACTATGATCGAACATGTCAAGTCTGCATTACACTTTTCAAGGAACATAAGGTGCTGAAAATCTCACTTGTCTTTAAGACAATAAACAGTAGGCACTAGCATCAATCATTGTTTGGCATTTCTTTTTGCTGTGTCAACGCTACTCATCCAGATAACTTCGATATACAGTAGTGAATGTAAATCATTCAGGTAACTCAGGTAAAATTCAGGTAACTGTTCACTTACTCTTCACAGCAGCCACTTTCTCTGGTGTTGCCGCAAGCTTTCTGGTTGAATCCAAACTGTGCGGCAGGCCTGCCCAGTCAGGCGTCTTTCCCCAGCTTCTGCTGGTGTCCACAGGCCCACATCTATTGCACACTTGGCATCTGATGTACACTTTAAATATACTGCCACTGTTATAAGGCAGCACAAAGCCTACACCAATCTGCACCTGCAATAGATATGAAGTGTTATTTCTTTGACTGATACTCATAACACTAAAGCTCATTTGTATAAAAATATTTTGTAGGTTAGGTCCTTCGATTTCTGAAAAAAACCCCAAGCCCTTTTTTGTGCTGATGACAAGTTTCACAGTTCAAACTAACACATTCTCAAGATATAACTGTAACTGCAGAATTATTCACCCAACATACACATTCTCTTGTACAGCTCAATAGCCAACATACACATTCTCTTGTATAGCTCAATAGCTTCGGACATGGAAGCACTTGAAATGCTAGTATAGTGTATACAGGCGAGGTCAACATAAAGCGTATGAACACACCCAGACATATTGCTAACATTCAAGATGAACTTTTATTTCCCGGTACCCCATCTTGTACCTCGGCTTGTGCATCAGAGAATACATGTATAAGTGTAATCATTAGTACAACAGCAAACAATTGCAAAAATATGCTGACGCTTGCATGGTAATCTCAGCTCATATGCAGGAATTCCGATTTTTTTTTGACAACACAAAATATTTGCTAATACATACGTGACCAGCCCTGACAATCCACTCATTCTGTTTAGTCAACTCGCACCCATTTCTACCTAGAATACGGTACTTTCAAAACAGGAACGGCAGCCACATTTTAAGAATTGAAGGAACAACAAACCATTTGGTGCCGTTATCTTCACTTTGTTACTGTGCTCACGCAGCCTCATTCACACATCTGCCTGTTTAGCCTATGTAGCTCTTCCACAGAATAATCCAATGTGATATATAATGTAAGCTCTGCATTTGACAACACTTTACCGTTTTTTTTTACATTTTACACTTGTGGCATTCCTGGTAAATGCTACCTAGTTTGGTGCAGAATAGACAAAGTTGATGTCTGCTAGCTGTGCTTTTTAAGCTGTGTGAAAGGCTGTGATATACGGTCCTGCAGCATCCTTTATCTTGTTAATGGTGGCACCCCCTGCCATTCAGCACACATCTGCCTCTGTAGTGACTGTTTGAGCAGGCCATCTGCAACGAGCACCAGGAACTAACTTGGGTAGCCAACCTCGTGAAGGTTTGTCGCCTGCAACCTAAAGGTTCCATTCATTAGTTGCTAGCATGACTTTCTTTTGCACCAAAAATGTCGTCGATTGCAGTGCATGTGTTATATATTCTATTCCATTAAGCTGTAGAAGCTATATAGGCCAAAGGTGCTACATTATGTGAGCACAGTAAAAAAAAAAAGACGGACACCAGATAGTGCTTTTTGTGCCTTCATTGCTTCAATGTAGCTGCCATCCCCATTCTGAATGTGCTCTTATTCGATGCTGAAATGGGTCGAGTTGACTCTACAGATTACAGATAAGTGGAGTTTTAGGATTGGTGATCCGTGCATTGGTAAACACTTTAGTACATTGGCAAATAAAAAAAATGAATTCCTTCATATGTGGACAGATGGCACTACAGTTACAAGTTTTTATCGATATATACCATCGCTTCGTTTTGATCAGCTTATTGAAATCACACTGACACACTTGTCTATGACTTTTGCTATCCAGTGCACCTCTAAACTTCTTTTTTGGTTTTTGCATTTTTCAGAAACCTGGTGCTACTAAACAGTTGAGTGCATGTGCATTTATTACAAGAGCTGCTAAATGGCTAGCGAAACTAGGGAATGTTAATGACAGAGCGAGACAGCCCAAAAACAATGTAAAAATGGGTATGGTAGCCATTTAGCTGCCCTTTAATAAATGCGCTTGTCGTCCACTGTTTAATAGCACCAGGTTCCTGAAAAATCCCAAAGCGAAACAAATTAATTGTAACAATGTATAGCAACAGCCAAAGATGTGTGCCAGGACGGCATAACTTTGTCTACAAAAAAGATGTTATTTCAGGTTAAACACTTGTATCTGTAGTGCCTTCTGTGAGCATGCCAGACGATACGGTTGGTTTTCCTCATTGCTTTTGACATTATCATAAGCGGTCAGTGTTTGTTCTAAAAAAAGTTGTAATGCGAAAAACCACAATTTAGTTCTCTTCGCATGTGTCAAAGATTACATTAACAAAAACAAATAATATTTGGACTGGCTAGTATAAATTCATGGTACCATGGCACCAAGTTGAACACAATAAGAGGAATATCTTCTTCGTGTGTTCCACTTCTCATGCAAAAAAACAATGAAAGATTGCAGGTGTCGGTGCACAGACATTTTATGCCTCAGAAAGCATCAACTTTCTGTGTGCCTGCCAGTGAAACCTTCATTTATACTACACCTATCAATAGTCTAGCATTTATTTGAGATGCCACCGAATAGTTAAGAGACTGACAATGCCACGGGATAATGTACAGCCATATGTAACACTCAAAGCAACAACAGCGAAAAACAGTGTGAGCCACACCTACTTCTAGCTTTGCAATAAGTAGCAATTTCATTGACTCTTGGAAAAGCATACATAATATCTGCTGTACAGAACAATGAGGCACACATAACAGATGGAAGTTACTGACAAAAGCATAAACACACTATTTCTTGAGTTTACTCAGTTATAGCATAAATTGAAATGCAAACAGGAATATTTGTTACGCATAATTACATGGATGTGCAACATGTAATCACACTGTAGCTGGTTTCTAAGCATGCAGTAGTCTCAAGTGCATGTTTTGGAGTCTAAATTAGACCGCTGTTACAAGTGCAGCTAAACCTGGAAATGAACCACTTTCAAGTAGTTTCAGAATTGGTTGCATTTGAATTCTTATGGTAGATATATTTTGTACATTCAGTAAGTTTTTCATTCCAAATCAGTACTTGTGCCTGTTCCCCTGTTTCAAGAAAATTTTTAAACTGCATGACGACAAGACGTGAACAGAAACATTGAAGCTCACACATGTTTCTGTTCATGTTGTGTCTTCTTTGCGCAGTTTAAAAATTTTTGCTGAATCTATAAACTGACTAGCCCAACAACATGCCTTACTTCCCTTGTTTATGCATCACAGTTGCAATTCATTCAGCCCGACCACACGAGATGTCACACTGAAATTCCATAAATCTATTTTACAGCTACGATAATGACAAAATGATTTAACAACAAAGCCTAGACTTACCTACTTATATCTCTCTTCACTCAGGCATAGGTCACTGCTGCTCACAGATATTATCACCAACGTCATCTGCAGAGGAAGAGGCTGAAAAAAAACAGGTTTTCTGAAAGTACAGAAATACAGGACAGGCTCTAAAACTATGTCGAGTGACACAACAGATGCTAGTCAATTTAGAGGTTATTACATACAAAAGCATACAGTTTCACACAGACAACTGTTGCACTGAATAAGAGATGACACTGCGACAAACACAAGGACTATTTTAGCACTTGCGCATTATCTACCAATCAGCTGATAAGTTTATTATGAGAAAATAAAGACTGAAAGGACCCCAACTGATCCCACTAATGAGGTGCACCTACTGACACATTAAAGTAGCTATTCCACAGTCTGAGATTTCAGGAAGGAAATGTGTTTCTGAAGTTATTGAGGTGTTACCTGAAGTGTAAAAGTGTACAATAAATTCTTTCCATGTGATGTTCTATTCACAGTGACAGTTCAAAAAATCTGCTAAGCCACCTTTGGTATTATGCATGTTGAATTTCTGGAACTTTTCGGAAATTTGCAGTTTTTTTTTTTCAGTATTTATGCTTTCCACAGGTCTGTTTACGTCCGAAAAGTAGTACCAGCTACAGCATGCTTGCTCTGAGTGTGGCAGTAGTGATGTGTTATGCCAAGGCAATTCCAGCTGACCTGCCTTGGATTCAAAGCAGTTTAATTCAAAAAACAATTATGGGGGTTTTAAATGTCAAAACCACCACCTGATTATCAGGCACGCCATAGTGAGGGACTCAGGAATAATTTGGACCACCTGAGGTTCTTTTAACGGGCACCTAAATTTAAGTGCACTGGTGTTTTTTACATCTCCCCCCCACCGAAATGCGGCCGCCGTAGCCGGGATTTGATCCTGCGGCCTCGTGCTTAGCAGCCCAACACTATAGCCACTAAGCAACCACGTCAGGTGGCGGTTTAATTCTAAGCATGCTTGACCACATACATAATGCCTAGCCACATATATAATGTTCGACAAGTTCTAGATCACACAACTCTGCCCACTTGCTCCATGCAGGTGAAAATTTAAATTTACGACACCACTATCAGAGGAAGTAGAGCAGGTGCTTTATAATTCCTGACAGTAATATGCAGTCATTATTTCACTCTAAGAACAAGCGAAATACATGTAAATGGTTTCTTGATGAACCCATCGCCACATAAAGAAAGCAGCAGACGTCTTCCACAATCTACGTAGTGCACCAAATGGCAACTAATAATCTCAAGCTCAGGTGTACCTTCAAGGCATGGGCACACATACAGTGCAGGAAGCTTACTGCCCATTCGAAGCCAACATGTGCCGTATTTTACAAACAGCTTGATATAAAATATGCAATTGGAACATTATTGCCTCTTCCATATTGACAGTGTTATGAAATGTCTTTGGACCTGTTGCACAGAATCGAAATTTTCACATTCAAACAGTCTCTAATAAAAAAAATAAAGCTTGTACAAATCAGTGCATACATTTATTAAGAAAGAAATGGCAACTGTTCTACAGTGTTCCGCCGATAACCACTGCAAACCACCACTCAGGCTCGCAAGCCAACAATTTGCCATTGCATTTGTCCCACACTTGTAAAATGAACGGAAAACTACTACGCAAATAGAACGAGAACACAGCTGTGTATTTCAGGTACAGTTTTCTTGCAGTCCTGTACGAACTACCTCGGTTTAACAGCCCTTTTCAGTGCAAAATGAAATCTGGAAAAACGTAATTAAAGAGAAGCATTTTCTGTAACTGCGTAAATCCGCCAAGGATACGGTAATACGAAGTTGTCTCAATATGCATCAGCTATCAACTTCCGTGTCACGCTACACATATAAATGTTTAAATCTATTCCTTAAACGCCGATAATTTAAAGTGCAACCATGCACACTCATCACGGCTCCGTACAAACAAAATGCGCCGCAAAACAAACACTTCTAAATGCAACGTAATTTGTCTTACGGTATCGACTCTTGGTTCGCAGAACACCGCGGTGGCTGCAGATATTTTTTAGCGCTGTAGCTCAGACGTATTCATACCGACGTTTCGGCTTCGTTACGAGTCAATACAGCGTTTAATGCAAACCCCCAAATTTAAAATGCACGGTGATCATCTTGCCGACGGAATATCTTTGCGTCTAATACTGGGAAAATTTTACGAGTGGTAGTGCGCACGTCTTATCTCACTACCAGCGCGTATTAGTAGCGACTAATCTCTACAAACGTAGTGCGCAAGCAGATTCAACGCCACTGCAACCGCATTCGGTACCACGCTGTTCGATTTCCAGGGAAACAATGCATAGACCAATGATAACGCGCAACGTAAAAAGGATAGCATGCACGGCTACCTACTTTTGGCACGAAAAACACGCGTCCGTCCGTCTTGTGGCGATGTGCGGCGCTGCCGATTGCCGGGCGTCCGTTGGTCTCGGGGCAATGTGCCGACTTCCCGATGTGCCCGGACTTCAAAGCATTTCTCCTCGCCACAGAGCGCGTTGTCGAGACGGAACTTCGGCACTGCTTTTCACTGTTGTGCGGAAGCATTTGAAGACGGTATCCTCCAACACTACGAATCACGTCCGTCCGCAAATCAAACAAAGGGATCACCGAGGTTGTGTTGCAGTAGGTTGCTCTTGAATTAGTTCCTCCCGTATGACGCATCATATCCGGCCCAGAAGTTCTTCCTTCGTTAATGAGCGCAATATAAAAGCGACATCACGAGATAGTAAAAGAAAAAGTCACTCAACGACGACTGCATCACCACAGATACGCACGCTGCATAACACGACGCCATGTCTGTAAACAGCGATAGTGGCGACGCTACGGCCGCGGTGCCTGAACAGGTTTCAGTTTCGATTTCAAAATATCACCTCCTAATTCACTTTTGTGGATGGTGTCAGGAACAGCTCAGAATAATGCTCTAACGCTCAATGTAAAAGCAACGTGATATCTTAGTCTATCGGTGCACCATGCAATATTGATTGTACACTATGCAATCAGTATACATAACTTGCAACTACGTCACACCGCGGAACTCTGGGATACGATCTCGCAAGGCGCCGCCATTACCGAGCACATTGCGGCAGACGACACAGCGCCAAGCTACTAGCCACCGTTGCCAAGCTGTGCGGATTTCTCATTTCCCGTCGACGCCGTACGTCGCAATGGCGATTTGTGCATTATTTGGCTGCAGTACGAAAAGTAAGTGCAAATCGCATGAAAAGGGACCAGACTCGGGGATGTACTGTTTGCCTAAGGTAATAACAAATCAGTGCGACCGCACAAAGGCGCTGTCCGAGAAGCGGAGAGGTACTTGGCTTGCGCGCATCAACAGGAAGGACCTCAAGAATGGTTTACCTGCAGAGAAACAGTCAAAACAAAATTTCGGTCACAGCCTCCTTCATTTTCTCTCAGCAATCACACGAAATCGTTTTTGTTTTTTTCTATTCCTCACAACAGTTGTTCATTCTCGTGTTCGGCTGCAAAGCAAAGAAAAAAAAAATGTGGTGACTGAGCACCACAATTGCTGTTTGCAGTGTTGTTGGCTGACACAAAGCTGGTAATGATCATGCACAAGTTTTGAAAGCAGCTGTCGTGCTCCCGTTGCAGGTAATCCCAAGTAATTTAAGGAAAAGAACAGGGACTCAGGGGCAGTAAAATATACAGTTTGGCAGTAGACACACTAAAGCTGCTTTCCCTTAACGGAAAGCAGGAAAACAGGAGTGTGTGTCATTTTTTTTTTTTTTTTTTTTTTTTGCTTTCACTCTGCGTTGGCTCATTTCTGATCCAGATTGTGAAATTCGGTGTACGTTATCCCCGCTCGGCGACATCGCCGCGTGGCCGACGCGAGTTGAAGCTTCAATTTCACTTAGGCTGATGTATGTCGATCCTTTGTGTGGTTATTGCTGTTTTTTTTTATCGCAGCTATGAAATGAGTGCATTCAACTCACCTGGCTAAGCAAGACAACTCGCTTAGACGGCAACTTCTTGGCAATGAGGTTCCGGACCCATCCGCTCGTAAAGTAGTTGTGCGAGTCGAGCGACTTGTAAGCCTTCATCTGATCTAATGAAACATAACACGAGATAATTTATAATGTATTTTGTTGATAACACGAGATAATTTATAATGTCAACATGGGTAACCGGTGGTAGCAGGCTTGCATTAACAGCGGCTTGCGCACCAACTGGTAGCCGATATGGATCCACGCCGTCACGTACATAGGGCGATTTTTTCTTTGTACCTGGCCCGCGTTGGTCCCACAAGTTCATCAAAGTATGCAGGACAAAGTCCTGCACAATTCTCCTTCGCCATGCGCGCAAGGCAATTGATTAAAGCATACGCACAAAGCAAAACGATCCGCCGCACGAACGTAAACACAGCTCCGCCATAGAATAAAGCTCCGCTGCTCCGGCACCACGACGTATGTGCTCGGTAATGGCGGACGCAAAACCGGAAGGCAGGAACTGACGTCACGTGCAACTTATGTATTGGAGGGGTGGAGGGGCTATTTTGGTATAAAGGTTCCTTCCGAAAAGTAGGCTTTCGGTACTAAATTTTTGTTTATTTTGGCGTTTTCTAACGCCAGTTCTCATTCATTTTGCGTAAGTTTTGCTCGAACCTTTCGTCTGTAAAGTAAACGCTTACAGTGAGACTTAAAATCCTCTTTCAATGAGCAAGCGAGCCGCCAGCCTTTCTTGTAGGGTCCGGAATATTTCGCAGCGCCGGTTCGAAAAAGGATTGTGCGCTCACCGCTGCACTCTTCTCGCTCAAATTTTGCAGAATGATCGCATTTTGAGTCTGCTTCATTTAGTATAACACTTACCGCAGTGAACTGCCTGGTTTGTAAGAAAAAAAATTCAAATTTGCCTTCATTTATGGCGATGCGAGCTGATCCACCGACGAGCTAGCATAAACTTGTGTTGCCGCCTGTTGCCCGCTCTACAGTGTTCTAGAAGGTTTTCAAAACCTTCTAGAACACTGTACCCGCTCCTAGAACACGCGGCTAACCGGGCTGACCGGCTGCTTTCTGCAGCTGCCGGCAGGCGGCGACACAACTTTATGTTAGCGCCGTCGCTGGAGCAGCTCGCATTTCCATAAGTGAAGGCAAATTTGCATTTTTTTTCCTTAAAAACCAGGCAAATAACTCCGGTAAGTGTTATACTAAAGGAAGCAGACCCCAGAATACGATCGTTCTGCAAAATATGAGCAAGAAGAGTCCAACGATGAGCGCAAAACCTTTTTTTTTTCTTTTTTTTTTTCCGACAAGAAATATTCAGGACCGTCTATGTTGCAGTGGAGCGCGTCTTCTTGATTACCGCAGATCGGTGTCATTTGCCCAACCTTGTGCTTCTCGATCGAGCAGCCGTAGGTTTGCATGCCAATCGCCGCCGCATCTCGACACGATATACGAAGAAACACTATTGCTGTTTCCGTGGGTTGTATACACGCGGTGTATGATCAGGCGCGGTGTTCTGGCGGCGATCCGCTCGATCCCAGAAAACGCATCTCTTTAGCAATGGGGGTAAAGTTCGTGGCAAGACTGTCAGCAGTAGTGATTGCACTTACAGGCAAATTACAGTGCAAAGTACGAGTCCGCCGTAACAGTGACGGTGTTAACCGACGCATGCAAATTATCAACCAAGCTGCTTATCGCACTCCCTCCACGTCGCGTCGCTTGCAGCCGTCGCTCGCACGTATATGTGGTTTCACCTGTGGTGTCACCAGCAAAGCAACCGGCTTGAGCGTTATCGATCTCTTTGGCATTGCTTGTCGACGTCGCGTGCATATCGTGCGACAAGGGTGAATCGCGCCCATTTCCATGACAAGAATGCAGGGGACGCAAACAGCAGTTAGCGGCGTCACGAGTTCATTACTGAAGCTTTTAGCTTCGGCGCTTCGGCATAGTCAATTAGTTGACATTTTCGTTAACGGGAACAGGGCTTTTACACATCTTCCACCAGTTCAGAAGTCATTAAGTTTCTCACTGTCTGTCGTGTTTTTTGCGAGAAAGTACCCAGATGCATTAGTAATTAATTTAATGAGAATATCCCAGAGTCATGTAGTCGCAACAATTAGGTGATTTTCTCGAATACAGTATCACTGTATTCGAGAATCTCGTGCGTACGTTCCAGCAATCAATAGCTTAATTGGAATACGGAAACATATCTTGTTATTACATTCACCGTGATCACTAGAGCAAAAGCTCCCAAGCGCATACGTACATATATATACCGGGTGTTCAAAATTAAACTTTAAGGAATTTTTAAAAATGGCCTGTGGCAGGTAGCATAATTCTTATCGCTGAGCTGGGTTGTTCGAAGAGGCGGACATTAGCAGCACGAGAAATCGAAACACATATACAACTAATTAATAAAAATTGACGAATGAACTTCTTAGTTAATTACTTTACGGCACATATTGCAATTTACGAATTGTAACCAGTGAGTTTGGAAGACACGTCCACTTGAAATGAATTTCCAGGATGACACCAGTTTCAAGATATTTCCCAAACTGTGGGACGACATACATGGGCGTTCCAGTTACTTTTGTGCTTCCATGTATAAAACAGCATTTTGGTAAAAAATTAAGTAGAATAACAGTGCATTTTTACAGCGAGTTCGATGGCGCATCTCCAAACTGGTGTCATTCTGGAAATTAATTCCAAGTGGATACGCCTGACAAGCTCACCGGCTACAATTTGTAAATGGCAATATATGTCGTAAAGTAATTCACTAAGAAGTTCATTAGTGAAATTTCGTTAATGATAGTTAAATATGTGTTTCCATTTCTCGTGCTACTAATGTCTGCCTCATCGAATAACAAAGCTCAATGATAAGAATTATATGCTACCTGCCACAGCATATTTTCTAACAATTCCATAAAACATAAAAATGAACACGCTGTGTAGCATTTGGGAATATGTAAATATACTTAATCTTGCAAAAATGCAAGAACGTTCCCAGCTGTTTGGCAGAGAAGGCAGTCATGAAAGAAACTTTACTTTCCTGATACACACTCTTCTTAATCATACGCTAATCAGATTGAGTTTCAAGACCATTCCACAGGCGGTTTCCCTTGAGAAACAACCTAATATTTATGTAGTAAAGAAAGAGGATGCAAGCACCCTTCGAGTAAAAACCAGGCATCACCCTGAAAATTTGGATGCTGGCAAGAACATTGAGCTTAACATGATGAAGTTCCAAAGAAGGTGTGACTGAACAAGTTCAATCTAACTGATGGTAGAAAATAAACCACTTCCAATGTTGATTTAACTGCTTAAAGTGTAACACCGATACTTAAACAGAAGATTTGAATTTTTTGTGCAAGTATATGTCCGCCTCTTCGAGTAGACTAGATCATGAACTGGAATTGTTCGATTTGCCACAGGCAACCAAAACATTTATATCTTAATCATTATTATCTCCAAACTGGTGTGATCCTGATAATTCGTGGATCCGCCTTGCGAACTCAACGGCTAGAATTTGTAAATTGGAATATGGGACAATCGGCAATTAGTTAGAAACTTAATTAGTGATTTTTTCTTAATTGTATTGTTGATTATGCATTTATTTTTTTGCAAGTAATGTCCGCCTCTTCGAATGGACCAGCTCATTAACTAGAATTGTGCTATCTACCACAGGCAACGTTTAAACATTTTTGAAAGTGTTCGCTGAAACACCTTGTATATAGTCACCCATTGTCCTCCCACCATCCACCCAGTACACCCACCATTCACCCAGCACGCACACCATTCACCCACCATCCAACCAGTACACCCATCATTTGCACAGGTCGCCCAGTATGTATTCCACCGTCCACCCAGTACACCCACCATTGAGACGACTCACCCAGTAGGTATTCCACCGTCTACCCAGCATCTACCCAGCACCATCTATATCGCCCACCATCCACCCAGCATACCCACGATGAATTCCAGCATGCCCAGCAATTTATCCAGCATGCCCAGCACGTCTCCCGGCATGCCCAGCATAAAACTAATGATGGGCAATGCTGGAATTTTCAATAGGGTCCCCCTTTTTAAATCTGGTAAAAACATGCTTTTGTAACTATATATAGATTGATCTTCTTTACACCTTAGTCTAGTAAAATGTTAGAATACATAGTTTATAAGCATATTGTTGAATTTGTTGAATCACATAATGCCTATCTAAGTTTTAACAGGTACGTTCGATTCGCCTACACCATCTGAACCAGTTCACGAGGTGCTGCACCCTGCCATTCGTTTCAGCGGTGAAGCAATGGCGACCGCTGAACCACGCCATTCATTTCAAAATGTGCAGGGCTGGTTCACGATTTTGCTGCACCCACTCCATTGTCGGTGCCGCCTTGGTGCAGGCGCGCGGCAGCAGCGCAGCAGACCACACAGCACACGGGCATGAGCGCCATTAAAACCCCGCTTATGCACATCTGATGTATCTATGCAAGTGTGGTGTGTGTATTTATGCCCAAGAATTCGATCATATCTGCAATTCAGGACCTCTCAAACTTACGCACTCTGTGCACATTATTCGGACATAACATAACGCCTGCACCGCCTCTGTACCTTGGCATTTGTTTCGAGTGTCGCGCTGTGCCTGCACCACAATTTCTGAACTTTGCATGAACCGCTGTGAACTGGTTCACAGTGGTGCAGGCGAATCGAACAGACCTAACATGGCATTTTGCATGGATTTAGTACCATCTTGCCGTTTATGGAATTCACTCACGGCCTCACTTGTGCTTTTGACATTAGAATCCAGTTAGATGCCATTTTTGTTATTTTTGTTCTGTTATTTGTTCTAACTGCTGAACAAGCTGAGCATTATCCTTAAAACTCTATATTTCTTGACTGCATTTCTAACTTTCTCTTAAATTGTTTGCAGTTTGTTATTTTCTACTCGTTTGATTCTGCCATACTAGGCGCCATCAGGTGTTCTTTAGGCGTCTGTGCTTGCCAACTTACTATTTTTACTTTACATAAGTGACCTTCCCAGTAACACAGAAAGTAGCGTTCGATTGTATGCTGGCGATTGTTTTCTATATCACGAAATTAATTCTGCTTATGACTGTAAATGCCAGAATTATTCATTTTCCCAATTTTGTGCCTTGTGTGGCTTGGCAGGCAGTGAATGATTTCAACAAAATTGTGATATAGTCCTTCGTAAAACATACATCACCAATTATTTCTATCTATTCAAATAACAGGCTAACTTTAGACAGGGTTTTTCAATACAAGTGCTTAGGCTTCATCTTGCCTTATCATTTATCCTTGTCAAAGCATGTTGATATTATTTTTGTTAAAGCTTTTCATGAACTACTATAGCTGCAGCGAATGCTAAAATCATATACCAACAATGTTAAACTTCTCATATAAATTGGGCTAATATGACCTTTTCGAGAATATGGTGGAGTTGTATATGGAATGTGCACAAGCTACCAACATTAACAAACTGGAAGCCGTCCAGAAGAATGCCATTTGCCTTGTTTACAGACAGCTCGACCGTTACTTTCCCCATCCAGTCACATTTTCCTTGAATTATTAATGTCTGTTAAACTTGCACTATCGGGGTTTGAAAGCCGGTCTTGTTTGTTATGGGGCTTCACTAGCTTTGAAAGGTTAAATGAAAGCTACGTTTAGACCAATACAAGAAAAGAGATAAATGTTTAGGCTATGTTTATCAGCTTTTATTTGTTTGCTTTGCATGAAATATTTATAATTGCATTGCAAGGCCAACTAAGTTTGAAAGTGAGCGCTCAGATGCCATTGGGGGCTGCGAAGAAAGATTTAAAAAAATTATAGTACCATTCGACTGAGAATTTGTGCTGTCAAATCGAGAAAGACAAAAGAGAGTTTTATGTGTAAAACTGTCTTTCTCAACATAATTAAAAAATTGAATTCAGATTGCAAATTAATTGCATCATAATTATTGTATACAAGCAAGTCTTCATTGCAGACCTTCCTGCACATATTTACTGTTGTGACATAAGCTATCACAATTGGTCCGCTCGATTCACCTGCACCACTATGAACTAGTTCACAGCGGGGCACGAGAAGTTATAAAAATTGTGCAGCTCAATTAATTTCATCGGTACAGGCACAACGCGACACTCTAAACAAATGCCGAGGTGTAGACACAATGCAGGCATTATGTTTTGCCCACCTGAAGAGTGCCATTTATGTCATTTTGAGAGGTCCTAGACTGCAGGTATGGTCGGCTACTGAGGCGTAAGCACACCTCGCGTTGCTTAGGTACAGCAGACATGTGTAAGCATGGTTTCAGTGGTGCTTACGTCCGCGTGCTTCATTGTCTGCTGCTTTGCACCAGCACGCCTGCACTATGTTTTGCCACCGTCCGTAGGGAACATGCAGAAAAATTGTGAACCAGCCCTGCACATTTTGTGATTCTTTTGAAATTAATGGCATGGTTCATAAGGGCACCATTACTGCACCTCGTGAACTGGTTCAGATGGTGCGAATCGAACAGACCTAGTGTCATGACTACTTGGGACAATGCATGCACATTGGATACAAAGTTTGGGCTATTGCACAGCAGCAAACATGGATTGTGACCTGTGACACCATTATGTAACACATTTTAATTATACTTCAAGAATATGTAATCACTATTAAAGTACAAAAAGAAATGTATAAAATACACTTGGCCCTTCTAGTCATCTTAAATGGCCACTCAATTTGTTCCATGTTCAGCATTGTTTACCAGCGACCACAAGTGCAAATGCAAATACACAGTGCAAATGCAGCATTGTGTTTATACCAGATTAAGTGAGCATTAAGACGTTGCTTAGTGAAAATGTCCCTTTACACTTCTTGCCTGCAATGTGGTCAGTGTGGGTGCAGGCCTATCTTCGAAAAAACGGAGTCTGCACTGGGGGGGGAGTAAGCGTGTAGGCATGCATGGCACTCCATTGAAGCGTACCTTATAAAAAATAATGCAGACATGAGGATCAGTAGAATTTCAATCATGATTAATAGCCTTCACTTCATTTGCTTGATTTTTTTTCACATTGCTTGATGTGTGCGTATTGTTCTTGTATATATAATTGAATAAAAAAATTCAGTTGCAAGTCAATGCTCATTTTGTGTTTTCACTGGCCTTCATACTTTGTGCACTGTTTCTAGTCTTTTAAAATGCAACAACTTGCCCCGCTCTCAATTCTCCTAGCCTCAGTATGGAAGTTTAAAGTCACGCAATAGAGAAAAAACACAATGTAGTGTATCATTGGATACAGGGCCATTGCGCTATCTACGGAAATGACTGTGCAGATAAGGCCGCCCGATCTGCTCATGATGGTCTCCACTCTGCTATTATACTTCTATCCAGAACTGACGCAACTGCAAGGCTTCGTTCACACGCATGTGAACTTGCACTTGCACAGTGGAATTCGACGGAATTTACCAACGCTCGCCTCCACAGCTTGGATCAGAATCTACTGCTCCATCTTCTATCAGGAATATCTGGAGCTAAGGAGACGCTTCTGTGCCACTTGTGGCTTGGCAGCAGGGCCTTCACGAATGCTTACTCATTTCGGATCGGAATGGTCAACAGCACTACATGCGATAGCTGTAGCTGTGAGGAAGATATCGCCCACCTTCCCTGTGAGTGTCCTCGCTTCAGTGTGCCCAGGAAAGAACTTTCAGGAGCGTTAGATAGACCTGACAAATGCCCTTTGTCAGAGGAAAGGATCCTGGGACACTGGCCGAGACCGTCCTCAGCACAGAAGGCTTTGAAAGCATTGTTGTGCTTCTTACGGCCTTAGAGACAGACTTTAAGCAGTGCCATATTCTTTCATTTTTTTGTGCTTTTCTTCCCCCCCCCCCCCTTTATTTGTAACATCTCTTTTCGATTATCTTTTATTCTCCTTACCCCCTTTCCCCAGCACAGGGTAGCCAGCCGGTCAAAACTGGCTAACCTACCTGTCTTTCCACCTATTCTTCCTTCCTTCCTTTTTTAAAGTCATTTGTTAAAATGAGAATCCAATAAACATGAAAACTGTTTGTATTACAATAACAACGCTTTTACTGTTTGAAGCATGCAGTTTACACCTGTTGGCACAGGAAGATTTGAAAGAGATGCACAGAGTGTTACAGCGTACATTGCAACGGTCCTGTCTCAGCCATGAATACTGCAATATCATCATAGGCATGTAGGGGTCTTGCACTGCAAGTCAGAGACACCTTCTCCAGGGCTTTCTTATTCTATTAACTGTCAGCCTCTTGCATTCATAACATGGTTATAAATTTCTTACCTGATTTCCCATCTAAGTTCCTGCATTTCATTCTGCTGTTTATACCGAATTTTTAAGCTCCTTTCTTTGAATGAAAAGCGTTACATTCATTTTGTCTCAAGGTGTTTTCTAATGTGCCAAGATTAAAGATTCTGCCTTATCAAAGCTGATCCAATGGCAAAAATGTTCTCAGCCATAAAGGGTGCTCATTGAGACATGAGGCACCATGTCCCACGAAACATCAATCAGCTTTATTATTGCGATAGCAATTATATGGACACTTCAACCGGATTTCTGCCGTCGGCGTCGCCGTCGCCGTGAGGTTCCGTATAGATAAAATCTTCGCCGCGCGCCGTATGCCCCAGCGGAAGCGTGCGGGGACGCGCGCTATCACGGAGAGCGAACGCACTCAATCTCCCACGCGCAAGCAAGGAAGCGGAAAGCCAGCGCCGGAGGGAGCAGGGGGGGGGGGGGGGGGGCACTTCTCTGCCAACAACCGCGCTCGTCGCTCGTCCGCACAGTCTCTTATCTCTCCCACGCGCAAGCAAGGAAGCGGTAAGCCAGCGCCGGAGGGAGCGGGGGGGGGGGGGGGGGGGGCGCACTTCTACGCTGCCAACAACCGCGCTCGTCGCTCGCTCGCACCGTCTCTTATCTCCACACGGCTCTGACCTTTAGGCGCCATTCGCCGCTCAGTTTCCGTTGAAACGATAGACCGCACGTACCTTCGCCTATGCGGCGTATCCGCTTGCTGCCAGAGTTTTGACGGTCGTCTGCAGTCATTCAGTGTGATCTATTCATGTTTGTTTGTGCGCGCTCACAGCACGCTTGTTCATTCAGTTAGTAATAGTCGGGCCACATTTTCCAACGCACGCTACACATGCAATGCTGCCCGGATTGGCAGTGCAGCGCTACAGATGTGTCCCTTCGCACGCGCTGCCCACGGGAAGCGCTTCTCATCAACACCACCGTTTCACACGCGCCTTCTCGTGGTCATCGAGTCTCTCTTCATGTCGGTCTACTTACGCCGCAGCACACCTCCTTACTTAATCAGCTCATGTTTACTACAATTCATATTGCTACCAAAGCCGCTCACCTTACTTCGTATGACATTGCTGTGTTGCTATCGCATTCATTGCTTCGCCCTTAGGGCGAAACTGTGACATTTTTTTTAAATAAAAGCTCATCAGTTCTTGCTTGCCAAGCTACATCTTTACACCACTAAGTACCACATGGTCTTCCAGAAAAGAAGGTTCCACAACTATTTAAATACACACATTAAACATTTTTTTTCTCAAGATCTATGTTTCTGTTTTTTTCAGTTGCAAAATGCAAAGTAGGTAACGTGCAGCTTTAGTGCATCTGCTGTTGACAGAGCTGAGCTGACATGAAGGTGAAAAGACATACCTACACATATCAACACAATGTACAGATATGGCTTTTTAAAGACATGTTGCACTGGAAAGGTGAATTAAAGGTCGGCAGGATTCTCTGGTAATGTGGCACACACAATACAGCTGGGATACAATGCAGATTACTTTGCATTTACTCGTATGCTTTTTTGGTGTTTCGTGGCATAAAAGAAAGCTGCAGCATAAGTCTGCATGCCCTAGTGTCATTTTTATAATATTGTAACGAGCATACAAGAGGCAGTTGGAAAGAAGAGGAGGACGAAGTGCTTCTAGGCCTGGTTGCGCGCTCACCATCATCCATCTCCTGTAAATAAAGTCATTTCTGCCCAACTCTCCGTAACAGTTGTGGTGGAAGGTGCTGGGTAATCGACACCCGAAGACGGAGGTTATACCGCAAGTTCTTCGTCGAAGCCGCCGCCTTGCTGGACTTCCACCGAACCCAGCGGAGTTGGAGATGTCCCGCGACGCGGAAGAGCAACGGCCTGTCCCAGCCTCTGCCAGTTCTGTCCAGCAACTACGAGATGCACGTCCCTTCGCCGGAAAACCGGGCGAAGACGTCGATGAATGGCTCATCCATTACAAACGGGTGAGCGCCTACAACAAGTGGAATAGCACTTCCCAGCTTTCCAACGTTGCGTTCTTTCTTACGGATACCGCGTTGGTGTGGTTTGACAACAACGAGGAGACACTCACTACATGGGAAAGATTTGTTTCGCAATTCAAAGAGCGCTTCGGTGACTCCGTGACGAAAAAGAAAAGGGCAGAGCAGACGCTTTCACAACGCGCGCAAGTACCGGGCGAAACATGCATGACCTACATTGAGGAAGTGCTAAAACTCTGCAGGATGGTGGACTCTGGCATGTCCGAGGAAGACAAAGTCGGGCACATCCTAAAAGGAATCGCAGAGGACGTTTATAGCTTTCTGATTGCTAAAGACAACCTGGCCTCTGTCGCCGACGTCATCCGGCACTGCCGCACGTTCGAGCAGCTTAAGACGAGGCGCGTTACGCCGAAGTTTGGCAGATTAGCCAACGTTACGACCGTTGCAAGCATAGATAACGACCAGTCGCTCGATCTTGCTTCGACGATCCGTCAAATAGTTCGAGAAGAGCTCAGCCTGCACTCACAAGTGACTCACCGCGATACTTATCACCCATGCTCGTCCCCAGCTGTTGAGACAACCGTTTCATCCTTCTCCGAGTATCCAGCGGAATACAGACTCCCGCCTCGACAGCCACCACTTGTTTACGAAAGCGGCGCTCCCTCTGATGCTCGATCACGATGGGCAGAGCCACGGTATTATCGCCAAGGCCCCGTGACTTATGATGCCGGGACGCGACCAGAGCAACGTCGACCCTACTACCAGGACCCCAATTACGACCGATACAACCGATCCCAGCAAACACCGGAGGCGAGTTACCCAAGAGAGAACGAACTCGCTTACCGCCCACAGAGAGCAAGCATTGGTTTTGAAGAGTATACAGTGAACCGTGACCCTCCCGTGTGCTACAGCTGCGGTTCCACGGGACACATAGCTCGTTACTGTCGCCAACACCGTCAGTCACGAAGGACACCGCCGATGTTTTCGCCATCTGGAACCCGTACTTCGCACGACCCATGGACCAGTTCACTTCCCACGGACCGTTTCTCGCGCGAGATCAGACGCAGCGATTCGCCAGCGTCTGACCGCAGCCTGACACCACCAATTAACCGTCCTCGTCGTTCTCCGTCCCCTCAGCGCCGTGCATCTTCGCCCCCGCCGGGAAACTAGCATCCGCGGCCGATGGAGGTGAGGTCGCCGGACGGTCTTTGGATGAAATACCTCTGCCTGCTGTGATGATCAAAAACAAAGTGAATGTGCTAGTTAACGGATTGCCGACCACTGCTTTAGTTGATACTGGTGCGAATGTGTCTGTCATGAGCCTCGCTTTCAAGAACTGCCTAGGCCACAAAGTTATGTTTTCATGGGACGATGCCGTTACCTTTCGTGGAGTGGGCGGAGAGTGGCTCCACCCCCTCGGTGTTTGCGCTGTAAGTGTTACGTTGGCTGGGAAAGTGTTTGTGTCGGAGTTTTTAGTCCTTGCCCGCTGTTCGCACGATGTAATTCTCGGCATAGATTTCCTTCAACACTGCGGCGCTTCTGTGGACTGTGGAAATGGTGAAATCCATGTGAACGAGGTGCTTTTACCCGCGCTTTCGGAACAAAGCTCGTGTGACGAAGAAAGGAATACACTCAGTGTGCTTGATGCAGTGCTTGCCCCCTCATGGTGCCTAACGCCCGTTCGTGTTTGTGCAACTACTGTTGACGCTCCTTGCGTTGACCTCGTGATTAGGCCCATCAGCATTAACTGTGCTAAAAAATGTATACTCGTGCCTTGCTCTGTCGTGTGCTTGACGAGAGGAGTCGCAACGTTGTGGGCGCTGAATTGTTCCGCCACGCCAGTAGTTCTGCCTCGAGGCATGAAAATTGCCCTTTTCGATGAAGCTTCATGCAGCTCAATAGCAGTACTCACAGCAGAGCCCGCTCCTGCTTACTCTCCATGCGATTATCGCCCTTCTGAAGAGCTGATTCTCGGTATGATCAGCAAGGCTCTCTGCACACCTGAGCGTCAAGCACTGGTACAAGTCCTATCTCGACATGTTGCTGCATTTGATTTTACCCACGGAGATAAGCCACTTGATTTACCATCATCACGAGCTCGCCACAGAATAGATACCGGCTCAGCACACCCCATTCGCCAGAAGCCCTACCGCGTGTCATCCTCAGAGCGCAAGGTTATCGCAGAACAAGTTAAGGAAATGATGAAAAAAGGTGTTGTGCAAGAGTCGTCCAGCCCATGGGCAGCTCCAGTAATCCTCGTCCGGAAGAAAGATGGTTCCTGGAGATTCTGCGTAGATTACAGACGTCTAAACGCTGTGACGAAGAAGGATGTCTACCCACTACCGCGAATCGACGACGTCATCGATTGCTTACACGCTGCTTCTTATTTTTCGACGCTTGATCTACGATCGGGGTATTGGCAAATACCTATGGAATCTAAAGACAAGGAAAAGACCGCATTCGTGACCCCAGATGGCTTATTCGAATTTAATGTTATGCCTTTTGGCCTCTGTAATGCTCCCGCCACCTTTGAAAGATTCATGGATACAATATTACGTGGCCTAAAGTGGGAGATATGCATGTGTTACTTGGATGATGTTGTAATCTTCGGCCGCACGTTGGAAGAACATAACGCCCGCCTGAGTCTTGTTCTGAGTTGCATCGAGAAAGCTGGACTAGTTTTAAACTCAAAAAAGTGTCGGTTTGGCGAGCGTCAAACATTGGTTCTGGGACATCTAGTCGACAAGGATGGCGTCAGACCCGATCCCCGTAAGATTGAAGCAGTCAGCTCTTTCAAACCACCACAGACAGCACGAGAACTTCGCTCCTTCATTGGTCTATGTTCCTATTTTCGTCGTTTTGTACCCCGATTTGCCGATATTGTTCACCCGTTGACATCTATTCTGCGACAGGATGTATCCTTCACATGGACACCGGAGTGTGATGCATCATTCTCGCAACTGAAATTTATACTAACGTCAGCACCCCTCTTGCGTCACTTCGACCCATCTTGCCCGACTGAAGTGCACACCGATGCTAGTGGAATCGGAATAGGAGCGGTACTTGTACAACGTCACAACAACGCCGAACATGTCGTTGCATATGCCAGCCGTTGTCTGAGCAAGTCCGAGCGCAATTATACGGTTACGGAGCAGGAATGCCTGGCAGCTGTTTTCGCCGTGCAGAAATTTCGATGTTATCTTTACGGAAGACCATTTAAGATAGTCACCGATCATCACTCTTTATGCTGGCTGGTTGGCTTGCGTGATCCATCAGGTCGACTCGCGCGCTGGGCGCTGCGCCTACAGGAATATGACTTCGTGGTGTCATACAAGAGCGGACGTCGTCATGCCGACGCAGACTGCCTTTCTCGCATTCCTCTTGCGACTTCCGACTGCGAAGCTGAGAATTTTGATGACTATCTCGCTGCCATTACTCGTACGTTCCCCGACGCGGCAGACTTTCAGAGAGAGCAACGCAATGATCTCAACCTGGATCCGCTGTTTGCCGCCGCTCGTACTGCTCAAGGCAGCGGTCGCTTCACCATTCGTGATGAGTTGCTGTATAAGAACAATTACTCCGGGAATGGAGCACGTTTTCTTCTAGTTGTTCCCGAGAGTCTCCGCGCCGACGTCTTACGCGCCATGCATGACGATGCGACATCTGGTCATTTTGGTTTCGTGCGAACGCTACACCGCACGCAAGAGCGATTTTACTGGCCCAACATGTACCAGACAACCAAACACTATGTCGCTAGTTGTGAAACGTGTCAACGTCACAAGCGACCAACCACCGCTGTACCAGGTCCCCTGCAGCCATTGACACCGCCCAGTACACCTTTCGAGCAAGTAGGCATTGACCTTATGGGTCCATTCCCGTTATCGAACAATAAGAACCGTTGGATAATCGTTTGCGTGGACCATCTCACACGGTACGCAGAAACCGCAGCCATACCCTCTTCCACCGCTGCATGTGTGGCGCTTTTCCTGCTGCGTTCCGTCGTTCTTCGTCATGGTCCGCCGCGTGTTATCATCAGTGACCGTGGTCGCCAGTTCACTGCGGACGCCGTTGAGGAGCTACTTCGTCTGTGCACTTCTGAGTTCCGTCACTCCACACCGTATCATCCACAGACCAATGGCCTCGTTGAAAGGACGAACCGAACACTGACCAACATGCTTGCCATGTATGTGTCCTCCAACCATAAGAACTGGGACGACGTGCTGCCCTTCATAACCTACGCATACAACACAGCGAAACATGAAACCACGAACTACAGCCCATTTTATCTCCTCTATGCAAGGCTACCGCGCAGCCCTCTCGATACTTTCTTAAACTTTATTCTGCACGACGACGATTCTGTGTCAAAGACTGTGTGCCTCGCTGAAGAAGCCCGCCGAATAGCCCGCCTTCGTACTTTGGCCTCGCAACACCGTTCAAAGGACCGTTACGACGAGCGTCACGGGCCTGTCTCGTTCGCCAAAGGCGACTTGGTGCTTCTTTGGACACCACAACGCAAGCGGGCCTTGTGTCAAAAGTTCCTGTCCCACTATTCCGGCCCATACGTTGTCCTGGAACGTTTGAGTGAACTTTGTTATGTGGTAGCTCGCCTCCTGGGCAATGGCCGGCGATCAAGTAGAACGCAAGTGACTCATGTTGCTCGCCTGAAACGTTTTTACCCTACTGATGCCTCCTAACTCGCCCTACGGGCTTCGTCTGCTTGTGGGGGAATGTAACGAGCATACAAGAGGCAGTTGGAAAGAAGAGGAGGACGAAGTGCTTCTAGGCCTGGTTGCGCGCTCACCATCATCCATCTCCTGTAAATAAAGTCATTTCTGCCCAACTCTCCGTAACAATATCATCAAAACTGATCTAATTACAATTCAGTGTTCCACCAAAGGCACCATCAGCCAGCTAAGCCATTCTTGTGAGATAAGGCTTCTGTACATATGTTAGCTTTGGAAATGTACTTTCACACAAACTTGTTACAGGAACTGTGGTCAAGAAGGCAACAGAAATTTTTGGAAACTGATTTGTCCACCCCAGTATTTTTTTTTCATGGTGCTGGCTTTCTTGATGCTAGTTTGAGACTTAAGAAGTTACATCTCAGCATGCAAGCTGTCAAATTGCATGTATTTCAGAGGAGCTAGACAGAAACAGCCATTTCATTATTCCCCACATAAAGGTCCAAAAGGCTCTACATGAAAACTATGAGATAAAATTGTGTAAATCCCATGCAGTGTGGGAATTGATGTCTATGCAAGGTACTTTGCAGGCTATGCAGGCTACTCTGCAGGCTACTTTGCAGGCTACTTTGCAGGCTATGCAAAGGTGGAGCATTGCTGTCGGGTGTTTCGAAATCAACACTCGTGTGAAACTTGCTTTTGAGTCGCTGTTCATACGCAGGCGACCAACAACCGGTGGGTGTGCTGCTGTTGGGACACCCGGATCTTTTCATGTGAACCACCTGGTTTTATCGCAGATAGTGTGAGATTTGGATGACAATGCAACGACCACGATGGCATCACGAACACAACCACATGTCTAGTGGCATAAGCTAGGTAACATAAAACTTTGGCCACTGGTTTGGCATAAAAACATGACAAGAGTAACAATCCGCATTATTCAAATCTTTTAATACTAACTATAACAAAAAATTTAATGCTTTGTTGCACCTATAAAACGACGTAAAAAATCACGTACTAACATAAGCATGCAAATATACACAATAAAAAGCACATCGCAGCATAAGCAAAATTGTATTACTTATGCGATCATAATTTATTGTGGAAGCCATGAAAGCAGAAATGCCTGATAACACTTTGTTAAAGCTGAAGCAGATGTCTCGTTTAATCCATTTCCTTCTTGGTGGAGTTTAATTTGCTGGTCATTGACGCTTGTACATATTCACATATAATTCCTGCCAGTCACGGCAAAAGCTGATGTCATTATGATTATGACATGCAGTTTTTCAACTCCAACTCTTGCTGCTCTTTTTTTGGCATAGCTTCCTTCAGTTGCAGCAATAATATAAAGTTAATACGTGCTGGGCCAATGTGTAGACATTTCTGAACTCTTGCACATCATCTATATGTTTAGTTCTCCCCTTTCTGCAGTGGATGCAGTGGATTTGATTTCCAAGGTTGCTTTTACATTGCTTGGAATTAAGCTTGGAAGGCAGCATTCTTTGCTCTTTTTCTGTCCTTCCCTGATTAGGCAACAAGTCAGAATACTGCTTCAGGTGGCGCAATGTTTGCTTTATTTTGTTCTTCAAAGTAATAGCAGTTGATGGTGCTACGAACTTAGCAAGAACCTGGTCCAGATGCCAGCAGTCCTTTCTTCGCCCTTTCTTCACCTTGGTCACAGATGTTTGACAAAGCAAATAATTGGCAGAGAATTTGCAGCTCATGCACTTCCGCTTCCTCATGCACCAGCTTCAATGCATGCAGTTTTACAATGCTTGCAGCAGTTTGCCCAGGTAACATATTCCAGTGCCAACAAAACTTGTGTGTCCATATCAGCATCACTCCTTTCTCTGGCGTTTGGTTGGATGAAGTTCTGCAAGAGAATAATCTGCCTAATCATTGCTCGGATAGAAGACAGATGGTGTCTATAAGTGTCTTTTCATATTGATTAATTTTAGAGTCGTTAGAGCACGTATAGCTTTCTTGGTTGATATGGCCAAGCACCCAGGATCTTAGCCTCTGTAATAGGTCAACTTCTGGTACACTCCAGAAGGGCTGACACTGGACGTCAGAGTGGGTGCACTGCCAGAGGAGCTGCTGGATGGTCTTTTCGCGTTTACAGTGGTCACATTTAATAAAGAAGGACTGTGAATTTGTGAAGGCTACACCAAGTCGTAGGTGGCACAGCAGTGTATTGTAACACCAGGAGAGGTTTGGCATCGTAATCGCAGCTGCAGTGATAGATCAAGCCTGCACAAATGATGGCTGAATACTCTGGAGTCTTCCAAAGAGCCAGCATGATGTCATTAGAAATTCATTGAAGTTCTTTGACTGTGTCCATTCTAGAAAGCGGGATCGTGTGGGATGATATCGCAGCTTCATCAGTAAGATGCTTGCCAAAAACGCTGCAATGACCAGGCATCCACTGGATAATAACATCACATCCTTTTCTAATTATTGTGATCCTAGATTTCTGGTTTTATGAGATAAACTGTTCATAATTCCCATGGTGCAGTGTCACCTTGTAGGCTTTCAACAGCCGTTTTGGAATTACTGAACTCTGTCCATTTACATGGGGGTTTTCCGTTCAATATATGCAATAGTGGCATGGGCGGGATGTTCCGACCTTGTAGACGTGGTCACATGCAACATTTGGAATTTAGCTTTAATCGAGCCATAACAATGACAGTGACCGTTAAATCAGTGGACGCGACCAAACCATCCATGTAAATGTGAACGAGAGGTTTGCATACACTTTGTGTAAAAGGCGTAGAGTAAGTTCCATTAAAACTGTTGATGACAGCTGGGCCTGATGACATCTGAGGCTTTTGTGTACACCACGGAAGGGAGATGGTGATCTTGCAGCAGGTGTAAACATATCTTTTTGAAGGGACGGCTGGGGAGTAACAATGGTTCTTGAAAATGTAGCCTGAGAGCTCTTCACTTGCAAGCAAATGAGATGGTGGACAAGCGAGATGGTAGAATGTCGAATATGTCCTCTAAGCACTTTAGTATACATAGCTACGTAGGTCGCGATTATGTCTCTCTGAAGATGGCAATTGTGACGATTTATCTGTCAACAATTGTGACTGCGTTCAACACACAGTAGATTCAAGAAAAGGCTACCTCGACCTGGCTATATCGCCAATTTAACCAGTTCAGAGATAAAGCTTTGCTTGCAGCTGCCTCCGTGCACGTACATATATATGGTGTTTCCCCTCCCCCGGTACAGGGTAGCCAACCAGAGATAATGTCTGGTTAACCTCCGTGTCTTTCCTTTACCTTTTTTTCTCTTTTTTCTCTATGGTGTTTCAATTCTTGTGATTTCACTGAAAGCAAAACCACATTGATATTGCAGTAAAACACACTTTTCAAAATGCTAAATGTCTCGTTAATGGCCATGTGCTCAAGAGGGTGTTATTTAGAATTTTTTGTCCAGCATGCCATATATGTTGTATGTCCCCCTGTTGTATTGACCAGGACAAAGACCATTTATTTGCATTTGCAGATGCTTTGTATTAGGGAGGCCTGTCCTTGGAAATTTAGTAGCCACACCACACATGACTTGTGTTGCAATTAAAAAAGACGTGTTCTCGGACCAAATACCTGAGCTGTGCGCACCCCACGAAGAAATGAGAAAATAACTTTTGTGGTAGGGCATTTCGCACGCGTGTATGTGTATGTTTGTGTGCTGTTTCTTCGTTTTTTTTCACTTCCTTGCCATCTCACACTGAGCAGCAAATTTGCGAAGCCTGTGGCTGGGACTTCTCCAGATGCAATTAAACTTCCTTTCTCGAGAGAGAGGGAGTGGAGCTAAATGTCAAATATGTCACAGCCACGGACAATTCACTGTAGTCATAGCTCATATACATCCACACGTGGGCAAGGGTCTTGTACGCGTTTCATAATGGTCGACAAATTTTCTTTAATTAGCTTCACTGCAAAACAGACCTATTATGCGGTGAAACATATTTGCCGTGCAGTGAAGCATACCGATTCAGATTGAAAGGGCGCACTGTTCAACTATCACGGGGCCTATAGTAAGAGTTCCTTCATTACACACGCGTGTACACGTTGTCTCCGGTCATAGTACGCGCACTGAGCCATCTAATAAGTGTACCGGCAGCCATTGAGAGGTGTTTCTTGCGTGGTTGTGGTGTTTCAAGCCTTACATTGTTTCGGCGCCTCATGAACCCTCTTGTGTTCGCGCCCTCGATCTTTACACACTCAGGCCTTCTTTTTAACACACCCACGCGCGGACAACAATAAAACTGACTAATAAACCCAGCTATTTGCTGCAATGCATAATTGTTGTCTGCAATGTTGGCTTTACTGTGTTCAAAATGCACGATAAACATTTTGAATGTGGCTTCGGTTATATGTGAAAAAGGCAGGAACTGCTTTCTGGTTATGTTCTTGGTCGGAGCGAAGGCTGCATAAATATAGCCGATTTTGTAATAGCTTCACGATATCTCTGTGCCGCAGTTCTTTGATAGCGCAGTACAAAACATACAAAATGCACTATATAGGCGCGTCTTTTCCGAACTCGACATCTACCATTTTGACGGGGTGTTTACACCCGCGAAATTCAGCTGCGAGTTGTGTTTTGTGGCTGCTTATTTTACATGTCGACACAATTAAGGCATGTTCGCTAGTATAGGAAATAAAGGTGGCAGTCAAGAACTATTCTGCTTTCTTTTTCCGCGATCATGTCAGTGTTCTGATGGTCTAGCTATGCTTTAGGTATACTCAGAGTTGTCAGTTTATAGTTCTTTGCCTAGCTGTCATCGAAAGCTTCATAGTTCGCCTTTGTGGAATATGAAATCGACGATTTATTTAATTGCAGCGTGAAACAATGACTCAATACAAACGAGTGATTCATGCATATGGAACAAAAAATGTTAGGCCTAACGTTGAGACAGGAAGAGAGCGGTGCGGATCAGAGAACAAACGGGAATAGCCGATATTCTAGTTGTCATTTAAGCGGAAAAAAAGGAGCTGGGCAGGCCATGTAATGCGTAGGATGGATAACCGGTGGACCATTAGAGTTACAGACTGGATACCAAGAGAAGGGAAGCGCAGTCGAGGACGGCAGAAAACTAGGTGGGGTGATGAAGTTAGGAAATTTGCAGGCGCAAGTTGGAGTCAGCTAGCGCAAGATAGGGTTAATTGGAGTTCGCATGGAGAGGCCTTCATCTTGCAGTGGACATAAATATAGGCTGATGGTGATGATTCATGCATCTCCACTTTTCCAACCCAGCGAGCCCACAAAGGCAGCCCCGTCGGAATAAGTTATTCTTAGTTGAGAATGAACCAATGTAATTGGTGAAATGTTTTCTTTCATACTCATTTTAACGACTCTGAGATGCCCCTTCTAATTATGGCTTAACCAGTGATATAGCTATTCGGTCAGCACAATTGGTCAGCACAATTGGTCATGGCCATTTATAACGTATTACCACTTGGTTTTAAATTACACCTTACTGTACAAGATTTTGTGTAGAGCAAGTTATTACAAACCTAGAAAGACATGTAAATGCATCCCGTTAACAATTTTGTAATTTTTTAAATCAGTACGATATACTTTAACGAAATACAACACCGCACAATTAAGTGATCGACAGTGACTGAACAAGAGAAGCCTTTGCCTGGAGTCAATGTTTGGGCAAAGGGACTTGCATTCATTAGGCCAACAACTGATTTCCACATAGCTCATCACTCCCAAGGGTCGAGGAGGATAAGCTGATATGTAAGAGTAAAATGAAGGATATAGGTAGAGGAATAAGAAGTGCTTGAAGGCAAGGATTAGCTTGGGATAGTAAAAGGGGTGTGCTAAAGGTTCTCCCAAGTAGAGCCAAAAAAAAAAAAAACAGAACTGGAAATGAACCATTGCATGTAAGTAGGCATCAACCTATTGTGGCAGCCCTTTAGGAAAACCTTCTAAGGTAAGGCTTGCCCTCTCACCTCTGTGGATAGCTGAAAGTATGTCTTAATTGTTGCCCGTAATGTCCTGGCCATAAACAAATATAATCTGGAGGTTCTACTGTTCCACTTGCCTTTTGTATTTACTATGATATTGTCACGGCTCACTGGAGACAAGAGCGAAGAGCGGTATTTAATTGAGGCAATGAGGACAAAGCGCTCAGTTCAAAACTTCGTCTTCTCTAGCACCTCGCTTGCAAGCTCGAGGTCGTCGTCTTTGTCGTCAGCGTGGTTGGGCACAGATAGCGTCGCGGCATTTGCCCCCTCCATAAGGAGTATCGACCCGATGCTCGGCGGGTAGCACCCGGTGATCAGCAAACCAGAGAGTACCCATGTCATTCAGAAGCATAAGGTTTCATGCGCACCACGTGCACAGTCTCAGGCAGGTTCATACGGCGCCTCGAGCAGGATGGGCTGTCAGGAACAACTTCATAGTTGACGTCGCTAAGGCGTCGTAGAACCTTGTATGGTCCGAAGTATCGGCGTAGAAGTTTCTCCGCTAGGCCCCGGCGGCGTACTGGAGTCCAAACCCAGACTCTTTGGCCGGGATGGTAGACGACGCATCGATGGTGTTGATTGTAACGTCGAGCATCTCGCTCTTGCTGGCCAGTTATGCGAACGCGCGCGAGCTGTCTTGCTTCTTCGGCGCGCGCTGTAAAATCTGCGGCGTCAGTCTCGGAATCGCTGGAATCATGAGGCAGCATAGCATCCAGCATTGTAGTCACTTCTCGACCGTGGAGGAGACTGAATTGTGTCATTTTTGTTGTTTCTTGCCGAGCCGTGTTATAAGCGAACGTGACGTAGGGTAATATTTGGTCCCAGTTCTTGTGGTCCACATCGACATACATGCACAGCATGTCTGCGAGAGTCTTGTTGAGGCGCTCCGTAAGTCCAATGCTTTGCGGGTGATAGGCTGTCGTCCTTCTATGTGCCGTGCCACTGAGCGTTAGTACAGTTCGCAAAAGTTCAGCCGTGAACGTGGTTCCCCTGTCGGTTACGATGACCGCTGGAGCGCCGTGCCTCAGAACGACGTTTTCAATGAAGAACTTTGCGGCCTCGGCTGCTGTGCTGCTCGGAAGTGCCTTGGTTTCTGCATATCGCGTAAGGTAGTCTGTCGCAACTATGATCCACTTATTTCAGGCGGCAGATATTGGGAATGGGCCCAAAAGGTCCATCCCAATTTGTGCAAACGGCGTTTCCGGCACTGGAACAGGATGTAATAGTCCGGCAGGTTTCGCAGGTGGTACTTTTCGTCGCTGGCAGTCAAGGCACGTTCGAACGTAGTGCCTGTGCTGCAAGCCGTGGCCAGTAGTACTTCTCTTTGATCCGCGCTAATGTTCTTGTGTACCCGAGGTGGCCTGAGGTAGCTTCATCGTGACAGGCCTGCAATATTTCATTGCGGAGAGTTTTAGGGACGACTAGTAGATATATGTTCCCTGTTGAAGAGAAGTTCTTTCTAAAGAGAACACTGTTGCGTATGCAGAATGATGACAGGTCCCTTGAGAACAATCCAGGCTTGTTTGTGGTGCGGCCTTCTAAGAAATCAATTACAGAAGCGAGCTCCTGGTCCTCTTGTTGTTGTTGAGAGATGGTGGCCGCATCAACAACTCCTAAAAAGCCTATGGATTCTTCATCATCTCCGCCTGACGACTCGATCGGCGATCTGGAAAGGCAGTCAGCATCTAAGTGCTGCCGTCCCGATTTATAGACCACTGTCATGTCGTACTCTTGAAGCCGTAGGGCCCAGCGTGCCAAACGTGCAGATGGATCTTTCATGTTGGTCAACCAACAGAGAGAATGGTGGTCACTTATGACTTGAAATGGGCGGCCGTATATGTACGGGCGGAACTTGGTAACTGCCCATACTACAGCCAAGCATTCCTTCTCTGTGGTGGAGTAGTTCGATTCGGCACGTGACAGTGTTCTACACGCGTAAGCGATGACTCGCTCAGCGCCGTCTTGCCGCTGAACAAGGACGGCGCCTAGACCCACGTTGCTGGAGTCGGTGTGGATCATTGTGGGCGAATCCACGTCAAAGTGGGCAAGAACAGGTGGAGTTTGTAGACGGTGCTGCAACTCGTTAAATGCCGCCTCCTGCTCCTCGCCCCACACAAACGCGACATCTTCTCTGGTTAGGCAAGTCAGCGGTGAGGCGATGCGTGCAAAACCCGCAATAAATCGCCGGTAATATGCGCATAGGCCCAGGAAGCGTCTGACTGCCTTCTTGTCCGTAGGCCTTGAAAACTTTGCGACAGCTGCGATTTTCTCAGGATCAGGTCTGACACCTGTGTGGCTTACAACGTGACCCAAAAACTGCAGTTCTTCATAGCCAAAGTGACACTTTTCAGGTTTTAAAGTAAGCCCAGCGGACCGTATGGCTTGAAGAACTAACCGTAGCCGTCTGAGATGTTCATCAAATGTGGCAGAATAAACAATCACATCGTCGTCGTAATCACATGTTACCTGAAAACATATCTGCCTTGATGGACAGCTTTTACACTCACAAAGCCTTTGCTCACCTTAACATACTCAGGCTTTTTAAGCACTATGTCAATTTTATGAGCTTTTTGTCGATGAGTAACTGTTCTAAGATTTGTTATGTGCAAAATTCACTTCTCTTGATCGTGTTTACTTGTGCAACATCTCCCGATATTACACAGCATCTAATATTTAAGACAATAGCAGTTATAGTGGACTAAGGATGACTGTAGCGACTGACGAAACTAGCCACATGAAGATATTTCACTTTTTCCATTCATACTTTCATTTCAAATTTAAGTGCTCAACGAGAGAGTTCAACATTTCAATTGGTGAAACATTAAAATATGGTCAAATTAATACACTGGGTTACACTTATTATTGGATTGTGCCTGCATTGGAAAGAAAAGAATGAAACTGCTGCAGTATAGTAGATGGAACACCTGGCTCATAAACGAAGTCATGAACTCAAACCCTTCCTTTTTTTTCTACAACAAAGGTTCTTTTGTAAGATCATTTCTGATGACTTAACTCTGCCACGCTAGCACCTATGAGTGATATTGTTACAGTGCGTCAAAGGTAGTGGAGCGGCAGCATCAGCAGCAACAACATTAGGAGAGCAGCGAGGAAGAGAAGGACGACGTGTAGTATCGGCACCCACTTTAGACCTCGCAGAATAGTATCCATGAATCGTTCGAAGGTGGCGGGTGCGTTGCACAAGCCGAACGGCATGACATTGAATTCAAAAAGTCCATCGGGTGTTACGAACGCTGTTTTTTCCTTATCCTCGGCATGCATCGGGATTTGCCAGTAGCCGGATCTCAAGTCTACAGAAGAAAAGTAAGAAGCCGAATGAAGGCAGTCTAAGGCATCATCTATACGCGGAAGTGGGTAGACATCTTTCTTGGTAACATTGTTTAGCCGCCGATAATCAACACAGAATCGCCAACTGCCATCTTTCTTTTTAACGAGGATGACAGGTGCAGCCCAGGGACTCGCGGACTCCTGAATTATCCCTCTGTTCAGCATTTCCTGAACTTGCTCGCCAATTATCTTGCGCTCAGTCGGGGATACTCTGTACGGCTTCTGTCGTATAGGGTGCGCTGATCCGGTATTTATACGATGGCGTACTCGAGATGTCGGAATTTGGGACGTCGTGTCAGTCTGCGAAAAGTCAAACACTTGCGAGTGCTTGGATAGAACATCCAGTAACGTGTAGCGCTCACTCGTGCTGAGCGACTTGCTTACCATCTGAAGTAGTTTCGAGTCCGATGGGCAGGGATCGAGGGACTCGTCTACAGCTCCGAGTACAGCCAGTAACGCCGGTGTCTCTTCTTTGAAGAGAGCGAGCTTCATGCCAGAAGGGAGAAGTATGGGCTGGGCCGCATAGTTCATTGCCCATAATCCAGAGTGTCCTTCAACTACCGATACTAAACAATGCGGAACCAAAACGTTCTTCTTTACACAGGCCGAATGAAGCGGCTCCGTCGCGGCTTCAAATGTGGCGGGGTTGGCACCAAAGCAAATGACCGGAACGCATACAGCGCATAGTGGGGGAATGACGATGTCCTCCGAAACACAAAAGGCACCTTCTTCACGTGGCGAGTTCTCCATGAGTCCTGTTATAACCTCGCGCTGTACCGAAAGCTCCCCACTTCGACAGTCAACGGTTGCACCACACTCCTGCAAGAAATCGATGCCTAAAATAACATCATGCGTGGATCGAGGAATAACGGCGAATTCAGTGGTAAATACTTTGCCACACAAACACACATCCGCAGTACAAACACCAATCGGGCACAGCGTGTCACCACTAACACTACGAAACGTGGAAATATTGTCCCAAGAAAACATCACTTTTTGTCCCAGTAGGGCTTTAAAATTTAAGCTCATCACGGAAATTGTTGCCCCAGTATCCACAAGAGCCATTGTAGGTATATCGTCAACAAGCACGTGCACTTTGTTTTTCAGCATGAAAACTGGCGGAGGAATGTCGGTTGGCAGCGAACGGTATCCAGCGACCTCACCCCCATCGGCCGCACTGCCTAGTTTTCCGGTGGTGGGGTGTGTTACGGTGGTGGGGTGTGTCACTCTGTTACAGGGTGTGTAGAAGGCGTTTATTGCAGAAAGCCGTAGGGCAAGTGGGTGCCGATACTACACGTCGTCCTTCTCTTCCTCGCTGCTCTCCTAATGTTGTTGCTGCTGATGCTGCCACTCCACTACCTTTGACGCACTGTAACAATATATATGACGGCTAAATTAGTTTGTGGTACGTTTTGATATTTTAAGCTTGTGGTTTCTTAAATATATGCATTTGAACAGACTTAAAAACTTATGGTTGTGCAGCTTTGCTAATGTTCACTTTAAAAAGTTATTCCGTTTCAAGGGTTCATGGCAACTCTATTTTTAATAATCAGTATGTTGTGGCAAGATAAGTGTATCAACGACCATCATCTTGCACTCATTTCTCTCCTTCCAAGTTGAAAAAGACAAAAAAAGAAAGAACCATGCTCACTAATAAAAATGTGTTGCTTTTAGTCTATATTTATAACTAAACACGTCTTCTAAACATAATTATATGACTAAAGACATTACATCATGGAGCCCTTCTGGTTGCCTGAAATTTTCGAGAACTATATCAATATGAGTGCCCTTTCTTTTGTATATGTTCGAAATAGTACTTAATGAACAGAATTGTGGAAATTAATAGGCCAGTGCTGATGCTAGTAAGCTAATAAATTTATCAAGAAGACATTGTTACCTGATTTGTCTGAAGCCAGTCTGCAACTCCTTTTTATAAATTTAGATGTATAAAAAAAGGGTAACATTATGAACCTGATCATAAAGGAGTCATTCTAGAGAGACCCTGGTTCATATTTGTTCGATGGTCCGAACAGGAGCCAGAAATTTCAACGATGTCACTTGCCAATTCTTAATGATGTGTGGGCATGTCCTACATACATTATTCTTAATCTGCAACTGGCACCTTTAAATCTTTCTTCAAACATTAAAGATAAAACATGCAGGTGGCTGTGTTAAGACTTGTTCATTATTGCCTTTCATTGAAAGCTATGACCTAAACTCTTAACAGTATTTTGTCTAAGCATGTGACCTTGCGTTGAGTTGAATTATTAAATGAACTAGTCTACCAAAGGCTTTTTTTATTATATTCTACTAAATTATTCATTGTTTCTTTGCAAAAGCTACCCAAGATTTTTCACTGCATGCCTTGCATTCTTGGACTCTTGTCCTTGCTGTCTAGTTTTGGCATTGCTGGCATACATTATTTCAGGGGTGCTTTCTAGCAAGATTGGTAGACTTGGTTTTCCTTCCATTGTACAAACAATACTTACCAGACGTGCAGCTTGTGTTCTCCTACTTAATTCTGAAATGAAATCCTTGTACATTTGTGTGGGATGTTTAACCCTTTTCATGCCTTCAACGAGCTGAGTTCAACCATGGCTTTTTGGTAAAAATGGCCAAAGACGAGCTCAGCTTATAAGCAGTACTTTGCATTTTCTAGCAATGCCATGGATAAGCCAAGATTTGTCTCAGTGCTTAATCAGGCTTTTGATTGATGGCAACGCATAATCCATGGGACAGTGGAAGCAGAAGCAAATTCTTTCCGAGGAGGTAAAACATGTTGGCAACTGGGGTTCTAAAAATACTTTGGTCCCCCTTTTGGTCAGAATCAAAAAAAAATTCTGGTGTTTTATGTGCCAAAACCAGGTTACAATTATGAGGCCCACCAAAGTAGGGTACTCCGGGTTAATTTTGACCATCTGAGTTTCTTCAGTGTGCACCAAATGCACAGTACACTGGTGTTTTTGCATTTCACCCCCATTGAAGGTCAGAATTTGTGGTAATAGCGTGGCATGGAAGGGGTTAAAAAGGCGCTAGGTAGCACATACTGCACGAGTGTGCTGAACTGGGCTAGTTAGTGCATGTTTAAAAGGTAATCGAACAGCGCTGAAGATGGGTGGAGAGAAGACAGACAGCACTGTGTTTACTGCTTTGACTTCACCCCATTTTTAGAGGGGCAAAGCCTCAGAATGCCATAAATAAAGTAATATAATAGCTTTTCTAGAGCCAGTTTCGTCTTCCAGGAGGATACTATCTCCTGATGTCACGACACAGTATATGGTCACGTGGGAGCAGCACATTGCGATGTTACGACACTCATTCCAGCTCATTCGGTCATCCGCTATACTCTTAAATTGGCCTTCACGAGTAGCAGCACACGAGTCGACCGAGCTAGCTGGAGGCCCTGAGTACATGTCAAAACATTGGAATGTCCCGCTCCCATGTGACCACATACTGTGTTATGACATCACGACACAGTGTCCTTCTAGAAAACAAAACCGAAACCGGCTCCAGAAAAGCTATTATAATAAATTACTTACGGCACTCCGAGGCTTGTCATTTCTTCTAGAGCTTTCACACACACAAAAAAAGAATAGTTCAAAAAATCATGCCAGTACCTCGTTAATAGGAACTTTGCAGAAGATGTCCTACCTGAAATGTATTGGGTGCTTTGAATATGCATGTATAGTCTGAGGAAGTGTTGTAAATGCCAAAGAAAAGTGGAAGAGGGATAGCCCCGGGACACAGTTTTGTTGGTAAAGTACTTTATTTGAAAAATCTGAGGGAGCTAAGTAACATTTTCTCGGTGCAAATATTGTTACGGGGAGTATTTAATTACCAGTAAACGGCTAGCGCTTGTCTAGTCAAGACTGCACAGAGCGCACAGAGCGCACAGGTTCCAGCAGGTTTCAGTCTGACAGAAGAGCCTCTGACCCAGCCCCACTACAACGTCTTTGTCTTTGCCATGGCTCGTGACATTATCCCCGGCCGATGAAGCACCGTCCCGGTGCTTGTTGTGGTCAAAATGTGTTATCAGAATTGTAGTGTTTGAGGCGGGAAACATGTACGATGTCACTTCGTGGGGCGGCAGTCGATGAGGTGGATGCCATGGGAGATATCTCATAGGTGACAGGAGTCACCTGGCGCAGCACGCGGTAGGGCCCCACGTACCTCGACATTAACTTTTCACAAAGGCCGACACGACGAGATGGGAGCCAGAGGAGGACGAGAGAGCCCGGTGGAAAATCAGTATCCCGGTGTCGACGATCGTAAGTGGCCTTCTGTGCGGTCTGCGATGACGAGAGTCGAGCGCGGGCGACTGTGCGCGCGACGAGTGCACGCGTGATGGCATCTTGCGCATAGGAAGTCGTGGACGGGGAGGCTGGATCAGAAGGCAGCAAGGTGTCAAAGGGTAGTAAGGGATGACGTCCAAAGAGAAGATAGAAGGGTGAGTAGCCGGCAGTTTCATGACGCGATGAGTTGTATGCAAATGTGACGAACGGAAGCGCAACGTCCCAATCGTGGTGGTCATCGGAAACGTACATGGAAAGCATGTCGGTCAGTGTACGGTTTAGGCGTTCGGTGAGTCCATTGGTTTGAGGGTGATATGAGGTCGTGAAGTTGTGGTGAGTAGCACATGATCGAAGTAAATCGTCAACCACACGAGAGAGGAAGCAGCGACCGCGATCTGTGAGCAGGTGACGTGGAGCACCATGTTGGAGGATGACGTCATACAGTAGGAAGTCGGCTACGTCTGTGGCGCAGCTGGTTGGCAACGCTCGAGTAATTGCATATCGAGTGGTATACTCCGTAGCGACTGCAATCCATTTGTTGCCTTTCGTGGAAATTGGAAAGGGACCGAGCAAGCCCAGGCCCACTCGATAAAACGGCTCGGTTGGAACGTCAATTGGCTGAAGTAGACCAGCAAGTTGGGTCGCAGGTTTCTTGCGACGCTGACACAGGTCACGAGATGTTACGTAGCGGCGAACGGACCGATAAAGGCCCTTCCAGAAAAACCGTCGTCGTATGCGATCATAAGTTCTCGAGACGCCTAAGTGCCCGGAAGTGGGGGCGTCATGAAACTGGACGAGGACGTCCCTGCGCAGATGATGCGGGACAACGAGCAGGAGTTCTGCGCCATCTGGGTGCATGTTGCGGCGGTAAAGAACGTTATCCTGAAGCAAGAACATGTTGAGTGAAGGGTCGATGGTGCCGGATTGCAGACGGTCAATAATAGAGAGCAACGATGGATCTCTACGTTGTTCGTCGGCCACATGGATGAAGTCTGTTATCGCCAAGACACAGGTGTCGGAGTCTGTTTCAGTGGAGTCGGGTGGTTCAACGGGATGGCGGGAGAGGCAATCGGCGTCGTTGTGTAACTTGCCAGATTTGTACACTACCGAGAACGTGTACTCCTGTAACCGTAATGCCCAACGGCCGAGCCTTCCTGTGGGGTCTTTAAGTGTCGAGAGCCAGCAGAGCGCATGGTGGTCTGTTATGACCACGAACGGCCGTCCATATAGGTACGGACGGAATTTCGCGACAGCCCAGACGAGAGCTAGGCACTCCCGCTCAGTAATGGTGTAATTCCTCTCCGACGGTGACAAGACGACTAGCATACGCGATCACACGGTTGACTTCGTTCTGTGTTTGGGCGAGGATAGCACCAATGCCATGGCCGCTTGCGTCGGTGCTAAGTTCTGTTCTAGCAGCCGGGTCAAAATGAGCCAGCACAGGTGGTGAAGTGAGGGCAGAAATCAACGACACAAAGGTAGACGCTTGGTCCGCGCCCCAAGAAAAGGCCGCATCCTTTTTGAGTAGATCCATGAGGGGTCGAGCAATGTCCGAGAAGTTGAGAACAAAGCGGCGAAAGTAGGAGCAGAGCCCAAGAAAGCTGCGTACTCTTGCGTGGACCGTGGAACCGGGAACTCGCGGACGGCACGGACCTTGTCAGGGTCCGGTTGGACACCAGTAGCGTCGACTAGGTGTCCAAGTAATTTGATCTGGCGGCGCCCAAAGGTACACTTAGATGAATTGAGCTGGAGGCCAGAACGCCGAAATGTGTCGAGAATGGCCGACAGACGAGGGAGGTGGCTGTCAAAGCTGGGCGAGAAAACGATTACGTCATCCAGATAACAAAGACAGGTTGACCATTTCAGACCACGTAGAAGAGTGTCCATCATGCGTTCAAAAGTTGCAGGAGCATTACACAAACCAAAAGGCATAACCTTAAATTGGTAGAGGCCGTTGGGTGTGATGAATGCGGTCTTCTCGCGGTCGCGCTCATCGACGGCAATTTGCCAGTATCCCGAGCGGAGGTCTAGCGACGAGAAATATTTGGCACCATGGAGGCAGTCGAGCGCATCATCAATTCGGGGAAGAGGATACACATCCTTCTTCGTTACCCGATTGAGATGGCGATAATCGACGCAAAACCGCCAGCTGTTGTCCTTCTTTTTCACAAGCACTACAGGGGATGCCCAGGGGCTAGAAGAAGGCTCGATCACATCTTTATCTAGCATTTTATCAACCTCCTTTTGGATGACTTGGCGCTCAGAGTGAGACACTCGGTAAGGGTGCTTGTGAAGGGGGCTGGCGTCTCCAGTGTCGATGCGGTGGACCACGACTTGTGTACGGCCTAATGGAGTGTTCTCAACATCAAATACGTCAAGGTACGAAAATCGGACACCACGGAGTGCTTCACTTTGGGACGGTAAGAGGTCGGGGGATATCATTTTGTCCAGAAGTGCCTGGGTTGGCGCCGGTATGACAGGTTGGGTCATGGGCTCAGTGTCAGCAGTGAATGAAGAAACAGTACATTCTTCCAGAGGCAGGCGCGGATCCAGGGGGGATGTCCGGATGTCCTGACCCCCCACTCAGATTTCTGCATCGCCACCTTGCTGACAAGGGGATGACCCTGTCGCAAAAAAAAAATCTGGACACCAGCATTCTTCAAAAGTATTTTTCGCGAGTACCAGTGGTATCAGCCATGTAAAAGTAAAGCTAGCTTGTTCACAAGCTTAGTTGTATTCCGTAAGAGTGTGGTGTCGTGAAGTTGCCGTAGTTATTTTTTCTCATGAGCACCTTGGACCTCCTGGCGCCTGCCGTGCCTTACTCGTCCCGTCGGTGGCATCGAATGAACGAGGGGACGTCCCTTTTGCCAAACACGCCGAGGTCTGCTCGAGCGCCTTCGCGCCTGATTAACGTAGTTTCCCCTTGGGGTGTAAATGGTTGCCTCATTGGCTGTCATCGGTTCCGCGACCAACCTGCTTAATGAAAGAGATCTCTTGCTGAAGTGTTCATATATAAATAATAACAACTAACAGCTAAACTAAGAACTACGCATAGGCAACTTTTTTTTAACTGTAGCACTCATTGTGATCACAATTACACGTTGACAATATCCAGTACGAGCACAGTACCGTTCGTACGCTACAAGTTTTTCATTGTAACTTCGCAGTTTTATTGTCGTACATTAAGCATAGGAGGCTCAAGCCCGCCCGATCCGTTTATCTGAGTGGGCGTTCTCGCGGAGCGGGGCGAAGCCTCGAGCCGCGGCTGCGAAGTGGGGGAGCGTGACGTCAGCGGCCAACGCCAGCGCGCGGGCCTAGGATGGCGTCGCGTGGTTAGAGAAACGGAAGCAGATGCGCGCCTTGTGTAAAAAGATGACGTCGCGTGGGAAACAAAACATGAAGACGCTGGATCGCGCTCTCGCCTACTACGCCACATCGTTATTCTTGTAGGTGGCGTCGTGAGTCTTCATACGCGGTGATTCGCATATCGTAAACAACCAGCGTAGTGGTTGCTGCGTTGGAGCGGAGCGTTACGCCCGTATTCAAGAACGTTCCTCTAGTCAACACACCACCACGACTCAAGAGAGAAGATGGCACCGCCATCCCTCTACAGAAGTGGTCACTGAGCTTCATGATCATTCACGGGAATTCATGAGAATTGTCGCGTCTTTATTCTCGATTATTCGGCACAGTACAACAATTGAAATTTGGAGTCTGATTCTCGGAGCACGGACACCCTAGAATAATTCTTCCGACTGATACTGTGTAGAAACGCGACTGTCTCTAAGTTTTCAATACAAACATATTCACTTACTGCAGTCAACAAAAAATAATTGTTCAATTTTAGTTAATTGGGCTGCTCACAGCGATAATTATCATCTCACTTTGCGCCCCCTAAACACATAACTTATTTGCACAGGTGGTCTTCACGTGCCTCCCAGTGCCTAACTTTAAGAAAACCATAAAGCTTAGTTTTGAACACCCTGTATTATCAGGCGCAGCCGCCAAGCACATGGCTGTATTGGGTAACGTCCTTTTCCTACAAGCTCGGAGAAACCAATACCTGACTTCGCTACAGGTCTTCTTCCTCTTTCTGGGGTTTTACGTGCCAAAACCAGTTCTGATTATGAGGCACGCCGTAGTGGAAGGCTCCGGATTAATTTTGACCACCTGGGATTCTTTAACCTCCACTACAACGCAAGAACACGGGCGTTTTTGCATTTTGCCTCCATCGAAATGCGGCTGCCGCGGCCGGGATTTGATACCGCGATCTCGTGCTCAACGCCTGAGCTGACTGAGCCACCACGGAGGGCCACAGGTGTTGCTTTAGCCGTATAAAACGCGGGTTTATCGTGAGGAAAAACGGTAAATTTCGGTAAATAAGAAAGGCTACTATCATCATCATCATCATCATCATTGACAGAAGCTGACCCCCCCCTCAGAAAAAACCTGGATCCGCCCCTGTCCAGAGGTGACAGTTCGGCTAGTGAAATTCCTTGAGGAAGAACATGGGTCGAAGTAGAAAAGTTGAGGACTGGAAGCAGCGTTCTGTTGTTGGCAACAACCACTATGGTATGAGGAAGCGCGATGTTGCGTGAGAGGATCAGGTCTGTGAGGGGAGCGACCACATATTCACCATCAGGGACCGGTGGAAACGGTGACATAAGGACGTAGGTAGCAGCCTGCGCGGGTAGTCGTAGAAACTCCATGGAACGTAGGCGAGTGTGACTTGATGCGGCGTAATCAGGACACAATGGCAGTTCGAGCCGCAAACTGCCAGTAGAACAATCGATGAGGGCAGAGTGGGCGCTCAAGAAGTCAATACCAAGAATAACATCATGAGGGCAAGCGTCCAGAACAGCGAAAAGAACTGAAGTGTTTTAACCGGCAACAGTAACGCGGGCAGTGCACATACCAAGAACCGGTGTTCGGGTGCCGTCAGCTACTCGCACAGTAGGAGAGACGGCAGGTGTCAGCACTTTGCGTAGGCGGCGTCGGAGCGTAGAACTAAGAACAGATATGTGGGCGCCAGTATCAATGAGAGCAGTAACGGGCACACCGTCGACGAGAACACCGAGCAGACGTCCTTGCAGACGTCCCAACTCGTCAGTTCTTCTTCGTGCGTGTTATACCACACGCGAGCCGTGCCCCGTAGGTAAAAAATGACGTTGGCGAGCATTAGGGTCTCATCCCACCTGTGGTGCTTGCAGACGCGCTCGTACAATAAGAGCCAATCGTCGACGTCATTGTTGTCCGTGCCGCAAAACGTGCCGGGGTCGAGGGGTTGCGAAAGGACCACGGTTGCTGGAGCCGCGGGCGCGGGCTGCGATGACTGCGAACTGTCCTCAGCCATGGAGGCAGGAGAAACGTGGCGTCCGCTCCGAAGATCCAGGGCCGGGTGCAATAGAACCCGCAACCTCCACCAAAAAGATGTTACGGGGAGTATTTAATTACCAGTAAACGGCTAGCGCTTGTCTAGTCAAGACTGCACAGAGCGCACAGAGCGCACAGGTTCCAGCAGGTTTCAGTCTGACAGAAGAGCCTCTGACCCAGCCCCACTACAACGTCTTTGTCTTTGCCATGGCTCGTGACAATATTAGCTTACATAGCTGTAAATGGCAGAGGAGTTGTTGAAGCTTGAAGCAGCATCGACTCTATCATGGGCACTCAAGCAGTAGGCCTTCCTTCTCTGGACAAAGACCTAGAGGGGTAAATATTGTCGCTGTCCAGCATGAACGAAAGGACATACTATACATTATGCACAACATATGGCACCTGTAAACAATAAATTCGCACACCATCATGACATATAGGAATGCCTGCTGGTGCATAGACATGCATGGCTGCCTTATATATATGATACTTATCACATAAGCGCATGAAACCACCTGAAAATACACTCTGCAGCCATCTGGCCTTGCTGAGGTATGCACTATTGCAACAGCAATGCACATGTTAACAAACTGTATGACAAAATCTAAGCAAATAAAAGGGGAGGCTATTGCTTTCTGTCAAAATAACCTGACTCGGTGCAACGCCAGTGGAATTTATATCTTGGTGTTTCAACCTAAAATACACCCGTTCACACACTGCACTTCTGCCCACATTAACTATCACACTACTGCACTAAACATTTTTCCCCCCATTGTTGGGTCACCGCTATAGAAGTTTAACTAATTAACAAACTTTCTGCAAAGCCAAAACTGCACACGTTCAACTTATCCAAGCCACACATCCTGATTTGCTCACGAGGAACAAATTTTGTTCCACTTAATTCAGGCGTTAAGGTCGAGATTGCACAGTTACAAAATTTTGGAGCTGTTTATAATGGTTTGAGTAATGTGTGGTTAGGCAGTTTTATTTTAACCTTGTGTTAAGAAGAAATCCTTCTTTTTTGGCACAAAATATAATTTTCACTCTTTTCTTTCACTCAGGGGTGGGTGGGTGGGTAAACTTTACTGATTCATGAGAGAATCATGTGAGGGAGGGGAGGGGAGAAAAGGAAGCAGGACGACGATGGGCCCTCGGGCCACTTTAGATGGCTGGGCACATTTGCGCTTTGGCCCAGCCCAGTGTCCGAAGCTGTAACTCCGGTTGCGAGCTGCGCAGAGCAGGCTCCCATTGCTCCTGGTGTTCTGACCCTCGCCACAGGGGCTTGGGCTTGTTCGGGCAATTTAGAAAGATGTGGTCAAAGTGCTAGGACACAAGTGGCAGTGAGGAGAGGTTTCACCGTGGGTAATAATGGACAGAAGAAAAGGGGTCGTAACTGTGGCCGTTTGAAGTCTGCGCCACAAAGCCTGGTCACTTCTGGGAAGAGATTTATGCGGTGGGGGGTAGATTAGGCGGGAATTTCTGTAAAACAGGGTGAGGTCATGGTAGCTGAGGAGTCGATCTCTGGCACTGCGAGACGAAGGCGGGTCGCTCTCAGCCCGGTTGACGAGTGCTCGGGCCTGGGTGTGAGCAGCCATGTTGCCTGGGTGTTCGCTGTGTGCAGGGACCCCAAGGAGGGTGATAAGGCAATTAGGAGGGGGAGTTGATTCGAGTTGCATTCAGGGGGTTTGAGTTATTTACCGCAATATTTCTGCATTCGAGTGCATGATTCTGCCTTTCCAAGCTGCCAGGTGACTTCGCTTCATCCTTGTGCCCTTCTTGACCCATTCGGTATTATGTCTGTCCGTTTGATCGCACACTAAAATGCAAACTCTCATTTGACTTTATCATTCTGCTTCTGGTGGCTGATCCTGAATGCTGCACCTTATCTCAAACAATCCTTGTCTCGTTTTTCCGCGAAGTTCATTTTTTCCACCTTCGTTTCGCTTTTTTGTCTTCGTGACACATGTGTAACACCTCTTTAGCAGTGGTGTCCGATAGATGGATTATCAGTCCCAGTTAAAGGACAGCTGTGGGTGTCTTCAGGGCAGAGACATTACCCACTGATCGACACAGCACAGCAGACCAACTGACAGAGAACAAAATTCCACGTTGTAAAAGGGCTCTTGTAGCACAATTATTCAGATTTGTCTCTGGATTTCAGGGCTTTTGGAGCTAGGACTGTTGCCTCTGCCATGCATCTGTTTGCTGTGACAATATCACTACTCAAGTAAGAATTTCTTGCAGCGTTTTTTAGACTGAGTTTCTTAGCTTCGTCATTATCAATGGGCATCCACTCATCATGTGAATAAACCCAGTTCAGTAACCTACTTATTAAAGTCCCTGTTGGCATAGCACATATATACAGTGGTTTCTTGTCTAATTTGGCCAATCAAACCTCAAGCTTCGCTTAAGCGCAGCAGATCTCCAATTCAAGGTATTCACAAGCCTCTACGTCACTCTAGTTGACTAAATAAATAGTGTTATGAATCTGGTGGTCTAGCTCGTTCAACTCCTGTCGCATTACTTCCATATGTAAGCCAACTCATTTAAACTTACCAACAATTAGTGACATAGATGAAAGTTCTTTATCACTTTTCTTCGTGACTTCTTTTATGTCAGCATGCAAGAACATTCACATAACTCTCAGCTGCTCCATGTCCTGCATTTCAGTCTTTTCTGTCCCTAGGGCACCCGTGAGTCCACAGCCAAGGATGCTACATAGTTCATTTGCAAAAATCAGTAATCGTCATTGTTCCTCTCATCTGTAATACTGCTGTGACAGCACTGGCTGCTCAAAGGGCAAAGCTTCCGAAATTCAGATGGGAACACCTCAGCGCAGCGTTCCAGCCTCGCAAACCTTGGAGTGGCCGTCAGGCTGAAGGACTAGAATATCGGCAGGCACACAGACGGCGATTTCAAGGGCTAGGCCTACACGATCAGGCTTCGGACGAGACTCACTATCTCTGCCTTGCAAGCTATGAAGCAGTCATCATTGTGATGGCAAAATAAGTCTGCATTATATGTGCTGTTCACTTTGAGGGCTAGGCCAACAGGATGGATGTCAATGAAGGAATTCATCGTCCAAGCCTTGCAAGCTTCGAAGTGGTCATTGCAGTTGTCCTTCACATCGATAGGCAGGCCATCAGGGCTGGGCCGACAGGTTGTGTCATTCATCTCCGGGGGCATCCCAGCCTTGCGAGCTCGTCATGTTGAAGGGCAAGGTCAGACAGTAGCTGAAGCAAGCAGAATGTGCTCCCGCCTCCTCGAACCTGAGGATGACGCCTGCCGCTGTAGTAGGAGTCCTGGGTATTACGGCACCAAATGTAAGGAACCAAGACAGAAGCTATGGCTATCCCAATCTTCCTCCTTTAGTGGAACTCTAATGAGAACCATGATGATAGGCGAGAGATGTAACCTTCTTCTTTTGCAACAGGCATAAGGGCATGCAAGGCAAGAAAACAGGAAAATTAAGGAACCTAGCTATTATGTACCTTTTAAGTAAGGGACCTGTCACTGTGGACCATTGACCTCAGAAGAGACTGATCGCTGGGGACCACGAAGTCCCAGAAAAGATTAAGGGGACAGTTGGAACATGGAGGAAAGCCACGTAGGAAGGAGGTCGCCCAGCGACATGTGCTGAAGACATTTCGTCAGTTTTTGGAACCAAGCTGCCGAGACTTCACTGGACCATGGCAACCAGTCAAGGCCTGGCCAACACATAGCTACAAGAGTACACTTTGCAACTTCACCAGGCCACAGAGTTCTAACACAATGCCTGTAAGCACCTGTTTCTGTGGCCAGAACACAAGCTAGCTTAGGGTCTGAACTTACAGACAGCTGTCGGGCCAGGACACCTCCTCTGGGTGTTCCTGTTTAAGGTTCCAGATATGGCCCCCGTTTCTTTGTCCAAGTGTGGATATTACATTTGTGATGTCTTGGACCCTTCGGTCAAGCCTGTAGCTGCTGGGTTGAGCACATCGCTGCTTTCCTCATCTCACCTTGCCAGTCATGCAGCGGTGAACTACTTTCTTTGGCTGAACTATGTTTTTCTAATTTGCTTTGTCTTGTACTACCACTTTATTTGTTGTAGTCTGCTGTTAATTTACGTCAAGTCAAGATGCCATCTTACTCTCAGCTGCTTAAGTCTATACTATGTACTTTCCCTTCTATGTGTGCATTAAATGTTTTGTTGGACGTATGCAAATGACTTTATGTTGTTTTGGGTGCTCTGAGGTTTTGCTTAAGTAACCCATTCCAAATATAAAGAAGCTGCATCACAGCTACTGATTATGGGTAGCCATGTGCGTAAACTTCAGCTACTGATTATGGGTAGCCATGTGAAAAGCAGATAAAACCAGTGAACATGTGCTTGGTTAAAAAATCCCTCCACATGGTTAGATGGTCTGTTGAGATTTTTAGGCCTGCCAATCTTTAAATTAAGAAAACACGACAGTGGAAGCTAAAAAATACTTAAATTTAGTGAAAATACTATACATTATTCGATTACTCAATATGCTCACTGTTTGTTAAGTAAGACTTGCAGATTTTGTTTTGTAATGGTGCTGTGAACAGCCATGCAGCCCAATATTGTCGCAGCAATGGGTCTCTGCCGTAGACAGGCAGAACTGTTGAAGTTTATTAATGAAATATTTGTGTAACATTCGTCAAGGACTCAGTTGCCATATACATTTGTTCTATCAGCTGATGTCGCAGCAGTGCGGGAAGGTCCGCATAATCAATGGGTTAAAAAAATTGGGTTATAAAAAATCACTTAGCGACTCTTGTGCTCTTGTCTTGTTTAAAATGGATTCTGTCCGAACAACACACGAATGAAAAATCATCAAATATTTCTGTCAATATGACAAACATAAATGAAAGGCAAAGTGACAAGACGATGAGGAGATAACAAAGCAAGAAAGCGATTGCGCTTGGTTCAAAACCTGACAGCAGCTTCAAAGCATAACCAGAAGGTTGGCCCAGGAAGCTAGACAGTAGATGTATGTTGGAAAGAGTTTGAGGGCATTGTGGTCAGCTCCATGCTTGATGTATAATACTATCTGCAATGTGTGTGCCAACAATTGGCCTCCTGAAAGCCGTTTCCTGTGTAAGTATGGTTGTATATGTTGCAGCTCAAGAACTGAAGTTTTAGTTAACCGCTTCTGTGCCTGACTTGACAGATGAGCACGCTTATGTGCTCATCTGTACAAGTAAATCAGGATGTGTCGATAGTGTACTGAGTAGGTGTATGTTAACAGGCTAGGATTTTCTTTGTTTTCAGTTATTCAATTCTTTATTTTACTTGTTGCACAATGTAGACCAATAAAAGGACAAGCACAAAAGGTGAAAACGTAAATGCATACATGACTGTTTTTCATTACAAAATTAATGTTTTCTGCTTTGATGTCTAATACTGTTACGCGCTGTGCCAAGCATCGAAGAATGCGCCAGAAAGACGGTGAAGACGACGATCTGGGCAGTGCTCGTGTTGTTCTGGCATCTTGCCTGCAGCCGTCTCTCTCAGTATATATCTTGTAAATATAATTTCCCTATCCCTTTTTGCTACTCTCATCCCCGTGGCAATACATACCTGCCAAATTTTGCAATCTTATTACAAAATGTCAGATTTATAGCGGTTGCTTACAATTGTTGTATTGACACCAATAATTTTAGGATTTTTTCATTGCATCCTATTAAGTGCAAAACTGATCTATTGAGATCAGTTTTGCACTTAATAGGATGCAATATATCTGATCAGTATGCAAATATAGTCATTGGGCACTTTTTAGAGCTGGACTATCCAGACCTGCTCAGTTATTTGGACTTACTGGCAGCAGTGCAACGGCTGGGGAAATTTTGGCTGACGTTACATGAATATTTTGCGAATAAATACCACAAACATTTGTTTTTCTGTGACACAGCTTATGTTTGCTGCGAACATAGAGCCGCATGCCTTTTCATAGTGCCTCTAGACTGAATTCAGGTAAGCGTCCAAAAAGCATTGCATAATTCGGTTTCCTAAAGTCAGCTTCACTGCAATACAGTTGTGTTAAACTGTGAAGCATATTAAGAGTGGAAAGTGGCCACTGTCACACGACATATAATAGGTGTTCCTTAATTATACACGCGCACACCCACCGTCACCTGCCAGTAAAAGCACCAGGACACCTATTAAGTGTAGTAGCAGGCCTTCTGAGCTACTTCGGACGTGGCTGTGGTGATTTGAGCATTTGTTTCGACCACCTTGCAAGGATGTAACTAATATTCTAGAAATAATTAACACATCAAAAAACATGAACAGCATGAACTTCAGCTTGATAAACAAAACATTACTTTCTTATAGCTACGGCCGCACTTTTCACCCCCAGAACATGGACAGCTTTGTCCATGTTCTGGGGGTGAAATCGCCACAAAGACAGCTTTGAATGGCTGCCAGTACAGTTATTACATGTCTCGGTATTCGTAATGCGACAGGAGATGGCAGGTGCGCGCGTGTAAGGAACACACACGTCCTGTGACCAAAGGCCCCTTTTCACTTTTCAACACGACTGTAGCGTGGGGAAACTGACTTTAGTGAACAGAACTATGCAATACTTCTTAGAGCCTTGCCCAAAGCCAACCAATTGTTTTTAAATAAACAATGCAAGTCTTGCGCAAGAAACAATTTTCAGTATTTCTTCCCAAATTTTAGTGTTTTCTGTCTTCAACAGTAGTATTTTATTGCATTTTAAGGTTGAAAATCTGTAATACACATAGTTGTATGGATTTGTCTGTAAATGTGCACTGGGGTATCTTAAGTGCCAAGTAGAACAAAAAAGCAAGAAGACATACAACATTAAAAACTGAAATTTGGCCTAGTCAGCACTAACTAGCACGAACTTTACTTCTTGTGTAAATATATTTTGACCACGAGTTGAAAAACCCGGTGTACCTAATGTTGAAGATAAAACCTACAAGAAAAAAATATTGACGAAGCTTTATAGAATGAGAAATGGACAGGATAAGCTAATCAGAAAGTATGTGCTTTGTCTTTTTTATTTGAACATACTGCTAGCCTCACATTTGAGGCTGTTGCAGGAAAGGGGCAGAATACATATTTAAGAGAACAAAGTTCCAGTAGGCGCGGACATAGATAAGTTTAGGTGAACAAGGCAGTACATATGGACTGTATATTCCTTATACAAATGCTATAAAAGGAGGGCGGAAAAGTAGTAAACGCCATGTTGGAAGGTTTAGCACACAAAAGAAGAACGAAAGAAAATGTAAATGTATTGGATGTTCATTGAGCAAGCGACAAGAATCAGCAGGAACTGGGGAAGTCATAAGCAGCATTATATATATATATATATATATATATATATATATATATATATATATATATATTGAAAGACGGAAGACGACCAGGACAGGCAGCACTGGCAGACCCGTTTATTCCACCGGCACGGCCGAGGCTCAAACACGAAGAAGAGAAACAGGGATGATGATGGCTATATACAAATGAGAACGATGAAGTACGTGAAATGTGCTTACACTAATTTCCCCCCCTCGTGGAAGCGGCCAACCTGGCCGCAATCTAAAGATCGGCTGAACGGGGAATAAAGTGCTTCATGCGGGAGACGTGAACAATTTCTGCACTACGACGACGGCGGTCCTCGACGGAGTGAAGCGGAGTGACTAGATAGTTCACTGCGGAAGTTTGTTCTAGGACTGTGTAGGGCCCAATGTACCGGTGAAGGAATTTCTCGCAAAGTCCAGGGGTTCGAACCGGCGTCCATAGGAGGACTTGGTCTCCAGGATGGAAGGCGATGTCGCGGCGTTTACTGTCGCAGCGACGTTTTCTTTCTTCTTGGGTAGCGGCGGTGTTGCGACGAGCAATTTCACGGCAATGCGCGAGTCGAGCTGCAAACTCTTCTGGGAGGGAGGTGTTAGGCGAAGCAGGAGAGAAAAAGAATTCGGAGTCGAAGACGGAGGAGGCAGATCGTCCATACACCAGGAAGAAAGGGCTGTAACCGGTAGTTCGTTGTGTCGCAGTATTATAAGCGAATGTAACACAGGGAAGGATGTTGTCCCAGTTTGTGTGGTCAGGACGTAAGTACATAGAAATCATGTCAGAGAGCGTTCGGTGGAAGCGTTCAGTAAGGCCGTTGGTTTGCGGGTGATATGTAGAAGTGGTTTTATGCTTCGTATTAGTCTGCCGCAAGACTTCTTCGAGGACGTGGGACATGAAGGCTTTGCCATGATCGGACAAAAGAACGCGAGGAGCACCATGGCGCAAGACTATGGATTGCAGGAAAAAGTCAGCAACCTCAGAAGCAGCACCAGATCGAAGAGGCGCAGTCTCGGCGTATCTTGTTAAGTGGTCTACCGCTGTGACGATCCAGCGGTGACCGGAGGGCGTCAACGGCAAGGGACCGTATAAGTCAATTCCAACGCACTCGAAAGGTTCGGTCGGACATGGCAGAGGCTGAAGAAATCCGGCAGGCGGGAATGTGGAGCGTTTACGGTGCTGACACAACGCACATGAGGCAACGTATTTGGCTACCGTTGTGGACAATCCAGGCCAGAAGCAGCGGGTCTTGATGCGGTCGTAGGTCTTGAGGAAGCCTAAGTGGCCGGCGGCAACGTCATCATGAAATGCTTCTAAAACTCGAAGACGAAGGCAGCGAATTATGACTGGGACCCACTTGTTACCCGTAGGATGATAAATATAACGATGAAGCACCCCATCTTGAAGGCGAAATTGCTGAAGCTGGCGTCGCAAGCGGCTGTTGGGTGGTTTAGTTAGGCCGCGAAGGCGATCAATGAGAGTTCGACAGTAGGAGTCTGCGTGCTGAAGGGAAGCTAAATCGGAGCGTGAAGAAAGCTGAGCTTGATCCAGTGACATTAGCGTGAGCTGGTGGGCGGTAGGCGTAGCGTCAGAGTGACGTGGTAGAGACGGGGAGTGCGCACGATCGATAGAAGGTGAAAGCGGGCATCGAGACAGTGCGTCTGCATCATGATGACATTCGCCAGACCGGTACGTTATCGTGAAATCATATTCTTGTAAGCGCAATATCCAGCGTCCCAGGTGTCCTGACATGTTCTTCATAGATGACAGCCAACACAGAGCATGATGGTCGGTTACGATGGTGAAGTGGCGACCATAGAGATACGGGCGAAACTTCTGAATGGACCAAACAATAGCCAGGCATTCCTGCTCTGTGATCGTGTAGTTCCGTTCAGATGGCGAGAGGGTCCGGCTAGCATACGCCACAACCTGCTCTTTAGACGCGGGACCCCGTTGCAGGAGCACTGCTCCGATGGCTTGCGCACTTGCGTCAGTGTGGAGTATAGTGGGTGCCCTCTCATCAAAATGGCGAAGCACCGGTCCGGAAGTGAGATGTTTCTTAAGGGCTTGAAATGCCGACTCACAGTCTTCGGACCATGTGAAAGAGGCGCCGGTGACCAGGAGCTTATGTAGAGGAGCTGCTATTGCAGCAAAATTGCGTATAAAACGGCGAAAGTAAGACGCCAGGCCGAGAAAGCTGCGCAATGTTTTTTGATTTGATGGGCAAGGGAATTGAAGCACAGCAGCAATCTTCTCAGGGTCAGGTTGGACGCCGTCTTTTGAAACGACGTGACCCAGCACTTTGATGCTTCTGCTGGCGAATGTGCACTTTTTAGTATTAATCTGGAGACCAGCATCTGAAAGGCATTGGAGGACTTCGTCTAATCTCTGTAGGTGTTGGCTGAAGCTGGAAGAAAAAACAACGATGTCATCCAGATAACAGAGGCAGGTCTTCCACTTAAGGCCACGAAGAACAGTGTCGATCATACGCTCAAACGTGGCTGGAGCGTTGCACAGGCCAAATGGCATTACATTAAATTCATAAAGTCCGTCCGGCGTGGCGAAAGCGGTTTTCTCTTTGTCAGCCTCGTTCATGGGAATTTGCCAATATCCCGACCGCAGATCAAGGCTGGAAAAATATTCCGCTCCTTGTAGTGTATCTAAGGCGTCGTCAATTCGAGGCATGGGATACACATCCTTGCGTGTAATCTTATTGAGCGCTCGATAATCAACGCAAAAGCGAACGGAACCATCCTTTTTCTTCACCAGAACGACAGGAGACGCCCAGGAACTGGATGAAGGTCGTATAATATTTCGTGCTAGCATGTCATCAACTTGGTCTTCAATGATCTTCCGTTCCGACTGCGAAACTCGATATGGGCGACGGCGTATAATTGCAGAACCGTCGGTTTCGATGCGGTGTGCAGCTACGGAAGTCTGGCCCAATGCGGTGGCACAGCTATCAAAGCAGGATTTGTGCTTAGCCAAAAGGGCGAGTAACGCATCCGACTGGGCAGCGGTTAGGTCAGAACCAATTAGGGCTCGGAGAGAAGAAGAATCCAAACCTGAGGTTGGTACTGGTGACGAAGAAGGGGAAAGCGCTGCGACAGAGATCAGTGGCGGGTCGGTGAAGGTTGCCACGGTCATCCCTTTGGGCAACAGCACAGGATCTGGGGTTGTGTTGCAGGCGTACAGGAGAGCTCGGCCACATGAAAACCGGACGAGACAAGGGGCGACTAGAATTCCTCGTGAAGTGCAGCGTGAAGAGGGGGTAACCAGTGCGTCTCCATCGGTTAGCTGGCCGGATGTGACAGCTACAATGTGTTCGTGACCAGGGTGCAGGACGTAATCTGCAGCGACAGCCAAGTTCAAGGTGGAGGGTGACGACTCCAAAATAGGCGCATCCGTGGTATCTGTGATGTGGACGACTTTCTCCCTACATGATAAGACAGCGGAGGCAGAATGCAGAAAGTCCCAACCGAGAATAAGTTCATGGATGCACGCGGGTAGCACAATCATCTCAATGTGGTGACGAATGCCGTCGATCAAAACACGAGCCGTACATTGTCCGTCGGGGTGAATGGGTACGTTATTAGCGCCGAGTAAAACGGGTCCAAGATAAGGCGTTCTGACTTTACGGAGCCGTGAGCACAAATCACTACGCAGAACGGAAACAGCGGCACCAGTATCGACGAGAGCTTGCACAGGAACACCTTCGAGAGTTACAGATAGCATATTGGCCGGGCGACAAGGAGGTATTTCCGAAGTTCGACAGGACGCAGTTTTCCCTCCAAAAACTGCAATCCTTAGTTTTCCGAGTGTTGGTCAGCAAGGCGGGAGATGGGGCGAAGCGGTGATGCAGAGCGGCGGTAGGGAGAAGGAGAACGTCGTCTAGCCGAACGGGAGCCCTGAGGCAGACGTGGAGACGCTGGAGGAGATGGAGAACGACGCTGCGTAAAAGCGGACGGGCCTGGGTAGTAAGCGTCGTGTCGGCGGTTCTCGTCTCGCTCGAAATCGGCATAGCCTCGGGTTACATCCAGCTGGCGGCGACGGCAGTAACGCGATATGTGGCCCCGTATACCGCAGTAAAAGCAGACCGGACGAGGTGGACGCCACGGAGTATACGAAGGTGCAGCAGGTGCTCGGGCGCCCATAGAGGCCAAATGGCCGCAGGTGAGGTCAGGAGGCCCAGAAGGGACAGTAGCAGGTGGCATTGCAGCGACTTCCGCGTATGTGGGCATCGGAAACGCTGCTGGGGCAACAGACGTCGGTGTCGTCATGGCTGCCAACTCCTCCTTCACAAGGTTGCGCAAGTCGAACGTTGGCGATGGGGCGGGAACAACAGTGGATCGCCGCTGTTGCTGCTCCTGAAGTTCTTCGCGAATAATAGAGCGGATAAGAGTACGTAAATCAGAATGAGGTGGCATGGGAAGGTCGCTGTCACGGTGAAGACGGAGGGCCTGAAGCTCGTCCAAGCGCTGGCACGTCGATGTAATATCTTGAACCGAGGTAGGATTTTGGACAGCTAAGGCGTTGAATGCGATGGAACCAATGCCTTTAAGAATATGGCGAATGCGTTCGGCTTCCGTCATTCCAACGTTGGCGCGGCGGCATAGAGCCAGGACATCTTCGATGTACGATGTATATGACTCTTGCGGAAGTTGAACACGCGCAGCGAGCTTCTGTTTGGCGACTTCTGAACGGCCAGATGAAGACGCGAAAATTTGCCGCAAGCTGGTAGTAAACGCTGACGAGTCGGTGAAGTCAGTTTCGTGGTTAAAATACCACGTCTTCGCAACGTGGGTCAGATAGAACGCGACGGTAGTCAACTTCTGTCGATCGGTCCACCCATTGGCCGAACTCACGCGGTTGTAGTTGTCGAGCCAGTCGTCGACGTCTTCCCCGCGGAGACCCGCAAAGACTGGTGGATCACGATGAGGGGTGGTAATGGTGCACGATGTCAGTGCAGCCGATGTCGTAGGAGCAGGAGCGTCAGGGGTAGCGATAGTGCCGGCGGCCGACGCAGGGGTGGTCATAGCTGTGGGGGTGGCCGGGCGCAGGCGGCGACCGGAACGTAGCTCCAGGTAGGGCAGGAACGCAGGAGGACGTCGGGATCTTGACGCGCCTCCACCACTTTGAAAGACGGAAGACGACCAGGACAGGCAGCACTGGCAGACCCGTTTATTCCACCGGCACGGCCGAGGCTCAAACACGAAGAAGAAGAGAAACAGGGATGATGATGGCTATATACAAATGAGAACGATGAAGTACGTGAAATGTGCTTACAATATATATATATATATATATATATATATCAGGGCAGAAAACAAGACACTGCGAAGTGACTCACAATGCCATTGTACGACACAGCGCAACTACATGCAGATCGTCGCTACAAAGCATTGTTTGATAACTTGGCGATATAAGTTTCGAGTGATGTGCAGGTGACGTCATCAGGCAACATGTTCCATTCAAGGATTGCATGTGCAAAAAATGACTACCTGAATATGTCGTTGTGAAATCTGTATTCTCTTAAGTGCTTGGTGTGTTTTGTTCGAGAACTACGTGTATCTGTCTGTAGTAAGAAGTCACTCGCATTGATTTTCATACTGCCATTAAGAAGAAGGAAAAGAAACTTAAGACGAAGTAGTCGGGCTCGATTTTGTATAGGGGGAAGTTCAGCTTGCCTTATTAGTTCTGTAGGGGAGTCAAGACGTCGATACTTATTAAAAATAAATCTAATCGCTTTTCTTTGTACGCTCTTCAATTTTGCTATGTACTGTTTACTGAAGGGTTCGGGTTCCGCGCAAGAGTTTAAATGCGGTTTGTAATGAGAGCCAATCCTGAATGCTGATAATCATAACAATGCTATCACATTACAGGCACTCAATGTGGATCTAGCTTTACTTCTTCCTCTGAGTTTAACGTCGGTGTCTCATCAAGTAGACGCAGCGAGGGTTCTCTCATGCAGCTGTACAACGGACAGGGAAAACATGAGCATTTACAGGACAAAGGACTCCTGCCAGATAGACTTAGCGGAAGGTCTCTGCACTTGCGTGATGGGGGTATTTAATAGCTCAATCAATTCAGAGATGTTCAAGCATTAAACACGTTTAATACTTCTTTGTACATACGCCTCTGCTCATAATGCTTCCGTCACAAAACATTGCATTAGCCTGCAAGTCATTATTGCAGTCACGTAATTTACCATGAAGTCTTGTGAATGTGCATTTAAGCAGAAAGGTTAAACAATTATACAAGTTGGAAATCAAAATGAAGCAGCTCCCATGCATTGTTATGGTTAACGTGAAGCGTTACCAGGCGGACCAACATGTTTGTGTACAATGAACAACAATGTGTGTAACGACAGCGACAAGGCGGCCGTGACCACTATCGTGTGACACTGATGGCATGATTCGACGTGAGCTTACGACATGCTGATGGTTTGGTTCTACACATGTACTGGACGAGCATACGCAAGAGAAGCCTGGATTGTGAAGTCCTCAGTGACTGTGTGTTACACAATCGTACGTACCTATGGCTTCATGGGTTTCTCAGCTAAGAGCAGTTCTTTAGAAACCCATATGGGTTTCTCGGAAAGAAAGCTTCGTAGTAGAAAAAAAAATTTCTCCTGGTCTGGGGATCGAACCTGGGACATTGTGCTAAAGTCAGGTTGATGACAATATTCCTTTTGTGAACGCTCTTTCACCTTGCGGGCTTCCACAGAAATGATTTGCCAATACCTGAGCTTAGGAGCAGGCAAATGGTATACAACCCTGACTTTGACAGCCTCGATGCAGTGGGATAGCGTACAAGAGTTTATTAAGACGAAAGCCTTATATGTCTCATGATGAGGTCTCCGTTTCAAGGCAGTTTCAAAACCATGTCATAGACACGAAATGGTCCTCTTAGGATAAGAGGCGATAATGCGCACAAAACCGCGATTAAGGCTAGAAGAATTATTAAGCAAGTGAACAGAAGGGATAATGGGTATACATAGGGGTGAATTAAAGGGGTTTAGTCGGGTGATAGGAGTCAAAGGAAAGGTGATGATGAGATAAAGGGGGCTAAGATAATGAAGAGTAAATGAGAGTGAATTCAGAGTGAATGAAGGTGACTCAAGTGGTGATAGCGTGAATCATCATCATCAGCCTATATTTTATGTCCACTGCAGGACGAAGGCCTCTCCCTGCGATCTCCAATTACCCCTGTCTTGCGCTAGCGTATTCCAACTTGCGCCTGCAAATTTCCTAACTTCATCATCCCATCTGGTTTTCTGCCGACCTCGACTGCGCTTCCCTTCTCTTGGTATCCATTCTGTAACCCTAATGGTCCACCGGTTATCCATCCTACGCATTACATGGCCTGCCCATGTAATGCGTGAATCAAGGGTGATGAAAATTGGAAATTTGGAGTAATAGAGCAAACCAAGTGTGATGGAAGTAAAACTGAGATGGACAGAATGAATGAAAGTGAACCAAGCAGTGATAGGGTGAATCAAAAGAATGAATCAAGCGTGAGTTAAGAGTGAATCAAGGGGTTATGAAGTGGGGGAGTGACTTGCAAAAAAATATATGTGAGGTTTTAGGGTGCAAGTGAGAGTGACTCAGCAAGAAAAGTGCCGAGTCGCGGTTCGAGTTTGGCGAATCATAGGCAAGGGTGACTTGCAAAAAATATTACTTGCATGAATGATGGTAAATTGTGGTTTCAGAGTGATGATATCTCAGCGAAAAAAGTGCTGGGTCATGGTCTGAGTTTGCTGAATAAAGGATGACTTGCAAAAATGACTGCAAAATATAGGTTCAGAGTGACGATGACTCGGCAAAAAAAAAGAAGTGCCGAGTCACAGTTTCAGTTTGGTAAAATAAGGACTTCAGTTAGCGGCGCAAGGGCTTTTGCCTTCAAGTCGTCTTAGTTGTAGCAAAAGGGACCCCTAGTAATTTTGGGCAACTTGACTGCTTCTAAGGCCACATGCTATTAAAATGAAATAAAATCTGGGTTTTACATGCCAAAACCACAATCGGATTATGGGGCACGCAGTAGAGCATTTTAACACGAAAGTGTTTAATGCCGGGGTCCACCAAGACTTCACTGACGTATTTCCGTCACGGAAATACGTCACACGAACATGCACGAACATAATACGAAGAAAGAAACCAGAAGAAAAAGTTCCACAAACATGCAAAATTTGGGAATCGAACCCACGACCTCTCGGTCCGCGCCGATAGATCGCCGAGCGTTTAACCCATTGCGCCACAAACGCATTTGCAGAGAGCTACACAGACGCGCCTTATATATCTAACACTCCTCCGTGTACCCGCGCTCTTGCTCGGGGCGGTGCCGCCGCCTACGAGCAGAAAAGAGAAGTACTGCATTATGACACTAACGCGCACCGACAGTGAACGCTTCGGTGTTCTCAGCACTACGACGCCTCGATGCCAGCATTCGAAGGGACGCTGGCATCAAGAAGCACTACCAACGCCAGGTGGCGTTCACCGTACTCAGCACAGCGGAGCGTGGCCTCCGCAATTAGCTCTGAAAATGTTTCTGAAGTTGATCGCGGAGGCTGCAATTACGACGCGCTGTACGCGCTGATTTGACTCGGTGACGATTCAGTTACGTGCTTTGTCTTGCGCGTTGTATTAGTGTGTCAGTTACGTGCTTCGTCTTTCGCGTTGTGCTAGCGTGTGCAGCGTAGTGCAGCTTCCATATGCACGACGGTTGCTCATGGTCATCGACGTTGGTAGTCGTGATGGAGGAGACGTGCCACCAGGCGTCAGCGTGGGTGCATCAACGCCTAAGGGCGCTTTAGCCACAAAACACCAATAGACATTATATATCAATGTGCAATAAACATTACACTACTTCTGTGAAGACACGTTTCACTTTCGTGTTCTATACCGATTCCTATTTAAGAGGGATCAACCACATTTTTACATTTCACCCCCATCGAAATGCAGCTGGGATTATCCCTGCAGTTAACAGGATGTTTCACATTTGCCAACATGGCTGTAAGCAGTCCTGGTTAACACTTCCAGGGCTAATCTTGTACACATATGCAAATATACAAGAAAGTTGACAGGACGGTTGCTAAGGTAGTTTAATGGTAAAGCACATGCACGCACAATGTGGAAGATGTGGGTCCGACTCCAAGCTGTGGCACTTCAATTTTACTTATTATTTATACATTAAAATTAAACACAATTACTTTCTCCTATGCTCTCTGGTTTCATTGTCCATTTTCTTTTCGTGCGGTTGTTACTAATAAAGAATTGAGCTCGATGGATCCCCTTATTGTTCTCGCTTCTTTTGACTAGCATGGAAAGGGGCACAGTACCCTACTGCTCACAATATCAGAAATGTTACACATTGTTTTGGGGCACAACCACAAACATACAAAGGAAGGACACATACAAAGTGTCAACTACCAACTGATTTGTTGATTCAAAGGATGGAACATAGGGAGCAAATTTTGTGCACATGCAAGACACTGATATTGTGACAGTGATAGTTTGTCTCGTAATGCTACAAATTGGCCTTAAACAAGTGCGCCTCTGTGAAATATAAGGTAATTAAAGTATTACTAACATGTGTAGTATCTTTCTGATAAAATATGCCTCCGTGAGCTCATGCACTGCCCAAGATCATAACACACAAGAAGCACGGTTCACATTAGCAGGCCTTGCAAAGTGTGCTAAGACCTGCACCATCAAATTAATTTGATTTGTTTGAGGGCTCCCCTAATATGGCCTTTCGAACACTAGTCCCTCTGACACACATAGGACTTGCCACAGCTGAAAGGTATCACATAGGTAACCTCCACAGCACAACACACGAAGTGCTTGGCATGGTTCTTCGTGCATCCTTGTCTCTCAGTACTTGTGGTACAAAGACACAATGAGGCTAATCTGTTGGGTGTGGGAGAAATGACTTGAGCGTCATATCTAGCAGCCAAGTTCTTCAATTTGTGGCTAATTCTATGCACACATGGAAAAAACTCAGGTCTAGTGATGTATGTTCCTTTTACGTCTGAATGGCGAGTCCTAGTCAAGCTGCTCTTCACCTTTCAAAGAACAGATTTGGTCACAGCATGCATGAAAAATTGAGTGAAGCTGACTTTTAAATGCCTAATCATTTGATGAAATCACATCATTACCCCCAACAAGGAAAATGGCCAATAAACCATTGTATGCTATTTTAGGGCATCAAGGCAGCTGAATTTGGGGCCCTCGAGCAGTTTCCTGCTCATGTTTTACATGACACCTGCAGTTAAAAGAATCTTCTACGTCTACTGCCATGGCTGTGAGTGGTACTGGCTAACTCCCAGGGCTGCTATTCTACACACACACACAAATACTTAAAGTGGATGGGAAGGCGAGGGCCACAGTAGCTGAATTGGTAAAGCACCCCATGCCTAAAGATGTGGATTCAGCTCCCACCTACAGGAAGTTGTGTTTTCGTCCACTTTCATTTCCCTTTTTCATATTATTTATAAATTCCAAATAATCACGATTAATTTACCCTATGCTTTCTCCGAGTTAATTGTCCATTTTAATCATCTGGTCAAAAGAATGATGGCTCAGCTTGATACAGGCTACTTCAGCTTGGAAGATAAGAACGGCTGAGGAGGCCGAAGGAAGTGACCTGCTGGACAATTGTGCATACTGTTCAGAATCAGTTTTAAAAAAAATAGAAAGTTTTCAGCTAAATGCATAGCACAGACACTTGATTTGCTGTAAAGGTACCTAGGGTAAATACTCACTAGTGCACTAAACATGAACGTTATAGCTAAGTGTGCCCCAATTGCTGAAAATAATTGCAAGTATACATTCCTGACATGTCGCAGCAGAAGCGCAACTATGGGACAGATGGCAAATAGGCACCCTGTCGGACAGCGCAGCTCATGGCTTTGAAAACAGTCGGGGCACAGCATGGTATTGGCGTGTTCAATAAAAGAATTAATCTTTTTGAAAGATGGGCGCTGACGCTTATGCTTCCCATTCTGCGTTGTGGTTCTTGTTAAGTCGTCGGTCCTCAAATCAACGGCGAGTATGTTTATGGTGCCCGTATGTTCGCATTCCTAATGACATCGCTGGTCATTTGTGTTGTAGTCATTCGTGACATCCACGCGACGCTATAACTGGCACACGTTTAAATGGCTAGTTTATAGCGCCCCTCTTGGACACCATGTTATGCACCTGAAAGGCAAGTCTGTTGTCTCGTGAGAGAATAAAAAAGTTTAGTCTTTGTTTGGAACTCATTGCTCTTCACCCGCACTAGCAATCAACAGTGGTGACCCAACATGAAAACGCACAGCGACACAGACGCGCCTACCGTGTCTGCAGTCGAATTGAAGCTGCCCCCTTTTGGCCACTGACCCCGAGCTCTGGTTTAGTCAAGTCGAGGCGCAATTCGCCGCCCGGCGCATCACAGCCGATCTCATGCGCTACCATCACATCGTGAGTAGCTTGCCACCAGCTACAGCCAGCGAGGTCCATGATTTGCTTCTCGCCCCACCTGCGGAGAACACCTACCAAACTTTGAAGGCGACACTCATTCGACGCCTCACACTACCCAAACCCGAACGTTTACGGCAGCTCCTGAACGACACGATCCTTGGCGACCGCACACCATCTCAACTACTGCGCCACATACAGCGTCTTGTGGGAAGCGTTATAGATCTTAACAGCACGTCACTGTGCGAGATATTTCTTCAGAGTCTCCCCGGCAACGTGCGCGGTGCTTGCTACGGCGGCTGAAAAGGATCTCGGCAAGATGGCCACCATCGCTGACACCATCATGGCAGCGGCAAACCCCTCCGCCTCCGTCGCTAACGTGCAAGTGGCGAGTGCTTCCGCCCCCTCTTCCAACAAATTCCTCGAGCTTCGCGAAGAGATCGTGCGCCTCACCGAAACAGTGGCAGCTTTGCAGGCACGCACCTCGCGCCCTTTGGAGCAGCGCAGTGCACTGCCACAGCAGCTGCGACTCCGTTGGTGCTGGTACCAGAGGAAGCATAGCGATGCTGCACGCAAATGTGTTGCGCCCTGTGACTATCCGGGAAATGTCAGAGGCCAGCATTGAGAGCAACCAATGCGACAATATCGACGGAAAGTCGCCCCTCAGTGTTCTTCATCACCGAACGTAGTTGTGGTGTCTGTTTCCTTGTGGACACAGGCGCAGAGGTGAGCGTTATCCATACGTCTCCAGCTGACATTTACCTGGACGATCTGCTTATCGCTAGCGCCACTCCATCTGAACACGAGGAACACCTGCGAACCGTTTTTTGACGTCTCTCTGCACATGGCATCGTTGTCATTGCAACAAAATGCCAGCTTGGTGTGCCCGAGCTCACCTTCCTGGACCATACCTTATTGAGTGCCGGAATTCGCCCCCACCCGAAAAAGGCAAAAGCTGTGCGAGAATTCCCGAAACCTAACACTAAGCGGCAGCTCCGCAAGTTTCTAGGACTGGTGAACTTCTATCGCTATTTTGTGCCTCAGTGCGCGGCTATCTTGCACCCTCTACAGACTACTAGCAACTGCGGCGAGCACAGCGGGGACCCTCACTTGGACTGACGAAGCATGCAACGCTTTTCATCGAGTCAAGGAGGCTTTGGCAAATGCTGATTTGCTCGTGTATCCGCAACCAGGCATACCGCAGTGCATCATGGTCGATGCCTCAGACACAGCCATCAGCGCACTACTACAGCAGCTGAGCAACGGAATCTGGCGCCCGACATCTTTCTTCTCGAGAAAGCTGACCCCTGCAGAAGAGCACTACCGCACTTTCGGCTGAGAGCTGCTTGCCATCTATGCCGCAATCCGGCATTTTTGTCACTATCTGGAAGGCGTGGATTTCTTTGTGCTTACAGACTACAAGCCTATGACGTACGCCCCGAGTCTCCCGACATCGGACAGAGGAACGCACACAGCCCGTGAGCTACGTCAGATGTCTTACATATCCGAGTTCACTACAGACCAGGCACGTAAGCGGCGTCAACAATGTGGTCGCAGATGCCCTGTCACGAAGTCATGTCAACGCCCTTAGCCTTTCCAAGGAAACTGATTTGACTCAGCTGGTGGCAGCTCAGCAAGCAGATCAAGAACTCGGTCAGTTGCTGACAACAACCACGCTGAAGTTGAAATGGCTACATGTGTCCAGCTCAAAAGACCGAGTGTGCTGCGACTTATCAAGGGACAGCCCTTGTCCTTTTGTTCCTCCTGGCATTCGTCGTACCGTCTTCCAGTCGCTGCACAAGCTGGCGCATCCGGGTGTTCCGGTGACACAAAAGCTAGTGACGGCAAGGTACGTCTGGCCATATATAAATCGAGACGTCCGGCAGTGGACACGAGAGTACATCGCCTGCCAGCGCTCCAATGTCCAGTGCCACACCATGACGCCATTGGCGAGGTTCCCAGCGCCAGATGAAAAATTTGAGCATGTACACTGGGACATTGTCGTAACGCTACCACTTTTATTACTCACTTGCGTGGACAGATTTACACGCTGGGTTGAAGCTGTGCCTATCGCAGACATCACCGCTGACACAAATGCCCATGCTTTTTTTGTACTACTGGGTGGCTCACTTCGGCGCGCCGTCCACAGTTACGACTGACCGTGGCAGGCAGTTCGAGTCGGCGGCTCTTTTCGCCAGCATAACACGGCTGATCGGCACCTCTTGCATCAGAACTACTGCCTACCATCCTCAGAGCAACGGTATGGTAGAGCGCTTCCACCACCAGTTGAAAGCGGCTCTCATGGCGACGGAAGGGCACAGTTGGACCGAAGCACTGCCGCTCGTCCTTCTTAGTATCCGCACAACACTGAAAGCCAACATTGGCTTTCATTGGCGCCGAGCTGGTGTATGGAACAGCACTGCGGTTGCCTGGCGAATTTTTTACATGCTGTGGAGATGAAAGCCCTGTAGCTACTGGAAACTACGCCAGCCGGCTGTGCGAAATCATGGGCAAGCTTCGCGCCACACCACCGCGTCAGCCAGCGCTGCGACCCGTCCACATGCACCCAGAGCTGTGATCCTGCTCCCATGTGTTTGTGCAGCATGACGCAGTGCAGCGACCTCTTCAACCACCGTACGACGGCCCTTTCAAAGTCCTCCATCGTACAAACAAGCAATTTACTGTGGACATTCGTGGTCGACGTGAGGTAGTCTCGACTGACCGCGTGAAACCGGCTCATATGAAGAACTCTGAAGGTCCCGCGGCTGTCGCGACTCTTGTCAGAGCAACGAAAGAACCAACTGCAACTTCCTCCCTAACAAAAGTGCAGCACAAACGCAGTGGGACGCGAGCCACTGTTCCCGTTGTACTGGACCTGTAACGTTCGGCAGCTCACTGGGGAGGAAGTGATGTAGTGAACTCCATCTGCCGCGCCGCTATAATTGGCGCGCGTTTAAATGGCTAGTTTATAGCACCACTCTTGAACACCATGTTGTGCACCTGAAAGGCAAGTCTGTTGGTGCACGCGCCTCCCAGTGTCTCGTGAGAGAATAAAAAAGTTTAGTCTTTGTTTGGAACTCATCGCTCACGGTCTCATTGCTCTTCGCCCGCACTAGCAACCAACAGTGTCATTATTCTGCCTGTTCATATAGAGGCTTGGTTAAGATGTCCTCTTCGTCATGCTAGGGCGAAAGAAATGTGTAATAAATTGAGATTAACATGAAATACATGTCTTCTTCAGATAGTTGCTCCGTCCGATCTGATGCCTCGCTCGATTCCCCTGCCGATGCTTCATAGGCTTCATTGCCTCTCCGCTATCACACTGGTGGCCAGGGCAGGCTCCTTTTATTTCAGCATCCGGTGAAGGTATGCGCCTCGGCGGTGTCTGGATAATTAGACTCATTCACTCTGATTTGGAACTCGAGACGAGTTAATTCCATTTGTATTTTTCACTTACGTTTGGATAGCGTGATTCCTGTCATGAACTTGCGATAGTGCTGCAATGCATAATACTAATGCGCCAGAAGTCCACCGTGAGGCGGCCCTATCACAAAAATCTGGATTTATGTTTACCCTAACGCGCCCCTAAATCTTAGTTCTCGATTTCGCTTTTTTCAAACTGTGGCCGCAATAGCAGATCCAGCTTCATCTTTACCTGTGTGCATTAGCTCGAGAAGCGGCTAATCACTTTGAGCATGCTAATGTTAGCGAAAATTGAAGGCTCGCTAAAGCGTCAAAGCAGTGCCACGAATGAGCGGGCTACTCGAACACCAAGCTGAGTCATGCTAGCAGACTATTGAATTGCTATGTCAAAGCATAACTTCATGTGCGGTGTGGCAACATCCTAAAAAAAGACACTTTTTGAGTGTTTCCATTGCTTCGAATGTGGCATTGTTCAGCAAAAAAAGAAAAAAAGAGAGACCTCTTCTTTCATGCCGAGAACGTGTGCAGCGGCATACAACATTTGTCATACGTGAAAGCGAATAATTTTGCTATTGGCTTTTCGCTCCATTTCTGTTCCTATAAGCAAGAGCGCGCATGCAGGTTCAATGCTAGCACAATGCTGGCAGAACAGTCCATCCATGCCAGTGTTGACTCAACTTGCTGCGCGAGGCACTGATAGTTCTTGCTCCGACGCGCTGCCCTGGCAGTGTCAGGAATGTATATGCTATTATGAAGGCAAATTATTTTTGTGGGCTACTCTTAATGAATTGACACAGACTTATTTTGTACTATTTCAAAACTAAGAAAAGTGAAGACATTTGTTCCCTCGGCCTAGGAAAATCCAAATTTCTGCAGGTAAAGTAAGCAAAAAGGGAACTATCTGTAGTAAGTGTGTGCTACAGTAACAGCTGTCAATTTATCACTGATGAACAAAATGAGGCAGATCAGATGGACAGCCTTTTAAAAGCCGGTTTACCTTATAGATCATGCATGCCATGGCCGGATCCATTCTTTGAAAGCTGAAACTTGACAAGGACTTGCCAGTCAGATGTAACAGGAACAGACGTTGCCATATTGCCACCAGCAGTAGTGGGTACAGTGCTAAAAGGCAGGCAAGAAGAAAGAAGTGCCTCTCCGCCTACAGGCACCAAACCGAACCGCTCGATAGCCAGCACCCAGCGCCGTGTTTTACCCTCAATAAACGTCGCCCGTTCTCTCACAAGGCACGTGACAATATGTACACAAATTTAGCCACAGATTTCAGATCGTGCCTGCTAGGTACGATGTCCCAGTTGTTTTTTTATGCCCGTCAAATTAGCCTAAATGTGTTCTCATACCACGAGACAAGGGTGTATGAAAAATCATGCCAACCATTTCGTGCACTGTGCTGTGGTCTATGAGATACCTCTCAGCTGTGGCAAGTTCTATGTGGGCTAAACGGGCCAATGCTTAAATGACTATCTGAGGGAGCATTCATTCAAACAATTTATTTGAAATAAACTGGGTGGTGCCACGTACGTTGCAAGGCCTGCTCACGTGAGCCGTGCTTTCGCACATTATGATCCTGGGCACAAGCAGCACCAAACCAGCACATGAGCTCATGAAGGCATACGTTATCAGAAAGATCCTGCACATGCTAGTAACCACTTCAATTACCTTATATTCCCCAGAGATGCACTTGTTTAAGGCCAATTTGTAGCATTACAAGACAAACTAGCACTGTCACAACATTCATGTCTTGTGTGTGCACAAAATTTGCACTGTATGTTCCATCCTTTGAATCATTAAATCAGTTGGTAGTTTGCACTTTCGTGTGCATGTGTTCTTCCTGTGTAAATATATTTTTGCACACAAGAACATTGTTTAGCAGACTTCACCAACTTGCCCAAGAGGAAGTCCTATCGAGTCTCAAAATTTTTCTTCATGGGCTTTCCTTTTCCGAGAGAAATTCTGTCACTGCACGGCACTCTGAACAAAGTCACGAGTGGTTGACAACTTTACTGATAAAGATGGGAGAAAAGAAAGGTTATAGAGGCAAAAATTGTCACATTGTCACTCAGATAGATGTCCTAATGCAATGCCTAAAACGTTTTTGTTAGACAAGAGGATTAGGGTAAGGCTCAAGACTTATCAGTATTCTATTGTACAGATCAAGGGAATAACCAAACAAGCCCTGTGAAGTGCAGCAAAGTGCAGGAAGATTCATACAATGAAAACTTGCCATTTGCTTGAGAGTGACATGGGCCTGCAAACCTACACCGGTCATATTTGCAAGCATATTACATCTACAACATAGTGCAGGTTCCTGCAATAAACCTACGTCGTGTTTGCATACAAGATGCGAGGTATATTTCTACAAGCATAGGACCTCGCATAGCACCAAAAGAAGTAATGCTAGATAGCAGCTTAGCAAGCTAGCTGGAATAAATCTAAGAAAATTTCTTGGTCTTCAAGGCAGCTAAACTTTACAACCATCAGCGGCTGGGCCACGTTCCCCAACATTTGTCTTTATCGCTTACATTCGGGTTACTCAACATGTGCTTTTTGAACTGTGGCGAGACTTGCTCAAGCAAGTCGTGATTCGCTAGCAACCAAAATCCGAGATAAACAGGGAAACAGAACATGCAAGGCAAGCAACAGTAGAGGTAAACGCTACATCGAGTGCCATAAAGAAGTATGCAACAGCTCACTTACTCGCGCATTATCTGCAACGTACAAGTAAGTCTCACGAAGGAGAAAACGAAATTGTTTCCCGATCGATGCCAACCTAAGCGGCAACGGCAGCAACAAGCGTTTAAAACGAGTTTAAACCTTTACACCATCAGACAAAAAAAGTGTTGACTAGCTGGGAGCACACATGCGCCTAATTCACAACAGCAAATTCAACAAACAAGAGCAACAGTACTGAAAAACGGAATGCACAAGACCACGCGATACCAAACATAAACGCACTGCAAGGCCTAACGAAACGAGCTGCTCCAGGGGTGCGCCCTTGTGTCGCTCGTGATCGCAAGCTCGGACACGATCCAGCTCTTCCAACGCAACTAGATAGAAGAATATTCTAGCACACATTACACTAATAAACCATAAAATTGAAGCAGCTCCGGCAACATGCACTGCATCACGCGCAAAATTATAAACCGGAACACGCCATACTTAAGTAGAGCTCCAAGTCGGGCTAGTTGGTTGACATGCATGGTATAATTTTTTAACTGCGCTAACACACACTGACAAGGACGCCTGCGCACGTTTTCTCTGCCTCGTCTTTGTCAGTGTGTGTTAGCGCAGTTAAAAAATTATACCATGCACGCCATACTTGTTTAAACAACGTCACGATCACGTTGCCACAACTCTGACGTCACTTCCGTGCGTGGCAGCAGCGCTCTCCACTTGGACTTCGCTGGTGCCACGCGCGTGTCAGCAGCTATTGCCAATTCATTTTCCAGGGCAGCTGGGCCCTCGACTGTGGCACCGCCACTCGGGAGAACGTGAACCACGGCGGCGCCTCGGATCTGGGCACTTTTGCTCCCTAAGGATAGCCTTTGCCTAGGTACCACACCGGAAACCCCCCTAGGTCCATCCGCCCCTAACTAGGCTGCTTGCACGGCTGCTCAACTTGAAACACAGCCGCGATGGAGACGCGCCTGCTGCATTTGTTGCGCTGCCGTGCTCTCCAGTCGCAAAACGTGTTTTCTCTGTCGCGATGGGGGCATATGAAAAGTCTATAATAGCAAAGTGGTGAGTAAAACGTTTCAAATTAACGACGCGGTATCAGTATTTCTCTGGTTGACTTTGGTGCCGAAGCATATCGCTTATTTTCTCGCGGGAAATTTGCACGCTGTGAATCTACCACTGGGAATTTCGCGTATAAATGCATTTCGAGATTCTGCGTTTACGAAGTAACCTGGCAGTAACTATAGCATTTCTGCGCGACGCGCAGAATAGGATAAACACACACGCTCAGTGAAGCTACTGAGCTGTAGAAGTGACGAAGCGCTTAATTGTACATAAGCTGTCGAATTTGATTACGCACCTTTGTTTAGGCTAGATATGCCTAAAGCAACCTCGCTTTTCTAAAGAAATGACTAGTTACAAATTTATGAGCAAGAATTGTCACATATGATATACACCATGCAGTTACGGGTATATTTTTTGACCATACAAAAATACATTAGATTCATGACAAATAAGCAGCTGCGCACTGAAAGCGAAGATGAAGGAAGATGTGGACACCACACAAGTGCTGAGTTTCAACTGGAAAATTTATTGAATGAACGAGTTAATATAGACTTGAACTGCTCATGCGCCTGCAAGGCAGTGAACAATTCATGACAAGCTTTCGTGGTTAGATCAGGTGATACTAAAAATAGTAAATTAACAACAATCGAAAGCAGCGTGCTCCTCGGCTATCAACGATCGGTGTTCTGGTGCTGCACAATCTGGCTAACACAATCAGTTAGTTAGCCTTCAGTAGCCCTCCAAGAAAAGGGAGTTTCCTTTTTAGACCACGTTAATCATTGATAGCCGGGCAGCACGCTTGGTAAAAAATTGCTGAAAAATTTAAAAAAAAATATCAGAACCATTGAAATGACTTGACACATTGCTTTAAGCAATTGAGTGCATTTCTCACAGCTCCAGTCAGTATGAAAGTTTCACTAAAATTTTGTCATCCTTGAGTGGCTGTTTCATGTCTTCAATGTCTTTTAATCAATTATTGGTTTTTACAGACAATTTATAGACCTGGGTTTTATGTTTACTTTTGCTTTGCATAGTCTGAGTTTCGCGCACGCCCAAAGAACACCTTTTTTATTTGTTGCTTCTATTGTTATTAGCTTCTCGAACATGGCAGGCCCCAAGCTATTTTCATTCTTAACACTGCTGGCATTTTCATTTTCTTACCTATGCTGCACCAATAATGGTTCCAATAAAAAGTATAGTTGATGCAAACAAATAAATTTTGCCACGAAGCTTGTTCTTTCATGAGAAAACATCGTTTTGTCCTCCACAAAACAACTTGTAACTGCATGGTAACGGCCGGGCAGCACAAACAACAAGTACTAAAAAGAACCACACAGGACGAGTGCTGAAGTTCAACTACATTTTATCCACAGAAAACTTTTTGAAATACAAACAAGATTGTGTAAGCCCAGCTATCATACGACATGACAACAGAAAAAGGAAAAAACAATACAAACCGCAAATATAGCAAAGACTTAAAAGCATAAGAAAACTTACATGTTGATACCAGGTATGAATCGTGACACACTAGTTCGGAATCACTTGTAAAATCTTGCACATGTGCCTAGCTCTTTTCTAACACGGCTACTTCACTTTTTAAAAGTGATACCGACGCCTGGCTGATGCACGCACTTCTTCTTTTCTTTGTGTGGTATGCTTCAAGCAGCTGACGCGCCCTCTGATTTTTGTGCTGGAGAAGCACTTCAGCCTCACTAAGTGTCGGTGCACAATCTCAACTTTTGCAGTGCAAGGCCAAGTGGGAATGCACTACATCTATACATCTCCCAGTTTGGCCTATGTATATTGGACCGCGGGAAATTGGTAGACAGTATACCACCCTACTTTTACAAGGCACAATATGCATGTGGTGCTTGACTTTGCAAGTGCCTTGTTCGGTAGCACTGGTGCGGGCACGTGCTCTTACTGCTGAGCAAGTTGTTCCAAGTTTGCAGATTGACAAAAACACTGCTTCCATGTTATAATTGCTGGAAACATTCTCCAATCGATGTTACTCATTGCTGCTGCCCGTTACCATGAATCAACACAACTCTCCCAGTTTTCCATTCTTTCGAATTCATTTCTAGTACAAAGGGCACTTTTCCATGTGTCCGTGCGGCCCACTGCCATGAATCAACATCAATTCGCCCAATTTTCCATAACTGCATGCTGTATCATATATGATACAGCAATTAGTGCTTGCCTGAAAGAACCAGCCAAATGTATTTCTCGATTGAAACATCACAGTAGGCTAATAAAGAGTAAATAAATATGTTGATATATTTTGTGTGTCGATTTCAAGTGTACAGATAACCTGTGTATTTACAAACTTCTTGCACATTGTGTGACAAGATGCCAGTATACATTATATATTCAAGCAAAAATGCCTTATCTCCAATGCAAAAGTCGCTATGTACTATTTGATTGCTAAAGAGAACAGAGATTCATAACTCTCTGCTTTCTTTTAGTGAGTGAAATAAGTTAGTTACTGTATAACATTGTTTTCCGTCATACAGAGCATAACAAAATTAACTGGAACTGCCAATTACTTTGCTGTGGGTGAAAGTTTTGTTATATATGTATACCAAAACCATTCCTGAGTGTCTTGTGAACAGTTTATTTCTACATAAAATGATCATGTGAAGAAATATTGCTTGCCACGTCGTATTGCCTACACTTTTTGTGCTTTCTGTTGCAGTCTGGCTTCATCTGGAATGCGACTCTTCCTTTCGGGTGTGGCTTCATGGCAGTGCAACCTCTATTGCAGGGAAGCCACACTTAATCCTCTTTTGTGCATTTGAGTTAGAAAATATGGGGGGGGGGGGGGGGGGGGATTCTCACTGCACTTTTTGGCAGCACATCAAAGGCTTTTCTTTTGGAATTGTGCATATAATGAAATTTTCAAATATTTTCAAATTGAATACGAATATTCTGAAAAAAAAACTAGCTTCGAATGTCGAATTGAATATAGAATACTCAGGTATTGCCTTCTATTAAGCTTAGCGCTTTATTGTTGCTAGGGCAAGGACAGCAGATGTGGCAAATACATTGATATTAGGTGACAACAGGCATCTGCATTCGCCGCAGCGCTGAAATAATGTTTACGTTGTGCATTTTTTTGCTTGCATTTTTCACTATTGAAGACGTGTTGGTCTGGGCACTATATTTTTGCATCCGCTGCTCTGCTGCTGTAGTGTCTCATATGTTGCAGAGGAGTACCTTGACTGTAGATGTTGACAATCCAACGTCTTCCATGCATTCGTAGTCAGCAGGAATGGTAGCTATATCGGTTGATGAAAAGCATGCTCATGGAGCAGGGTCTTCGGCACTCTCCATCGTGGCATAATGCAGTCTCTCAAACGATGAAGTGAAGTGAAGCTCTCCACTATTCATAGGATATTCTATGGCTTCAGCGCTCGCTTCCTCTGGTTGGAATTTCGAGCTGTAGTTGTGATCTAAATCTGCACTATCAATTTCCATTTGTGCAGCTTCTGGTAGGAGCTGACATCCATAGCCTGGTCACAGCAAGCTAATGGGGGGTACAATGCCAGTGGGTTAGCCATTGAATCACAGTCGCAACTTGGTCAGTTTATACTAATAAAAGTAGTCTATCAAGCTTCTATTTTCAGAAGAGAAAATGCAGGTCAGAGTTCGAATTTTTGAATTTCGCGCCTGAACCTCACCGCCGCTACATCACGTACCTTGTCGTATTTGAGCCTTTGTGGCTCAGGAAAATATTTTAAAACTTGCTAAATGCATTCTTGGGCTCTTTTTTATTACAATGCAGTGAATCCTCACCGATAAAAAATGAGTGCTGACACCACAGCCACCCGAAGTGAACAGATGTGCCGTCGGCATGCTCCGAAGCACATACCGAATTGACACAGTGAAGTGCACCCATCACCCTCTGCCCAACCCTCCCAAATTGCAACGCGCTTGGAAGGCCAGCCGCCATGGTTCAACTTTTGAGAGCAACTCGCGGCACCTCTGAACCGCCGCGCCTCATCGCTGTGAAATGTACAGACTCCCGCAACCCCAACCAGTCATCTTCAATTGTGCAGGTGCGTGCATTGACTACCTGTGCAGTGATTGTGGTTCACAGTGGTCACTGGGTCGGCACAACAGCTTGAAGAACCGACAATAAAAAGCTCAACCAAGGCTTACGCTGGCGCAAGGTTTAGTTCGAGCATGGCCGATCGACACCTTTGTCACCACCGAGATGGCACCCCGATACCAAACTTACATTGATGGATGGACCTCCTGGGCGCCTCGAAAGCCTGTGAGTCTGCCCCAAGCAGTACAATTAATCCTCCGTCCTTATTGGCCTGATCCTATTCAATATCGCCCTGCACACACTTCATTGAGCGCTAAGCAATGTGGCCCGACTCACCATTACTGAAGCAAAGGCACTTCCCGGGGAGATTGACAACCTGAAGAACCTGGCATTCCTAACTTGCATAACATTCAAGGTATCCCAAAAAATTTAGCCCCACAGCAAGTATTCACCTTAACGACAACCACAGTACCGTGCAAATTTATGAAGCCTCGACGCACAAAGAACCTGACACCAAGACAGAAGAACTCATGCGAAAGCTCGAGGTGCCTAAGTTCAAGATCCTCAGTGCCCGCATAATGGGCCGAACAGCAGTCGCAATCCTCACCTTCCAAGGATCATCTTTGGTGGTGGAATATACCGCTGCTACCCGCACCACCCTCGCGAGCAGTTCTGCACTACATGCTCCAACACAGGCTATTACGCCGATGTCTGCCCAGACTTCAACAGGCCCTACTGCAGAAATTGCGTACAGATCACCCATCTGGCGCAAGAGCATGAGTGCATGTCATACTGTTCCAATTGCAATAGGGACCATCCAGCTGACGACCCGGATTGCAAAGTTTGTCGTACCGCGGACAAGGCAGTGTGGCAGGCCGTGCGCCTGAAGAAACTGCAGCTCAGGGAGGAGGAGGAGCGGAGCGCTGCCCAGGATAAACCCAAGAAGGTCACCATCGAGATCCCTTCCACTAGCCAGAGCAGAAGCAAGAGCCGAAGCAAGTCCCGAATAGAGCCCCGAATGAAAAACAGCACGTCAGCAAACCGCAGATCACGGTCGCAATGTAAAGAGAATTACCAGAAGGTCAGTCAGCCACTCTGCACTCCTTCCCACCCCTCCACACCATTTCCTATGCACGTGAAAAAAGCACTACAGATAGCTAAAATATTAAGGGCCACATTAATGAAATCCACGAGTGGGATTTCTTAAGCTTGTCAAAATCAACCGCACTCAGCACCGACAGAAGAGGACATGGTCCACACACGCATGACACCCCTCCGACAAACGACACAAAGCAAACAGAAATTGATACGTCCCCTCCCGACCACACGCCATTGGTATCGACGCAGATCCTTCTGAAAAAGCTCAAGTGGGATGCTCCATATAATGAGCCCACCACCTTGTTTGCAGAATCAATGCAAAACCTTTGCGAAGAGCTCAAAGCAGATCAGAAGTGGAAGTGCGAAATGAAAAGCCAAGCAGAAATTGAAGCAATTGTAAAATCGTTCTTCGAAGATCGGTCCACTCCTGTAGAGAGCTGTGCTCCCCGACCGCCAACCTCTCGTGCCTCACCTTGTCCCATTCCACGACCCGCTGCTTTCTAACCCTCTTGGCAAACAAGATCGTGTCGACCGTGATGCACAAGAGAGTATGGTCGCTCATGAGCATGTCACGCTTATCTGCCAGGTGATGGAAGTGATCATGCCCCAAATGCAGGCCCAACTGCAAGCCATTGTTGCACCGATCACTCAAGCTATGCACAATCTGTTAGCGCATCGGCACCGTAGAACAAAGCGTTGGATCCCCCATCCATCACCCAACCCACCGGTACAACACCACTCTAGTAAAATGGCTGCTGACAATATGGCAAAACACTTACATCTATGGCAGTGGAGCTGCCGGAGGTTCGCGAATAAATGCGGTCTCCTCGCACAGTACATTGTTATGCAAAATAATGTACCACACATTATACTTTAGCAAGAACCTGGACACAACTGCAAGCTATCTGGTACGCAACATACCAGCACAGAAACACACATGCCACGTTTATCCGCAAAGAGATCGCTGCAGAGATCATACACATTACGTCAGTCCACAAGCATCAGACTCCTTGCCGTGAACACCAAAAATAAGATAAATTCTCCCAAAATTTACCTCACTAACAGCTGCAATCATCCGCGAGAAGAAGTCAGCCATTTAAAGGAGGCATTAAAATGCACCCATGTAGGTACTTTTGGCACCTAGTAGGGGGAGACTTCAACACCACACATACCGCTTGGGGGTACACAAAGAACACACCGCGGGGAAACCGCCTCCTAGAACACATAAACGACGCAAAATTCACAAAATGTACTAAACACCCCCAATTCACCAACCATACACAGCAACTCGGTTGAGAGGGACACCACAACCGACCTCACCCTGAGCAAAGGGCCATTGTCAGCTTCATGGTACAATACACATGATATGCTCATGAGCAACCATACTCTCTTGTGCATCGCGGTCGACACGATTTTGTTTGCCAAGAGGGTTAGAAAGCAGCGGGTCGTGGAATGGGATAAGGCGAGGCACGAGAGGTTGGCGGTCGGGGAGCACAGCTCTCCACAGGAGTGGACCGATATCACACAACCAAAACATAACGTATTCAGGAAGCTATCGATCAGTGTAAGAGGGTCAGTGAGGACATTTTCAAGATTCTCCGAGAGACCTACATGGTTCCTCCGGACAGTCTCAAGTACACAGACTACCAAGGGGTGGAGTCGGCTGATCTCCTCCTCATGAGAGACAATGACGTGGCAGAGCTGAAACTCGCACTTGTGGAAATGCCACTGAACAAAGCATCCAAGCCAGATGAACTGACTGGGGCACAGCTCCACATCCTATTGGACGATGACTGGGAGTTCTCCCTCAGTCAACTTAACAAAGTGTTGAACATGGGTTTCCTCCTGAGAGAGTGGAAGGAAGCCATGGTTATCTTCATCCTAAAGCCAGGTAAATCAGCCGACATTGGCCACCTCCACTCCATCTTGCTGACGTCCATTGAGGCAAAGTGATGGAGCCCATAATTTTCCAACAGATTAATACCACATCTAGAAAGTATGCAATACCTGCTGCACACCTTGCTGAGATACAGACACCAGCTGTCTATGCAAGACACGCTCCTCCAGATACATGACGATATCATCAAACGTCCCAGCAACTCTAAACTTAAAGCAATCTTAGCCATAGATATGAAGAAAGCCTTCAACAACGTGGCCCACGACACCATGCTTGCGGAGCTCTCTTCCACCAATCATGGTGCCAAGATGTACAACTACGTGTGGGACTACTTAAGGCATCATACATACACCCTCAAGATTGGCAATATGACATCTAACCCCTACCCACATTCGCAAAAGGGCATCCTGCAAGGAGCAGTGCTCTCCTCAACACTGTTCAACTTGGCATTGTGTCGCATACACAGAGCTCTACTACCCATATATTACACACTACGCTGATAACATAACCATATGATCAACAAAGGCTCTCCAGTGCAAATACAGGACACCTTGCCACATGCACTTGGTGCAGCTCAAGCGGCAGCTGCGAGCATTGGCTTGGAGTGCGTCCTGGAGAAGTCCGAGCTGCTGCTTGTGCACGCCACACAATGGAGACCCCCACCCATCACCCCATACAACAAAGCAGAATACATTGCACAAAGACATACAACTACTATTAGGCCTGCACATGCGGCGAGGTGGAGGGGGTGTGGTGACTGCAGCACTTGCTAAAGCAGATTGAGCAGGTCTTGAACACGATCCGGCGCATTTGCAGTCGCCATCGAGGGCTTCATGAGACAGACATGCTGTGGCTGTGCGACGCCTTACTCATGTCTTGCCTCTGCTATCACGCACCATACATTAATCTCATAAAGGCACAGCACATCAAGCTTGATACTCTCATTAGCAAAGCCACAAAACTTGCAATGGGGGTGCTGACAAACACAAGTACGTAGATGATAGAGAAGGCAGGTAACCATAACATCCTAGAAGAGCTTATCACATAAATGCAGGCAGGAAATTAGACTCAGTAGTACCACATCGGGCAGAAGAATCATGCAGATGCTGGGTTTCGAACCCAATGACACCCACTGCCCGCTACAAGCATGCTCGGCAAAAATTCCCCAGCACTGCTCACAATAGCCCCCATACAAACGCACGTGGACCCCCCAATGAAACAAAGAATGCAGAGAACAACGCATCACATACTACAGCGAGTACATTCAACGAACCAACACCCACACATGCCTGTACACCGATGCTGCCATCAAAAGCAGCGCAGCAGCCATAGCCGCTACCGATCACTGCCTTATGATCACTCGCATGCAAACCATCAAGACGGAGCCACAGTGAACTGAGCTTGCCGCCATCGTTAAGACGATTGAAGTCTCCCCAATCACCGCGAGGAAATGTATCATATTTACAGATTCAACGAAAACCTGCCAGATACTCCAGAGCGGACAACTTCCCAAAGATTACTGTGAGGCAATTCACAAACACCTGCACCTGCCAACTGGAGTGATCTGGATACCGGGGCTCGTGGGAATGGAGGGCAATGAAAGGGCTAACCTGCTCGCCAGAGAAGCACCGTGCTGGGCCTCTTCCGTTGGGCCCCTGCTCAGGTCAATCCTCTCAAAAGGCTCCCGCAATTCTCACATTAGCACCAAACAGAGAAGACAGAAGACAATTTCCAACGCTCGGCCCACATCTCACCAGACTACAGGGCACACTAATTCGCCAAGCAGAAACATCCTACATACGCAAACTAGACGGCACCTTGTATGGGGATAAGCAAAAGAGCCTCTGCCACAGTGCGGGGTCTGTGGCGGTCACCCAAACGCTCCACACGTACTATGGCACTGCAGGCCTCCATTCCCAACTCTTCCCAATGGCTCCAACCTCACCCTACCCCCTACAGTCACCACACAAGATGACCAAGCGATCTTGGCTGACTATACATCGACTTTGCATTGGTGCAGGCGACCAGCGGGCTCCTGGACTGAGGGGTCCAGTTCATCGCACAATTTTTTTTCAATTTTTTTTTCTCTAAGTAATATTTACTACTACTACTACTACTACTATTACTGTTGCTGCTGCTGATACTACTACTACTAGACGTCACGGCGAGCTGGTGCTAGAATATGATCTCTGGCTAGTCAGCTGTCTCCGTGCGCTATCCTGGAGACTGCAAATGTAGCCGTGGCCGTGCCGTTCATGCCTGCGCAGGGAGCGCGGCGAGCTATTGGAGCGTCCATCGCCCCACGTAGTCCTCGCCGTTGGCGCTACAGCAGCTGCGCGCGGCCGAGGGCGGTTTTGCTTCGTACAAAGGCTCGACAGTGACATGTATGCGCACATGTACAGGTGCCCACAAAATAACTCGGAACGCCGGACCGGTGGCCTTTCGCCGGCGGAGCGCGCCAGTGATAAAGTAGTGCCAGAGTCTGCGCATGCGCGGTCTCCCTAGCAAGCTCGCCTCGCTCCCCAGTGCATCTAAATAGGCGTTGCCTTGCTCCAAAAGAATAGCGTTTGATGCGTTTCACGTTGTCACAGGGGGGCTGTCCGGATGCGGTCTCTGAAACGCTGTGTGGCGCGCGCTCGTGTGTACGCGATGGAGCATAAGCGCTCGTGCATTCGCGTTAATAGGCATCGGCGCCTTTTAAAGTGAAAGGCTTAACTGGCTATTAGTCGCGGAATGTGACCATCGTTGACAACACTTGCGGTAGCAAAAATCGGAAAGCGGTATACTACACCTCTACCATTAAATAAAGCATGTAAAAGGGAATTTAGCACCAAGCAGCTAAAAATAAAGAATATTTCAAGTGTCCCAAATAGTAATTAAAAGTAATTAGGGTAATTAACAAGACCAAAACATAGACATCATACGACCTTTATTAAAGCGTGCCAAAGTTAATTACTAAGTAACTAAGAATAATTACGACTAATTAAAGGTAATTAAGGGTTGCTAACAGTAATAGAGACTACTTAACATCAATTCGAGACTCCGTGATAAGACGGGTCACGTAAAATTAAGACTAATTAAGAGTTCCAAAGAGCAGCAGATACTAATTAGGATCAATTAATGACTTCGTAACAGCAAAAGAAAACAAATAACCCTAATTAGCACTTAATAGTTATTTCATTAATTGACCAACATAAGCAAGCTATCGCAAATGAAATGACGTCAACGCATTAACGTTTTCGCCATCAGTCACCTTATCAATCGATATGGGACCCCACCGAACTTTTTTTTTTCCTTCGCATTGAACTCACATAGCTGACGTGATTAGCAACGTATTAAAACATTGAACGAAAAATTGAATGTTAGAGTACTCCCTACTAAAACTGCAGCGAAGCGGCCAGATTTCGTAAATAAATAGAGCACTATGCCATGTTCATTGTGACTGCGAAGCATTGAAGAGATATTTATTATAGTGCCGCATGCATAAAATTAATTCCTGTGCATGAAATCGGCATGTTGTAATACGCTGTCTGATGTCATTTTGAAGACTTTTATTACTGCACGCAGTCATCCTTGCTAATTGAGCCGTTGTGTTGCAGTCAAAGTTCTTGTCTTATTCCCAAGTAGTAAATGTGGCTTGGAATATATTTGCACAAGTACTAAAATACTACAGAGTGTATCACGATAATCCGATTGAAAAGTGCGCTATACAGTGCATTTATAGGCGAGCCGTGGCGCTCGCCCACATGAAAGATAAGCTATGAATTCATAGTTTCTTTAGTCGAAATAATTGACTCAGATATGCAAGACATTAGGTATAATTAAAACCAGAGCATGGTGAACTCACTGGTCACCACTCCGTTATGAACACTCATGGATCCATCCAGGCAAGCTATCCAGAAACCATGACTATCTCTTAGAATGAATGCAGGCACACTGTAGCCTACAGGCCCCGATCCACCCCCCCCCCCCCCTCCAGATGTGTTGTGGCAGCGCTAAGAGCGACAAACCGCAAGATTCTTAACGCAAGGCAACGCCTATCTAGATGCACTAGGGAGCGAGGCTTGCTTGCTAGGGATGCCGCGCACGCGCAGACCAGGGCTGTAGTTTTCCGCGGGTGTGCTCCGCCGACGAGCGGCCACCGGTCTGGCGTTCCGAGTTATTTTGTGGGCACCTGTACATGTCTTTACTTTTTACTTTAAACCATCCCCGTCCCTCCACGAGCTCCGTCCCTCCCGGCATTTCACGTGGAGGCAGAATTCTTCACTCTTCTTGCATTTCCGCTCCTAGAACGTTCACCTTCACTGAGCCAACCGATGCCCTAATACCGCGTTCATACACTTCAGATCTTAGCTCTCGATCGCGGTCATCAGTGCTCCTTGTGATCGAGGTATTACTTCCATTAGGCGCCCGTATAAGTTAAAGGAATTAAGTGATGTGATATAACATGAACACTTAAGTTCTAGTGACTGTTTCGTCAGCTATGGGCAAATTGACAGATTATTGTCGTCCTGTAGAAATATTAGTAACAACTTGAAATATTGGATCGGACGAAGACGCCCTCGGATTTTCGATAAGCAACGAAATATTCTCACGCGCTTAAAAAAAAAAAAAAAGGCAGTTTCGGTTTTCTACTGCGTGAAGCGCTACACAGTGGTGCCACCTACTTCCTGAAACAAAAAGTTAAGGCAGTTTCGGTTTCGGTTTTCTAAAGCGTGAAGCGCCACAAGGTGGTGCCACCTACTTCCTGAAACAAGTGTCATGGCGGCTTCCTGTTTAGCTTTTTGAAGTTGAAACAGCTCAAGTACCAAGCTTTCTTGCGCTATTTTGCATGACATTGTGTTCTTGAATGCACGTCTTCGTTACAAGTACACTGAGTACCATCTAGAAAATCAAGCATCGATATTTAATTTGCGGCGCTTTGTGTACCCGTCATACCTGCAGGCAAGCAAATCGCCACTGCGTCCTGCACGAACTTGTGGCCTGCCTATTGAGGTGAATATGTATTTCTTTTAACTTTACATGCTTTATTGGTATAAAGCTGTGTACAGCCACCGTTTTTCTTGATTCTGGGCTTGATGAAAAGTGAAATTGAGACCGCTCTTAGGTATCGCAACCACGACCTGCTTCGTTATTTGCTGCAGTTTTGACGATGTCGGAACATGTCGCATTTGTTGCTCCGCATTATTAAATAACACAACACTTAGCATATTGCATTTGCCTGGTTCGCTAAGAAAAAAAATTACTACGTCATTGGAGAAGCCCGCGTTGGCGTGCGCTGGTTTCGCTGTTCGTTAGCAACACATGTTTCGGAGGAACGTCGCAGATGACAGCGCCAAGTGTTTTATTGAATAACGCGGAGCAGAGAAGTGCCATCTCGCTGCGAAATTTTACTAAAAACAGAAGGGCGGTACGCGTAAAATAGAACAGGTGCGCGGGTTGCGCGCAATGGCGATCTTGTAATTTTAGTGCACGTGTGCACTTGGTAACGTTCGTGCAGTTCCTACTGGTTTTGCATTCTGCAGCTACTACTCGCAAGATATTGTTGCTGCGCGCTGCAATCTGTCCCGCTGTTATACGTCCCAGTCATGTGTTTGGCTGCCTGTTGCAGTCAAGAAAAAGTCATCTCTCAGACTGAAAAAAATATTTGCGGATATTCACCTCTTATAAGATCAATCGCTACACAGTTTCAGAAAGCTGGCACTGACCTTCGTAACATTTCAACAGAGAGATGCAAGGTACTAGCCGACACATTGTTAACAGGGCTTCGAGGCATCACTGTGTTGAGCTCTATGGCTCTCTGTATAACTGCAGTAATCCAGAACAGATTTCTTTTTTTTTTTCGATTTAGTGTTCTTAAGGTGATCCATCCCTGCTGGTGCATGCACGTAGACTTTTGATATTACAATCAAGCCATCCTACTAAAATAAACATTTTGCATACCTAGTTGCTCATCATATTTTTTCTAGTGCTACAAAAATAATAGTCACACTGCCACATTTACTGTGAACACGGTAATGCTCAAAACAAATGTGCATGCGTAGCGTATCAAGGCAAATGTAAAATAAAATGTGGTTGATCCCTCTTATATAAGAATCGGTATAGAACACGAAAGTGAAACGTGTCTTCACAGAAGTAGTGTAATGTTTATTGCACATTGATATATAATGTCTATTGGTGTTTTGTGGCTAAAGCGCCCTTAGGCGTTGATGCACCCACGCTGACGCCTGGTGGCACGTCTCCTCCATCACGACTACCAACGTCGATGACCATGAGCAACCGTCGTGCATATGGAAGCTGCACTACGCTGCACACGCTAGCACAACGCGAAAGACGAAGCACGTAACTGACACACTAATACAACGCGCAAGACAAAGCACGTAACTGAATCGTCACCGAGTCAAATCAGCGCGTACAGCGCGTCGTAATTGCAGCCTCCGCGATCAACTTCAGAAACATTTTCAGAGCTAATTGCGGAGGCCACGCTCCGCTGTGCTGAGTACGATGAACACCACCTAGGTGGCGTTGGTAGTGCTTCTTGATGCCAGCGTCCCTTCGAATGCTGGCATCGAGGCGTCGTAGTGCTGAGACCACCGAAGCGTTCACTGTCGGTGCGCGTTAGTGTCATAATGCAGTACTTCTCTTTTCTGCTCGTAGGCGGCGGCACCGCCCCGAGCAAGAGCGCGGGTACACGGAGGAGTGTTAGATATATAAGGCGCGTCTGTGTAGCTCTCTGCAAATGCGTTTGTGGCGCAATGGGTTAAACGCTCGGCGATCTATCGTCGCGGACCGAGAGGTCGTGGGTTCGATTTCCAAGTTTTGCATGTTTGTGGAACTTTTTCTTCTGGTTTCTTTCTTTGTATTATGTTCTATGACGTATTTCCGTGACGGAAATACGTCATAACTTAACCTCACCTAACCTCACTGACGTATTTCCGTGACGGAAATACGTCAGTGAAGTCTTGGTGGACCCCGGCATAAAACACTTTCGTGTTAAAAAAGAAACATATCCAGATTATTGTTCTAAAACTAAAACGGGCTTGAAATGTCAGTCTCAGGAGAAAAGAAAGCTGCCGTTTTAAGACATTTAGAATATCTACCGGACTCCTAACTTTAATGTGGAAAAGAAGCTGTATTGTCACACTCGCCACACGTTGCAGTTATAACGGAAACCTGGCTTCATAGCGAAATCCTGCCTGCCCACAAAATAATTCGTAGAGATAGAACTAGTGGCAGTGGGGATGCTGTTATTGTAAAGTTGTCCGTGGAGGCCATTCTGTTATCAGTCAAGCGACACCGAAAGTCTGTTCATAAAAACTGAATATTTATGGCCATGTTTTTGTTTTATGTGCGATGTACAGGTCCCCGATTATTTATTAGGGATAAGTGACCAGATTGCCCAGTGCAATAGAAATAAGCTATTAGTAGTTGGCGATTTTAACTTGCCAGGCATTGACAGGGATTGTGTTATGTCACGTGCCGGTTCTGTTCTCGACGCAAATGTGCTTTTTGATATGATGCTCGACCACAAACTTGTACAAGTAGTTCGTGAACCTACCCGACTTGAAAACGGTCTTGTTTCGCTCCTTGACCTTGTCTTTCTTGAACGCTCCTTTTCCGATTATTCTGTATCTATGGGACCTTGGCTGTCTGAACATGAACTTATTGTTGCATCGCTCTCGCAGAATGGTACTCGTGCGCATGACACGCATGCGCCTACGATTGTGAAAAATTTTGCGCAGGCTGCTATGTGTGTATAATACCCGTGCCACACGGGCAAAGTAAAGTGCACTTTGAGCGAGTGCACATCGCGGCTAGTGTCATTCGCAGGCTGCCACACGGGAACGCTTAGTGACACTCATTGCAGAGCGCACTCGCCGGCGAGTGTGTTCGGCGAACTCACTTCGCGGCGGCGAAGTGTGTAGCCTCGTTAGCAACGCTTAGAAGATACATAAAGTGATATTGAAAGAAGGGTCAGGAGTAATATTTAATAACATTGTTTTAAATTGCTAACGTTACAAGATAATAAAATGTGCCACACCGCACAAAAACAAGAACAGCAAAAAAACTACTCTCGCTCTCGGGCTGTTGACGACCACGCCGGATAATGACTGCGCAGTTGTTTGGCGGATCGAGTCGTTTTGACTGTTGCTGGTCAAGTTGCCGTCGTTGCCGGCACTTATAAAGGTGGATTGTAAGTGTTGTTTCTAACAATAATAAACTGGTTTCGTGCACACATTTTTATATTAATAAATATATGCTTTCCCGTCTGACTCCCGGTCGCCATGGCCATCAATTTGAAAGAACACTTTTCTTTCCCGTGTAGCAGCGCACCGCCAAAGTGACACTCAGCGCGCTGAAGTGCACTCGCTCAAAGTGCACTTTACTTTGCCCGTGTGGCACGGGTATTACAGATCATCTTGATTCTTGTCTTTCTGAATTTTGCTAGAATGACGTTCTGCAGCTTTGGGAAAAGTTTAAAGTCATGTGTTTATTCCGCATTGATAAATTTATACCTAACAAACGTAAAAAGCCAGTTAACATAACTATGGATGAATAGGTGCACTATTCAATTAAAATGTAAAGCCAAATGCCTTAGAAAGAAAGGCCCAGCTACCGATAATTTAACCAATGTTCGTGTTGCCCTTTCTGTAGCCATTACAGAAGCAAAACATTTTTATTTCAGTAGCACTTTGCCAAATTTTATTAAGGAAGATCCCCAAAAATTCTGGAACTTTATCAAGGAACAGAATCAATCTATAACGAACATTATCCACGATAGCATTCCAATAACTGATCCCAATGCTGTTGCTAACCTTTTAAATGACCACTTCCACAGTGTCTTCTCCCCGCACACTGAACCCTCTTTCCAAACTTTACTGTCCTGCTCTTCTGACGTTAATATTTCTCATCAAGGTGTACTTAATATGCTACTTCGACTAAAAGTGAAATCATCTGTTGGTCCAGATTGCATTCCCAACACCTTCCTTCGGCGTTATGCGGAACCTTTAATTAAATGTCTTGTAGTAATCTTTCAGGCCTCTCTACATTCCGCGGTACTTCCATTTGATTGGAAAGTAGCACGTGTTGTCCCTATATTAAGAAAAGGTGACCCAAGTTCAGTCTTGAATTACCATCCGATTTCCATGTTGTCATCTTCTTGTAAATTAATTGAGCACATTGTTGCTGACTACATGAATGATTTCTTAAACGAGCATAACATTTTATCTCCTTTCCAAAATGGCTTCAGGAAGGCACTCTCGACAGTCACCCAATTAAGCACAATCACTCGTTTGCTTCTGTCCTAGACAAGGCTGGCCAAGTAGATGTGATAGTTTTGGATTTTCAAACGCTTTTGATGTAGTTCCTCATGACAAATTAATTTGTAAATTAGAATTCCTTGGTCTTCCTGGCTTTATCCTGTCCTGGGTTTCTGCTTACTTAACGCATCGAAAACAGTATGTAGTGGTTGATGGGCAGCAGTCCAATTCTCTTTCAGTAACCTCTGGCGTGCCTCAAGGCAGCGTGCTTGGCCCACTACTATTTCTTATTTATTGTAACGACATAGTTGACGTAATAGAGGCCCCTGTAAATATTCGTCTGTTCACAGACTATATCATTTTAATGATATTAATACAGTTAATGATCAACTATATCTTCATTTAGCCTTAAACATCATTCTTCAGTGGAGCAACAAGTGGGGAATGTAACTTAACTCTGATAAATATGTGCTTCTACGTATAACAAATAAAAAGCTGTCCCTGAAGTTTTCTTATTCTATTGGCCAAGACCCCTTGGCCGAAGTGAGCGAGTACAAATATCTTGGAATTACAATTACTAACAACCTAAATTGGAATAGCCACATTGCTGCTACCGCCTCATCTGCTTTTAGAAAGCTACGTCTACTTCGCCATAAGCTTAAACATGCATCCCATGAAATGAAATCATTAGCCTATGCCCCTTTTATTCGACCCAAATTATAATACTTGCGCATTATTTGGGACCCGTTTAACAAAATCAACATTAACGCCCTTGAAAAGATACAGAGAAGAGCCATACGTTTTTTTTTTTTTTCAAATATGGCCAAGAAGAGTCTATAACTGAAGCGCACTAATCGTTTTCACACCCTTCAAACAAGGTGAAAAATAATACGCCTGAAGTTCCTTTACTCCTTCAGAAACCGTAAATTCTCTTCAAATCCTAGTCCATACATAACTCTTCTGCATCCAGGAAAACCAGTCATTCCCACCCCCTCGCTCCCTCCCCTTACATTGCCAGGACAAGCTTGTTAAATTTTTTTTCCTTGAACCATAGAAAAATGGAACCTCGTCCCTTTCCAACATCTCAACTCCTCTGAATCAATTAAAACTCATATTATTAGTATTTCCGAAGTATCATTGTTGTTTTGTGCTATTTTATTTCCTTTTCTAAGTTTTATATTTTGCAATTCTGCCTTTTGTACGCATATTTTTTATGTGTTAACTTGCCCCTCCTGCTTGGGCCACACGGCCTGTAGTATGATGTAAATAAATTAAGTCTTTGATTTTCAAGTGTCAAGCTGTCAGTGTTGTGTGCAGTGAATTTGTGTTTGGTCAACATTGTTTAATTCATTGAATCTCTATATCTGGCCTTGTTTCTAACCAGGCTTTTAACCAAACCAAAGAATAAACCGTTATTTTCAGCTGAACCGAACCAAAATGTCAGAGGAATTGTTCCCAACTGGTTTGACCAACAGGGTGGGCCCAGGGTCATCGTTGCTGAAAGTATATGACTGTGCATGGTGCTAAAATTAAAGCAGAACGTGCCTCTTGCATCAATCTGGTGCTGTGCATGGAGTGCTGCCCTGGAAACAGTTATGTGGTTTGCCACAGTGATCTCATAGGCCCACTAAATCCTCAGCTTTCAGTTAGCCGAGCTCACACCATTTGATGGCGACTGTATGCTGCTTTAGTTGATGTACGGTTTCATTGCGGTTCCGTGTGCAGTCTTGTTGACTTCATTTGATTACGTGAAGCAATGCAAGTACCGTACTGTGTGTTCCACGGACTACTTAGTGTACGAAGCGAAAGGTCAAGTATGATTCGAATTATGCTGGACTACCGATTGCAGTTGCAGAAAATTAATCGACTAGCTCCATTTTGTGTGGCTTCCAACATGCAGATTAAGTACTCATGATGGTGAGACCATATTGAGGATGCAAACTCGACGTGCGGGCGGAGAAATATTAGGAATGCTAATTTGCGGGGTTACGCAAGTTACGATGAATGTAACGTAGTGATATTGAAGCATTCACACGTATGGCTGGGATACGAAAGGACCATATTGTAGCAGGCATTTCAAGACAAAGATGGCATACTGTGGGAGCACAGTATTCTATATTTGTATTTTGTGTGAAAACAGCAAATCAAGTAGTGTCATGGGACTTACTGGTAATCTTTGATATTGGTGCGTGAGCAGACGGGAGGATATATCACCATTTGTGAAAATTCTCGGTCTCTTGTTTTCCCATCGTTTGAATCCTTGTATGCTATTTCACTTGAGAAGATTGTCATATTGTCACGTAGTAGTGACGCTGAAGTAAACAGTCCTAAAACTGTGTATGACGAAACTAATTCTTTATTGGGCGAACCTGTGCCCACAAAAACAAGCTACACTCGAAGCACAACGAAAGCGGCGAACACAGTCGGCGGTCGTCGAAATCTGATCAGCGGCGAAACGCGTCGGCTTTTATACCTGAGTCACCGAAGGTTCCAGATTAATCCCTGATGCCCGTGTGTCTTCCAGAAAGTTCTGGACAATTCGCGTCGCTCATACGATCAGATTACATGAGTGTTGGTGACCACAGACGAAGGATAGAAGCATCGATAACGTTCGAGAAGCTTCCGATGCAGGCGCGTCCTGCGCCGAGCGATAACGTTTAACATTTGTTAGCCGGCGGAAAGCGGCCACCGGTGAAAGATAAACATGTATACGTGTCAATACCCTCCCCTTAAAAAGCATCGTCCCGATGCTAAAAACACGAAAGCGAAAACAAAAGCACGCGTAATAAACAAACAAAAAACAATAACAAAGTAACAAAGTACCTAACGTCGTCAGCGGGCATAGAAAGGCTTAAGACGCACCACATGGATGACTTCAGGTCGTGCCCGGCGCCGCTGTGATTGCGAAATGCCGTCTGGCATGACCTCATAGTCCAGTGCGCCAATACGTCGGATTATCTTATATGGTCCGAAATAGCGACGCAACAGTTTCTCGCTAAGTCCTCGTCGGCGAATCGGAGTCCAGACCCAAACACGGTCGCCGGAATGGTATTCGACGTAGCGTCGTCAAAGATTGTAGTGTCGGCTGTCGGTCCTCTGCTGGTTCTTGATGCGCAGGCGGGCGAGCTGTCGACCTTCTTCGGCACGCTGCAAATAAGTGGCAACGTCGAGATTTTCTTCGTCAGCGACGTCCGGTAGCATGGCGTCAAGCGTCGTTGCCGGTTTCCTTCCGTAGACCAGGTTGAACGGCGCCATGTGCGTCGTTTCTTGCATGGCCGTGTTGTATGCGAAGGTCACGTACGGAAGGATGGCATCCCACGTCTTGTGTTCGACGTCGACGTACATTTCCAGCATGTCGGCGATGGTCTTATTTAGGCGCTCGGTGAGGCCATTCGTCTGCGGGTGGTAGGCGGTGGTCCGGCGATGGCTTGTCTGGCTGTAGCGCAGGATGGCTTGAGTTAGTTCTGCCGTAAAGGCCGTGCCTCTGTCGGTGATGAGGACTTCTGGGGCACCGTGACGCAGGAGGATGTTCTCAACGAAGAAACGGGCTACCTCGGCGGCACTGCCTTTGGGCAAGGCTTTTGTTTCGGCGTAGCGGGTGAGGTAGTCCGTAGCGACGACGATCCATTTATTCCCGGACGTCGACGTCAGAAAAGGCCCCAGTAAGTCCATCCCGATCTGCTGGAACGGTCGGCGAGGTGGCTCTATTGGCTGTAGAAGTCCGGCTGGCCTTGTCGGCGGTGTTTTGCATCGCTGAGTCTCGGCATGTCCTTACGTAATGGGCGACGTCGGCAGAGAGGCGAGGCCAGTAGTATTTTTCTTGTATCCTCGCGAGAGTGCGGGAAAAACCGAGATGTCCAGCCGTTGGGTCGTCATGGAGAGCTTGCAGAACCTCTGGACGCAATGCTGAGGGTACCACGAGGAGGTAGTTGGCTCGGAGAGGCGAGAAGTTCTTCTTTAGGAGAATGTCGTTTTGCAAGAAAAACGACGCCAATCCTCGCCTGAACACCTTCGGCACAATGACGGTCTTGCCTTCTAGGTAGTCTACAAGGCTCCTTAGTTCCGGGTCGGCTCGCTGTTGTTCGGCGAATTCGTCGGCACTGATGGGTCCCAAGAAAGTGTCCTCATCCTGGTCGTCTTGTGGCGGCGGTTCGACGGGGGCGCGAGACAAACAATCGGCGTCAGAGTGCTTTCGCCCGGACTTGTAAACGACGGTGATGTCGAATGCTTGAAGTCTCAGGCTCCATCGTGCGAGGCGACCTGAAGGTTCCTTCAAGTTAGCTAGCCAACACAAGGCGTGGTGGTCGCTCACAACTTTAAAGGGCCTGCCATAGAGGTAGGGGCGAAACTTTGATGTAGCCCAGATGATGGCGAGGCACTCCTTTTCTGTTGTGGAATAATTTGCTTCCGCCATCGATAGCGACCGGCTAGCGTAACTTACAACCCTTTCTAGTCCGTCAGTCCTCTGCACAAGCGCGGCGCCGAGTCCTACGCTGCTTGCGTCGGTGTGGACTTCGGTATCGGCGTTTTCGTCGAAATGCGCAAGTATTGGCGGCGATTGCAGGCGTCGCTTCAGTTCTTCGAATGCTTCGACTTGCGGAGTCTCCCATTTGAACTTGACGTCGGCCTTCGTGAGATACGTCAGTGGCTCAGCGATCCGTGAAAAATTCTTGACGAAGCGCCTGAAATTCTTGATGAAGGCGCACAGTCCAAGAAATCTACGCACTGCCTTCTTGTCAGCGGGCGGAGGAAAGTTGGAGATGGCCGCAGTTTATTGAGGGTCGGGGCGCACTCCAGACTTGTTGATGACGTGGCCCAAAAACAAGAGCTCCTCATATGCGAAGCGGCACTTTTCGGGCTTCAACGTGAGTCCGGAGGTTTTGATTGCTTGAAGAACTTTTTCAAGGCGCCGCAGGTGTTCTTCGAAGCTTGATGCAAACACAACGACGTCGTCCAAATAGACGAGGCAAGTCTGCCACTTCAAGCCTGCCAGTACTGCATCCATGACGCGTTGGAAAGTCGCAGGTGCCGAGCAAAGACCAAACGGCATGACCTTGAACTCGAACAGTCCGTCTGGTGTTATAAAGGCAGTTTTCTCCCGGTCCTTCTCGTCGACTTCGATTTGCCAGTAGCCGGTTTTGAGGTCCATCGACGAAAAATACTTTGCGTTGTAGAGTCGATCCAAGGCGTCGTCAATCCGTGGGAGGGGGTATACGTCCTTCTTCGTGATCTTGTTGAGGCGACGATAATCAACGCAGAAACGTAGGGTTCCATCCTTCTTCTTCACTAACACCACGGGGGACGCCCACGGACTCTTGGACGGCTGGATGATGTCGTCGCGTAGCATTTCGTCGACTTGTTGCCTTATGGCCTCGCGTTCGCGCGCCGAAACTCGGTACGGGCTCTGACGCAGTGGGCGGACATTTTCGTCGGTTATGATGCGGTGCTTGGCGACAGGGGTTTGTCGAACTTTTGACGATGACGAGAAGCAATCCTTGTATTGCAGGAGCAGAGCTTTTAGTTGTTCTTTCTTATGCCTGGGAAGGTTCTGATTGACGTCGAAAGTTGGTTCAGGCACTATAGTCGTCGTTGTAGGTGCACTGGAATCCGAGAAGGCGAAAGCACTGCTGGCTTGTACTATTTCGTCGATGTAGGCGACCGTGGTGCCTTTGTTAATGTGCTTGTATTCGGGGCTGAAGTTCGTGAGCATCACCCTTGCTTTCCCTGCACGTAGCTCAGCTATGCCTCTAGCGACGCAAATTTCACGGTCGAGCAGTAAGTGGTGATCGCCCTCGATAACGCCCTCCATGTCTGCAGGCACTTCGGTACCGACGGAAATCATTACGCTGGAGCGAGGCGGAACGGTGACTTGTTCTTCAAGCACATTCAAGGCATGGTAACTTATGCTTGTATCCGGTGGTATCGCGTTGTGCGTTGAAAGCGTTATCAACTTGGATCTTAAGTCGATGACTGCACCGTGTTGATTTAGAAAGTCCATGCCTAGGATGACATCCCTGGAGCAGTGCTGCAGGATTACGAAGCTCGCCGGGTAAATGCGGTTGTTTACCATCACTCGCGCTGTGCAGATTCCAGTCGGCGTTATTAGGTGGCCTCCCGCTGTCCGGATATCGGGTCCTTGCCAGGCTGTTTTCACCTTCTTCAACTTGGCGGCAAACGGGCCACTGACGACGGAATAGTCGGCTCCAGTGTCGACGAGAGCGGTGACGTTATGACCATCGATTAGCACGTCTAAGTCGGTAGACCGTCGTCTGGCGTTGCGGTTAAGTCGTGGAGTCTGATCACGGCTGCGTCGGCTTGCTCCGCTGCTGCTACGTCGCGTCGGTAGGTCTTCTTTCGGCGGCGAAGTGTTGTCGTGAAGGCTCTTTCCAGGCGGCGTGCTGATATCTCGTCGTGAAGATTCGCGAATCTTCTTCGTCGGCGGCGGAGGATCTTCGGAATTGCGTCGTACAGCAACCGCACCTCCATCGGTTGCTGCCTTTAGTTTCCCGGATAGGGGCTCACGGACCGGCCCCGGGCTGGGCCAGTGTATGGTCGACGCTGCGGCGACAGGTAACGTCCTGGTGACGGCGAGCGTGAGGGTTGTCGTGGTTGCCACTGGGCTCCGGCAAGGTAGTCAGCGATGTCGCGTGGTCGCTCGCCAACCTGTGGACGTGGCGCGTTGACGGCGAACCCTCGTAGGCCCATCTCGCGGTATGGGCATCGGCGGTAGACATGGCCGGCTTCCCCGCAGTGATAGCAGAGCGGGCGGTGGTCGGGGGCCCGCCAAATGTCCGTCTTCCTCTGGTAGCCGTGCTGGGCGACGGGCGGGCGTGCTGGCGGCGGCGGCGGTAGACGACGGAACTGCGTCGTTACGGGGCCCTGGCGCGAGCGCGGAGGGCGGCCTTGACGACGGGCGACGGCGGCGTAGGTCAGCGCTTCCGGCTGGGGTTGCGGCGATTGTGGCTGCACATCGGGAACTCCAAGTGAGCACTGAACTTCGTCTTTGACGACGTCGGCGAAAGATGCCACGTGAGGCTGCGACCTGGGAAAGAGCTTATGCAGCTCCTCGCGAACGACCGCTCTGATGGTCTCGCGCAGGTCGTCGGCGCCTAGGGCTTGAGCGTCGGCGTAGTTGGTCAAGGAACGGCGGTTGTATTGCCTGGCGCGCATTTCAAGCGTCTTCTCGATCGTTGTGGCCTCGGAAAGAAATTCGGCGACAGTCTTGGGCGGGTTGCGCATCAATCCGGTGAATAGTTGCTCTTTGACACCCCGCATCAAGAACCGAACTTTCTTTTCTTCAGGCATGTCGGGGTCGGCGTGGCGGAAGAGGTGAGACATCTCCTCCGTGAAGATCGCGATGCTCTCGTTCGGCAATTGCACTCTGTTTTCTAAGAGAACCTCTGACCTTTCCTTTCGTACGACGTTCGTGAAGGTCCTCACGAAGTTCTCACGAAATAGGTCCCACGTCACCAGGGTGGTCTCTCTGTTCTCAAACCAGGTCCGAGCAGCATCATCCAATGAAAAATAAACATGGCGCAACTTGTCGTCGTCGCTCCATTTGTTGAACGTCGCGGTCCTCTCGTATGTCTCCAGCCAGGTTTCAGGGTCTTCAGCCGATGATCCACGAAAACTCGGTGGCTCCCGAGGTTGCAGCAGGATGGGGGACGCTGGTGCTGCCATTCTGGTCGTTGACTTGGCCTTGATTGCGGTGGTCTTTTCGGGAAGAAGTCCGAACTCCGGCACAAGTCCTTGCTGCCTACGGCTAGCTCGCTGGTCCTTGGCGACGTTGGTCTCGTCCTCCGGTTTCGGGCTTGGGTCGCGGCTTTGCGGGGCGTTCGGTGCATGAACGAACTAGCACCTCCACCAGATGTCACGTAGTAGTGACGCTGAAGTAAACAGTCCTAAAACTGTGTATGACGAAACTAATTCTTTATTGGGCGAACCTGTGCCCACAAAAACAAGCTACACTCGAAGCACAACGAAAGCGGCGAACACAGTCGGCGGTCGTCGAAATCTGATCAGCGGCGAAACGCGTCGGCTTTTATACCTGAGTCACCGAAGGTTCCAGATTAATCCCTGATGCCCGCGTGTCTTCCAGAAAGTTCTAGACAATTCGCGTCGCTCATACGATCAGATTACATGAGTGTCGGTGACCACAGACGAAGGATAGAAGCATCGATAACGTTCGAGAAGCTTCCGATGCAGGCGCGTCCTGCGCCGAGCGATAACGTTTAACATTTGTTAGCCGGCGGAAAGCGGCCACCGGTGAAAGATAAACATGTATACGTGTCAATATGCTTTATATTTATTAAGGCTTTCTTGGACATAATTGAAGGCTTAACAGTGGGTTTGAATATGTGCGGTACGCCAAACACGAAACAGCAATCTGGTCACTGTTTCGTTGAGGGGTGGTGCTTGTCTCGGGGAAGCTGAGCAAAGCACCGATATCTCTTTGCTATGATATGGCACTTTACATGTGGGGCCAGATGATGTGTGGCCCTTGTTTCTGTGGTTGTATAATAATGAAGCAAGAGTGCCCGATCCATCAGTCTGGTCCTCAGAATTCACCATTTATTTGACCTTTTCTTCACTTGACAGTTGTGCATTTGGGCCGCGATTTTGTAGCGATGCCTTCCGCTCGATTATATGCCACTCTTATCATCCACCGTTCACGGCCGCTTGATCGCTTTGATAACACGGGTGGGACGTCGCTCTGACCACTGACAACGCGCAAAAAGTGCGAAAAGGAATATTATCGGAGAAGGAATCGCTACAAAATCGCGGCCTTATGCATTCTTGTGACACTGCACAATCTTGGTTTGACCTCTGCAGCACCACAGTTACCTCTTTTTTACCTAGGTTTGGCAAACTTGTTTGCACGTTTTCTTACCAAGTTCATCGACTTTTCGTGATATGTACATTCGTGTTCATGCCTATGTATGCACCTTGACTGAATGCTGCAAATGTCTTTCAGGCCACTCCTCCCTGAACAAGGTTGTGTCAGTGTATGTATTTGACTCTTTTTACATGAATGCATGTTTTCCTTTGACGCATTGCTTTTGCATCTTGTAGATGTAGTGCACGGGTATTTAACAGCTGATGGTGCTGCAAGAATCTTAACTTATCGTGCTTCTGGTTGTACACATCGAAAATGTGTATGGCATGCTCACCATTTCACTCATTAAGCTGTACATTGCTTGTTCATTGCCTCCAAAATGCTAATAAAAGTTACCATGCAGGAAATTTGTCTGTTGCTTTATTTGAACATGACATGTTAATATAGTTATTGACCCAGCATATTTTTTGAAATAAAGGCTACATACTAGGTGCACAAGATGTCCGAGAACAAAATGGCAACTTCAAAATGAGCAGTGATATTTCAGACAAGAATAAAAATATTCTTTCCCAATGTTTTACATTCTTTTAAGACTGCTTTCAAAGTCTATTGAATAAGGCAATCTCCTGCATCAATTATTGACTGGTTTTAGGTTTGATACCGGCAGCATGCTCATATTGTCACGTAGTAGTGACGGTAAAGAAGACAGTCGCAAAACTGTGAATGACGAAACGGACTTTTTATTGAGCGAACCTGTGTCTCCACATAAGCAAGTTGCACTCAAAGCACAACGATAGTGGCGAACACAGTCGGCGATCGTCGAAATATGATCAGCGACGAAACGTGTCGGCTTTTATACACGAGTCATTGAAGGTTTCCAGAGTAATCCCTGGTGCCCGCGTGTCTTCCCGAAAGTACTAGACAATTTGCAGCGCTCACAGAATCGGATTACATAAGCTTCGGTGACAACAGACGGATAGAAGCATCGATAACGTTCGAGAAACTTCCGATACATGCAGGCACGTCCTGCGCCGAGCGATAACGTTTAACATTTGTTAGCCAGTGAAAAGAAGTCACCGGTGAAAGATAAACAAGCGCACATTTCAATATCACATAGTGCATGTTGATGTTGGGCAGTGTCTCCACAATAGCAGTTTCTAGCAAGTATTTAACCACGTTTGGCTTTTAATGGAAATGCCCATACATAGCAGCGTACAGGTTTTTATTAGGAACTAGGTATGGCCACATTGAGGTTGACAGCCACAAATGTTCAGAGCCAGCCCCTCTTGGATTGTGCAGGCACTGTTCGAGCAAGCAAGTGAATTACTTGGGAGTGGTGCATAATGACCTTTGAACACAAATTTGGCTGTTGATTCAGCCACTTGGGGCTGCTTGGCAAAGGCCATAATTTTTCTTTCATGGTTCTCACTCACCATAGTCTCCACCTGTTGGAGAAACTCAACTGGCTGAATGGCATCTTGACATCTGCCAGTGCTCATTTCTCTGACTGAGATGATAATTGGCCACCAGAGGTTGTCCCATGACAAAAAAGAAAGGCTTTGGACATATTAAAGAGAGCAATATCTAAGTCACTGTGGCTTACATGTAAGGCAGCTAGGACAGCGTATGTTGCATCTACAGTGTCGAACTGAAAGCTGATATTTTGAAGTGTGCTAGATAGGTGACAGAGGGGTGATTGATGATGAAAGTTAGCTGCCTAGATAGATATAATAATATTGATGTCTATGGAAACTTGAAGCTGAATTCTCAAATACCTCACGCTAGCAGTATACAGTACTGGTTATACTCCAACCTGCATGCCACTCTTGCATGTCCTCAGACCAATGTGATGTATTGGCAACAGGAGGGGCTGTGTGCAGCTGTCAAGTTATCCAGCCTTTGGTCTGGCCAGCTTGTATTAGTGATGCTTTAATGTATATCCTGAAAGCATAAACACTACTGTGATGTGATAGCCATTTTTTTATATGGATGTGCCATAAACTTCGTGCGTGTTATAGTTCAGGTGCACCATGAATGATGTTGAATGTCCCGAGAAGTACAGCCTATGCAAGCACAGTCGGAACACCTTCCTAGAAATAACCAGCAGGGGCAAAAAGAAAGACCTAAAGTTTTTGCAAAAATGTGGCTGTTTTCTCTTCACTCTTCCATAGTAATCTAGAATATGAAAAAAGTACACTGTTAAGCCACATACTAAGTTGCATTTGGTAGAGTGGAATGATGTTGACTTGTAGTGTTTGTGCAATTGTTGGTGCAGAGGGAGTGGCCTCATTGTGTAATCGGGAGAGACTAAAACACTGCATGCACATGCCAACTTCATTGCTCTAGCCTTCATATAATGAAAATTTGCCGTGTAAGCCATAGCTTCACAATAAAGAGGAAGCAATTGCATTCTCATTATTATTTTACAAGGACTAGTCTAACGTGCTCAGTGTCTGTGCCAAGTTAGATCACCAATTGTTCTGGAATTTGCCAGTATGTGGGACTATTTACCCATTTTGCAATTACAGGAACTGTGTCCGCCATAGCACCTATGCATTATGTGACCAGAATCCTCGAACGACAAAGCGGGACAAAAAGGGGAGGGGAGGGGGGGGGGGTACTTCAGAGATAGAAACAAGATTCTGCATTTATTCCAAGTTGTGTGTATGAAAGGAAACTTTTCAAGCTATTTAGGAAATTTTCACTTTGTGTTTTGGCATTATTCCATGTGCTTCCAACACCGCAAGACGGCATGAAGCACTTCGGCTTCTACCACTCGTTAGTCAGCGCATCAAGAAGTTTATTGCAGTGCAGTCATAAGTGGTAGTGCATTCTTGGAGGGGCGAATTCTTAACAGTTCAGAAGGCTCGCCCCCTTGTGTCTGCTACATGGAAGCAGTGTTACATAAGAGCTCGGCCTGTTGTGCTGAAGGCCAGTCAGTGCTGCGCGCAGGTGCAGAGTTTTGGAAGGCATGTGCTTTTTAATCACTTAGTTTTTAATAAAGAGATGTTACAAACTGCATGAAGTGTAAAAAAAAGGGAAATTTTGTTAAGGCCTGCTTAGCAGCTTAGTGCTGCATTCACCGGGACTTGGAGACAATTTTTATCAGATGCATAATACAAGAACACAATGGACATATTGACTTGGCTGCCACAAGTATGTTACATTTTAAATTCTGAGGTTTTACGTGTCAAAACAACAATCTGATCATGAGGCACGTCGTAGCGGGGAGCTTCGGATTAATTTTGCCTACCTGGGGTTTTTTGTGCACCCAGTGCAGGGAACATGAGCGTTTTCGCATTTTGCCCCCATTGAGATGCGGCCGCCGCAACCGGGATTCTATCTCACGCCGTCTGGCTTAGTAGCGCAATACCACAGCCACTACGCCACCACAGGGCGGGTTACAAGTATGTTAGCTTAAAAAGAATATGCACCCTCAGTTTTGGGTTATTGGCCAGTGTACAAAAGTACTTTGGTGAGTATTGACAAAATTTTTTTCGATATTAAAGCAACCACGATAAAAAACTATTTCTTAAAAAGCTGGAACTTTAATGCAATTTCTAAAGTGAAATTAGTGATTTCATTGCAAGAACTGTCACTGACACTCCTCATCATTGTGATGTTGTCACAGGAATCCAAAGTGTTTTATGAAAAGCATACAAGAAAATGATTAAAACCCACAGTGCCCAAGAAGATATGAACTCTGCACCAACAGATTGCCTATTCAATTTTTTTACTACCTGTTTGATGCTGCACAAGAACGTTTTCAAACTAAGAAAAGACTGAAAATAGACGAGTATCATTTTTTAAAATTCAGTCATCGCGTGTCTGGTTTCGCGACATCAAAATTCTTTGGAAGTTAGTTTCATTACGGTACAAACTATGTGCCAAGGCAGATGACAAGAAAGTAGATCTCAGATTCTCTGCTAATGCTACAGCAGAAAATACTTCATATGGAAGGCATGGTTGCATCTATTATTGACTAATACCATGTTTTTACATATGTAGAGCATTAGCAGAAGGGTGAAGTTGTGTAAGTTGTAAGGCACACTTCAGCGTTCGAGCGAGATCAAGGAGCGACTCAGTACGTAAAGGGGCATGGCAGCGAAACTGAGGGAGGATGCGGAGTAATGAGTCGTATGACCCTTGGGATGGTTGTGGAGCCTGGAGAAGAATGGTGTCAAGCACTCAAGGCAGATCAGTAGGCACGGTGCCACCGCTGTGGCATCGGGCACCAGAGCGAGGATCCTGCACGGCTGGAATCTTGTGTATTAGAGAACAAGAGCAAGGTTCAGAAAGTGGTCAGGAGAAGAGATTGAGCCTTTAGTTCTGAAGGGTAGACTGGCAGCGAGCACATTCAACAAGGTCACTGGAGTGTTGTATAGCAGCAGCAGGAGATTAAATGCATCAAACTTGCAGGATGGTTGCCCACAAGGCGTGTAATGGTCAATGTTAAAGCAGAAAGAGGAGGTGCAAATGTTTGTTAGCAGCATCTGCCACAGCACAAGTGCTTTAAGGGCTGCACAATAATGCCATTGAAGTAAACTCCTGATCAAAGGAATGACACCAGGGGATTTGTGAAAAATAACGAAATTTTCTTTATCTTCGACATTCAACCTGAAAACTGGAGAGTGCATTTGAGACTTGGCATTGCAGACATTGCAGCACATTCATCAATTTCATGTTAGAGTTGGAGTTGTCAAGAAATTTCTTTTCCCGCAGAATACTTGGTCTGCCTAATTTTGGTCACAGGTGTATGTTACAACCTCCAAGCTGTTCCAACAAGGTGTCAAGACTGCTAAGACAAAACCATGCAAGGTGAGGGCTGAAATATGGCCCAGCAAGCCCTCCAAAACATTGCTCCTGGGAGAGTGCCTGCCAAGTGCTTGTGGCAGGCAAAGTTCTTCAACTGCGCTTTTAGAATAAATCGCAGAGGGTCAGGGTCAACGCCACCTAGATAGCACATGGCCTGTTCACTTTGATCCATGACGTCAAGCTACCTGGCTTGACTGCCATAGAATCTAATGGGGATGCTCCCAAGTAAGCAACAGTGATTTTGACGTCATTGCTTTCGTCACGCCAGCCTTGGCAATGGAAATTTCGGGCCAGGTAGCGTGACGTCATGAATCAAAGTGAACAGGCCTTCTGCTATCTAGGTGGTGTTGTCAGGGTCCCCCAGCAATCATTGGCACTGCAAGTTGTATAAGATAACTGTGCACAACTATGCTGCAGAGAGAGGCCATTATGTGCAGGAGCCACAACCCATTTAAGAGAGCCATGTGACAACACAAGTGCCCCGTCTTATGCTGCCTTTTGTCTTGGCTAGAGCTGTGTTCCTAGTGCAGGGAATGCTCTTTGCATTCTATGCAAGGATATTTGTCTGCAGTGCCCAAGATTACACTGAATACTTGACCTCTGTAGATAATTTTAATGTGCTTGCCTTACTAATATAGATTGATGACGCAATTGAATTACAGCAAACATTTTGTGCAACAAATGTTACTGATGCCGTTCCTCTGCCTTGTCACTGTGAATGGTAGGTAGAAGAAACAAGTGCAGTAGCTGTTTACTGGTGCAGTTGTGGCAGGATTTAGCAGTACCCGACTGGCCACAGAATTGAAAGTAGCAACTTGTATAGCTGGAAGTGTAAGCTATACAAATTCAAATTAAGAGATGACCTGTACCATTAAATATTATGGAGACTGGCCTAAACACTTAGCATTCAGGCCAGCTTTTCCAGGTTGAGGAAAGAACGAATAACAGATAAAATGGTGTACAAATAGAAAACGGAAAGTTTACTTCATCAAAGTTTGCTTCCAATAAAGCATCGACATTGACCAGAAGCTGCAGTAACAATGATGATAAAGTTGCAGCCAGTCAGAAGAGCAAGGGCAGCAAAATCGTGGAAACAGTGAACACGACTCCACTAGAATCACGTTCTAGTCCTACCTCGACTGCATCCCCCCCCCCTCCCCCGTTTATTCCACATAAGTGTTGCTTATTGAGAGTGGGTTACTGTTTTGTGCAATGCCTCTGTCAACAGCCGAGCACACAAATAAATATGAACTTGTACAGTGGTCCGAATCTTCCTACAGACCTTTCACAGCACTCTGGCGCCATCGAATTATACAAAAATAGGTTGTTTTCAAGACTCGATACTTGATTTGCATTTGCAAGTGAAGGTGCAGGTCCTGCGCAAGAGCAAAATCCATGCAAACGAGAACGTGCCCGCACAACCAACCATCGATCTGCACTCAATATACGAGGAATACAGAAGGAAAAGATAGAGGGGGGCTCATATGCATACTTGTTCAGAATTTCACTATGTGCACACTCGTAAAAACGTTTGCATTAATTGGGGCTTATCTTGTCCCACAACCATCATCGTAGCACGTAACACCCACTTAATGCGTTTCAATACATCAAAACGGTAACCCATTAATCGCGAGCATGATGTTGCGGTATGCGAAATGGGTCTGAGCTAGAGGCGGTACACATTCACAAGGTGCTTTCCGGCTGAGAATCACAAGCGACGCTTTGGCACCATTGCCGACCAGGAATTCTGACAACACGTTTTAATTACCACTTTGCGATTATCGGGTTTTCATATGCCCCCATCGCGACAGAGAAAACACGTTTTACGACCGCAGAGCACGGCAGCGCAACAAATGCAGCAGGCGCGAGTTCATCGCGGCTGTGTTTCAACTTTCAAGTTGTGCAGCCAGCGTAGCTAGGGGCGAATGGACCTAGAGGCGTTTCCGCTGTGGTACCTAGGCAAAGGCTATCCTTAGAGAGCAAAAGTGCCCAGATCCGAGGCGCCGCCGTGTTTCAAGTTCTCCCGAGCGGCGGCGCCACAGTCGAGGGCCCAGCTGCCCTGGAAAATGAATTACGCCTCTCCGCTTGCCGCCCGGCCGTCGATCCCCAGCGAGAGCGATCAAGCAGCGTGCGTTGCGAGCGTTCTGTCGCAGCGCCGAGCGTGTCCGGTGTTCTGGTGACCACAGGCGGGCTGAGTGTTTTGACGGATATCCAGATGAGTAAACTAAAGCCCGGAATACCGCTGTGATGAAGGAGCTTCGTAGACGTACGTGAGCAGCCTGATCGGCATGCACGGTTCAGCCATCTGGTGGCGCAGAGCTCAAACAGCCAAATAGAGATCTAATATTCCTGTAACCAAGTGTAAAACATTTGAAACATATAAAAAGACAACGTGTTCAAGATTACGCTCGTGCTAAAAATTTGAGCCAGCAGCAAAGTAGAAAAAAACTTGGTTGCTGCTATATTGTGAGGGCGAAGCTGGGGCGAGATGCTTGAGGCTGGGCATGAAGGCAGTAACATCGACGCAGGTCGACGTCTTTATTAATGTTGGCAAGGCATACAGAACAATACAAGGACTAACGCGCGCTAGCGCGACTCAACACAACAGTCCTCCATGGCAGCGGGGCAGACACTCTCTCAGCTCTCCACTCCAAACTAAAGGCGGGAAAGCAGGGGAGAACGCCAGACAGGTGTTGCCCATCTGTCAGGCGGCTGGCAAAGTGGACGTGGGAGTCTCGGAGGCACCTCACAATATTAGCTGTGTGTTTGGTTGAGCTTTGTGCCGCCAGGTGGCTGCACCGTGCAAGCAGTTCACGTTTGCCCCTCCGTTCATCACGTAAAACGTGGTAAAACGGCCAGTACACTTACGCCAGCGTTCACCTGAATACCGGACGAGCGAAATTATATTTTGGCAATCCTTCGACGTGATGTGACGGCCGCAAACGCGTAGATGCTGGCGCCGTGTGGATACCGTCAGTCCGATGCGCTGCAGCCACTGCGCTCGTCTGCTGCCTTGCAGCGGGGCACGATGTCGCAGCTTGATGTCGCCGATCGCTACGTTTGCAGCCCACACCGCAATGCGAACCATGGTGCTTGCGAAAAGAAAGAACAAGACCAACACTGACCGCGCAGCTCTCGTCAACACGGAGCACGTTGTAACACACGCAGACGACACTTGCTGTGGGCCGGAAGTGCTTTTTGTGTAGTGCTACATGTCCTTGTGCATTCTCTTTCTGTTACTTTCTTTTTATAGAAACAAATTAACTAACATCTAAACTATTACGAACAACATTTGTTCACCATAATGTTAGAAAAATTATCGATGACGCGCCCTGGGCAGCCAATCGGACAGCTGGCCCAGTGACGTATTCTGGGCAAAACACGTCATCTGGGCAAAAAAATCAGCCGCTTGGCGTGCTGCAATCGGCAGCGATGTACATTTTTAAAACCTTATGATAAATTACACGCTTTACGTGTAGCGCTTAGATGCGTCAATTAATGATCAGAAGGACCTACTCTAACGACTCAGTACGTTTGTACACAATCGTAAAAATCGTTTCAGGGTCCCTTTAATAAGGCGTCGACCTGCATCGACGTTACTGCCTTCATGCCCAGCCTCGAGCATCTCGCCCCAGCCTTGCCCTCACATTTGACGCAGCTGTCGACCAAGAATCTCGCCTCGCCGTTCGCTCACGCCCTGCCGCCGCTCCCACCAAGCCCGACTAGTCGTCGCCATTGTCTACCTCCTTGCTCCCGCCAAGTAAGCACCGTGCCGGGATTGAATTGGGCCAAAGTCGACGCTGCCACCGTTGCATGCTTCAGCACCGAGTTTCTGCAAACCGAGCTCTTTCGCCGCGGAATCGACGCTACCGGGTCAAGAGACGACCTGATTCAACTTTTGACAGCGTGCCTGGAGGAAGCTCGTGCAGCGATTCCGAAACAAGCACCGAGACCGACCTCAGTGCTAGCTTCATCGATCAGAGTGCAGTTCCCTGCCTCGCGCCTTACTCCGACGGTTTGTCAAGCAATTCCAGGTGCAACCTCGCAAGTGTATGCGCCCGCCTCGTACGTCCCACCGCCACCGTGGTCCTACCCCACGCCGCCGCTCGTTTGCGACGCCGCAGCCGTGCCAACGCAAGTTTTTTCGCCGCCACAGGAACCGCAGTCTTTTGTAACAACACCCGGCTTTGTAACGGCTCCGCGGTACCCCCAGCCACCATTTGGAATGCCATTTTCACCAATGTCACCGCAGTACCAGGCCCCTTCCTTGCTACAGCTGCAAGTGACAACCATGCCCGACGTATCGTCTACACTGCCATTGTTCGAGGACTGCCACAAGCAAAGTGCGCGTTTGTGGATTCAGGAGATTCAACGAACGCAGCAGCTAACTTCGTGGTCGCCAGAAACAACCCGCCTCATCACAGCAAGCAAGTTGAGAGGCACTGCGAAAAACTGGCACCTGACTCCTGGCGAGCAGTTCCCCAATTTGGATACGTGGCGTAAAGCTTTCCTGGACGCATTCGCCGACGAGCTGACTCTACTGCAATGGCAGCAGCAAATTATGTCCCAAGCACAGTCCAGATCTCAGTCACTTCGCGACTATGCCTATGCAAAGCTTCGAGTAATCGAGAAATGTCCAGCGCCACTGACAGCGCCTCAGAAGGTGGAATATCTCCTGCACGGCATTCAGTGCGCGGGAACCACAAGCATAGCAGTGCAACGCCCATCGTCAGTATCCAACTTCATTGATATATGCACTCAGCTTGACAGGGCAATGCAACATGTGCAGATCGCAAGCAACCCGGCTGATCGTCCTGAGCAGACTCTTCGCAGTCAAATAACGGGACTACGCATTCCAGACAAGTCTCTTCAGCATCATTAATGCCTTCAGTGGCACCTCCAACAGTTGGCAGTTTCAAGAAAAGCCGTGTGCCCCCGTCCCACCCTGCCAGTCCTCCGCATAGCCGTCGCATAGCAGATCTACCGCCTGCTGAACAGGAAGCTCAGTACTCGGTTCTGTCACAGCGTTATGGTGTCCCTGCGTTTCGCCCAGGACAGTCATTGAGCGAAGCTGTTTGCTTCAATTGTCATGAAAAGGGCCACCTAGCATCAAAGTGCCCAACAAAGCAAGAGAATGTCACACAGCAGCCAGCCACAGCTTCAACATCACTTCATGCAGCAGCCCCTGCGTGGCACACAAGCCCTTTGGAAGACATTCATGGCTCCCATCTAGAGTGTTCCTTCTTTACAGCTGACATTGCACTCTTAGGCCCCTACGACGCCTTCCCAGACACAGGGTCCAAGATAACTATATTGACCAAGTCTGCGATCAAGAATCTTCCACTGATGCCCCGGACACGCGAGCCCTTAACGATTGTTGGTGGATCAAGTGTGCATCCCGAAGGCACAGTCTGGCTAAAGATTACAGTGGGCCCCATAACAGCTCTAGTGGAAGCCTCTGTGATCAGCAATAATGTCTTGCCAGTGATACTGGGTGAAGATTGGTTTCGTGCCAGCAATACAAGACTTGTATTCGAGCCTCCAAATGCAGCCGACATCCATCATCTGGCCTCTGGTACAGTTATACAGGCGCACCAGAAACTGTATCCAAGTGCCTCATGCACAGTAATTTTTCGGCAGTCTTTCCTAGCTCGAAGTACTGAAGTGCCATGTTCAGACGGTCTCCCAGAAGCACCTCTCCCAGGAATGGTGCCCCTTTGGAAGCCTCTGTGCAAAAGCCTGCCAGAACAAGCCACGGTTGCACCAGAAGGTACAGTAGCCATAACCATTCATCCTGACCTTCCTCCCGCTTTTGTTGCAAAGGACCTATCAGAGATAATACAAGCAGCTCTGGCTACGGCCCTTTCGGATCATCATCGCACATTTGTACACCCTTTGATCCATGCTGATGATATTGTTACGCGAAGAACGAGTCAGTATCTTAGAAGCGTGAATTGCTGGGCTAGTTGGTTCATGTTAACAAGGCGAAAGAAACCAGCGAAAAAAACCAAGACGCAGGACCAGAGGGAGGCAAACACGCACACAGTCGCCGGACTTACAACTGATTTATTCGAAGCATCCACGTACTTTTAAATACAGCTCTTCCTGTTCAAGCGCACGTGCAGAAGAAGCCAATCAGCCACATGAAAGAATTCAAACTAACCCGATAAAAATCGACACTCTTTCTCCGTGATAAAAACGGAAGGATCGCTTACGCAAACCCGCTCGTTCTTTTTTATAAATAATGCTTCCAGTAGTTCACGCTCATGCTTGGACTTGCCCCTGCCGATGACGCTAGTACTGTGAAACAAGGGCGAGCAGGGGTGACAAGCCCTCACATGCAATGCCAAGTTGCTTCCTGTACCCGATCGTAGCGAGCACGCCAACACGCTACGATCGGGTACAGGAAGCAACTTGGCATTGCATGTGAGGGCTTGTCACCCCTGCTCGCCCTTGTTTCACAGTACTAGCGTCATCGGCAGGGGCAAGTCCAAGCATGAGCGTGAACTACTGGAAGCATTCTTTATAAAAAAGAACGAGCGGGTTTGCGTAAGCGATCCTTCCGTTTTTATCACGGAGAAAGAGTGTCGATTTTTATCGGGTTAGTTTGAATTCTTTCATGTGGCTGATTGGCTTCTTCTGCACGTGCGCTTGAACAGGAAGAGCTGTATTTAAAAGTACGTGGATGCTTCGAATAAATCAGTTGTAAGTCCGGCGACTGTGTGCGTGTTTGCCTCCCTCTGGTCCTGCGTCTTGGTTTTTTTCGCTGGTTTCTTTCGCCTTGTGAACGAGTCAGTAAGACGGGCAACTATTTACAGGTTGTATTTACAACAGGGGTTGCAGCGCTGACCGGTTAGGTTCACAGCGCGAGCCCAGCTCGTTCTTCCTCTTCTTTTCTCGAGTGATGGCGCCCGCGCGCCTCGGTCAGACAATCAAATACCACACGCGTGTAGCATAATCCCCCGGCGGCAGAAGCGACGTCCCGGAGCGTCTAAATGTCATCACTGGGAGGGTGATACTGCTTCAGTCGTGTAACGTGCACGATATCGCTGAACTGGGAAGCAGATGGGGCGTCAGGGGCGATCTCGTATGTGACGGGAGTCACGGCACGAAGCACTCGGTAGGGGCCTGTGTAACGCGACAGCAGTTTTTCTGACAGGCCGACCTGACGCGACGGAGACCATAGAAGCACCAAAGAACCAGGCGGGAAATGCACGTCTCGGTGTCGCTGGTCGTACAAACGCCTTTGACTCTCTTGGAAGTTCAGAAGGCGGTCACGGGCAATTTCCCTTGCGTGAGCAGCGCGGGCGACGGCATCAAGTGCATATTCACTGGTGGGTGCCGCGTGAACAGGGAGAGTTGTGTCGAGGGGCAGTGCTGGTTCTCGGCCGAACAGGAGGGAAAATGGGGAATAGCCGGCTGTGTCGTGGCGCGAGGAATTATAGGCAAAGGTGACAAACGGCAGAGTGAGGTCCCAGTCTGTGTGGTCTGAAGAGACATACTTCGCGAGCATGTCTGTGAGAGTGCGATTAAGACGCTCCGTGAGGCCATTTGTTTGCGGATGGTATGACGTGGACAGCTTGTGCCTCGTGGCACAGGACTGCAGGATGTCCGCGATAACTTTTGACAGGAATGTTCGGCCACGGTCTGTAAGAAGTTGTCGCGGAGCTCCATGTAATAAAATCACGTCGCGTAAAAGAAAATCGGCAACATCTGTGGCGCAGCTTGTAGGGAGCGCTCGGGTGATGGCGTAGCGTGTGGCGTAATCTGTGGCCACAGAGATCCACCTGTTCCCAGAGGTAGAAAGAGGAAAGGGACCAAGTAAATCTAAACCAACCCGAAAGAATGGCTCCGCGGGAATGTCGATTGGTTGTAGGTACCCAGCAGGTAGCGTCGATGGTGTCTTGCGTCGCTGGCATTTATCACACGCAGCTACGTATCTTCGAACGGAGCGAGCAAGCCCAGGCCAAAAGAAGCGTCGGCGGATCCGGTCGTAGGTACGTGAAACACCGAGGTGACCGGCAGTGGGGAGGTCGTGAAGTTCGTGGAGAACAGCCGAGCGAAGGTGTTTAGGGATCACAAGGAGTAATGCTGGGCCGTCGGGGTGAACGTTGTGGCGGTAGAGTACGCCATCTTGAAGTGTGAATAAGCGAAGGGAACTTTCGGCAAGTGGAGATTCCAGGCGGTCAATGATGACACGCAAGGACGGGTCACGGCGCTGCTCGTCGGCGACATGGACCAGTGGAAAAACAGAGAGAACGCAGGCGTCGGTGTCAGGCTCAGACGTAGAGGTCGGGTCTTCGACTGGGTAGCGAGAGAGGCAATCTGCGTCCTGGTGTTGGCGTCCCGACTTGTACGTCACTGTGTAGGGATATTCTTGTAGTCGGAGAGCCCAACGACCGAGCCGGCCAGTAGGATCCTTGAGCGACGAAAGCCAACACAGCGCATGATGGTCTGTGATTACTGAGAAGGGCTTGCCATATAAATATGGGCGGAACTTTGAAACAGCCCAGACGAGAGTAAGACATTCGCGCTCGGTAATCGAACAGTTGCGCTCTGCAGTTGTCAGGAGTCGGCTAGCGTAGGCTATAACGCGGTCGTGTCCGTGTTGGCGTTGCGCTAAGACGGCGCCGATCCCATAACCACTGGCATCGGTTCGGACCTCTGTTGGTGCGGACGGGTCAAAGTGGGCCAAGATCGGTGGATTAGTCAGAATCGTGATAAGGCGTGAAAATGCAGCAGCCTGAGGGGAACCCCACGTAAAAGGCACGTCTTTCTTCATAAGTTCTGTGAGTGGTTGAGCGATTGCTGCGAAATCTTTCACGAACCGTCTGAAATAAGAAGAGCCCCGCAAAACTCGAGCCGGACGTCTTTGACAGACTGAGGTACAGGGAAAGCCGTTACTGCTCGAACCTTCTCCGGGTCGGGTTGTACTCCGGAAGCATCGACGAGATGGCCGAGCAGTGTAATCTGTCGGCGCCCGAAGTGGCACTTCCATGAGTTTAATTGGAGCCCAGCCTTGCAGAAGACGTCAAGGATGGCTGCAACGCGCTCAAGGTGCGTCTCAAATGTAGGAGAAAACACAAGGACGTCGTCGAGGTAACAAAGGCAAGTTGACCATTTGAAACCTTGAAGCAGAGAGTCCATCATCCGTTCGAACGTGGCGGGGACATTGCATAAACCGAACGGCATAACCTTAAATTGGTAGAGGCCATCTGGAGTGACGAAAGCGGTCTTTTCTTGGTCTTGCTCATCGACGGAAATCTGCCAATAACCTGATCGAAGGTCAATGGACGAAAAGTATTTGGCACCGTGAAGACAATCAAGAGCGTCGTCAATTCGTGGTAAAGGGTAAACGTCCTTCTTAGTGATTCGGTTTAGGTGGCGGTAATCAACGCAGAAATGCCACGTGCCATCTTTCTTTTTGACGAGCACGACCGGCGACGCCCAAGGACTCGACGAGGGCTCAACAATGCCTTTGGCGAGCATCTTGTTGACTTCCTGTTGAATAACTTGCCGCTCTGCCGTGGACACACGATACGGTCGGCGGTGAATGAGAACAGCATCACCAGTGTTTATCCGATGCTGAACAAGGGACGTCTGACCAAGTGGGCGATTTTCAGTGTCAAATATGTCGCGGTAGGACAACAAAAGGCGATATAGGGCGGATGCTTGGTCAGGGGCGAGGTCCGGAGCGACCATGGGACGTAATGGGCCGTCGAGGTTCAAGCCATCCTGTGGGTAAGCAGGAGGATCTGGAGACGCGTCGGCTGCAAAAGCAGTGGCGTGGTCGTCTGTCACAGACCGGAGCGTGGCGACCACTATGCCTTCAGGTAACACTTGCTTCGTCAAACCAAAATTGATGACGGGGAGACACATCCGATTAGCGGCAAGGGTAACCACGGAGTGTGGCACAGAGACGTCGCGCGCCAGGAGGACGTCACGAATAGGTGCAACGACATAGTCGCCATCAGCCACGGTTGCCGTTGAGGCCAACTCGACGAAGGTTAGGGCTTTGGGAGGTAACCGAACAAACGCTGTAGTGCAGAGGGTGTTCGGTTGTTCGGGGCGAACGTCGGAAACAAGAGGAAGCTCGAGGCACAGCGTACCGGTGGAACAGTCGATGAGGGCAGAATGCGTCGTCAGAAAGTCGAGCCCGAAGATGAGGTCGTGAGGGCAACTGGTCAGCACGGTGAACAGGACTGGAACGTGGCGGCCAGCAATTCCTACGCGCGCAGTGCACATACCACTGACGACAACAGTGGCGCCATTGGCGACGCGTACGGCCCGAGTGATGGCAGGCGTAAGAACTTTTTTGAGGCGACAACAAAGATTAGCGCTCATTATGGACACTTGGGCTCCAGTATCAACCAATGCCTGGAATGGAACACCATCCACGTCTACGTCAATTAGGTTCGCGTTCGTGAGGAGCGTCAGTGGAGGATTTGTACAGGACGGACGGGATGCAGCACTACCTCCAAGAGCTGCATGGCCTAGTTTTCCGTCCGGCGGTTTGGCGAGGAAAAGCGGCGAGGTTGGGGTGACGGGGAGCGACGGCGTTGAGGCGACGGCGATCGCCCGGAGGAGCGGCTGTCAGGGGCATAAGAAGGGAGAGTACGGACGGCGAGGTGAGTAACGGCGAGCGTCGGCGTATGGGCGAGGAGCAGGGAATGAGCTCCAGTACGGCGGCATCCAGGTGCTGCGGCAGTGGCGGGATACGTGACCAACTCGGTGGCAGCGGAAGCAGATCGGTTTGTCGTCGGGGGTACGCCATTCAGCAGGATTGCGTGGTCGGGGAGCAAAATACTGGTCGTGGAAGGATGTGGCCATGGGAATGGATGCCGAATCAGGTCGGGAGACAGAGCAGGCGGTAGGGATGCCAAGGTTGGCAATTTCGTGCCGCACAACTGCTTGTATGACGGAAATAGTAGGGGCCGCTGGGTCAAAGGTACCGTCGAGGGGTCGTGGAGGAAGGGGGGCCGGACTCGCCGCTTCAATCTCACGGCGAACGATACGAGTGACGTTCTCTTGAAAAGGTCGTGTGGCAGGAAGAGCGGAGCAAGAGGACGTGGCAGGGGTGTTTGGGAGCCGGGAAAACTGTGGGACGACGCGGCGGCTTTTGGCTACCTCGAAGCGGCGGCATTCCTTGACGATGGCGTCGACAGAAGAGACGTCGTTATAGACGAGCAAATTGAAGGCGTCGTCCGCGATGCCTTTTAGGATATGGCCCACCTTGTCAACCTCGGTCATGTGCTCGTCGACTTTCCGGCAAAGCGCGAGCACTTCCTGTATGTAGACTACATACGATTCTGTCGACGACTGGACACGGGTAGCAAGCTCCTTTCGCGCAGCCTGTTGGCGACCTGACGGGTTGCCAAAGAGGTCGCGAAGCCTCTCTTTGAAAGTGTCCCAGCTGGATATCTCAACCTCATGGGTGCGAAACCAGACAAGCGGTGTCCCGTCCAGATAATATATCACATTGGCAAGCATAATGGTAGGGTCCCAGTGGTGGCTTCGGCTAACACGCTCATACATGCTGAGCCAGTCGTCGACGTCAACGCCATTTTGGGCGGAGAATGTCCCAGGATCACGGAGACTAGGAACCGTAACGTAGGTTGTGGTAGGCGCCGCAGGTGTAGGTGGCGACGGGGTGTTTCCAGCGGAAGCCATGGCTGAGAAGACGACGGTGCGGCCGCTTCGGAGCTCCGTGGCGAGGACGGGGAACGTTCCACCTCCACCACGATGTTACGCGAAGAACGAGTCAGTAAGACGGGCAACTATTTACAGGTTGTATTTACAACAGCGGTTGCAGCGCTGACCGGTTAGGTTCACAGCGCGAGCCCAGCTCAGCTCGTTCTTCCTCTTCTTTTCTCGAGTGATGGCGCCCGCGCGCCTCGGTCAAACAATCAAATACCACATGCGTACGTGTAGCAATATTATGCAAGACGCCGCCGGAGCATCATATTTTGCATGTCTGGACCTGCAATCTGCCTACTGGAAAGTGAGCCTGCAACCTGCAGATTATGTCCAAACAGCGACACACACCACACACACACACACACACACACACACACACACACACACACACACACACACACACACACACACAGTGGGACATACATGTGCACACGTATGCCCTTTGAACTCAAGAATGCTCCTTCAACATTGCAACTCCCGCAGGGGCGTCTACGTCAGCAGACGTTTGGTGAGTTGCGGCAGCACGCACCCGAGCACATGGGGGTTGGACCTTCCCGCGTGAAGCCGTGCGCGGCTTAGCCGTGTCTGGGGAAAGGGGGATCCTGGGGGTTGAGCCGATGCCGGGTGTTCGGACCTGTAAGGCCCCCCGGAGGCAACACACCTCTTCGGCTTCTGCTTCACATAGACGGCACCCCTGGGCTGACCCACCCAGGGGAAATCGGCAGTTGCCTTTTCCTGTCCTCCTCTTAAATCTTCGTCTTTCTCTATCACTTTCAATCTATCCTGTCTTCTGTTCACTTCCTTTACTTCCAATTTCCCAGGCAGCTAGGGTTAACCTTGAGTGGGTAGCCAACCTTGGATACTCTATATTTTGGTTATAGTGGTTACGTATAGCTGGCGTCTGCAGGTCTTGTGTTTACAGGCCCTGGAGCGTCCCCTTGTTGGGCTCCACGGTGGGTGGGTGGCGTTGCTGCCAAAAAATCCATATGTACCTATGGCAAGTTCATTCCCTCCACTCCGTGATCGCCGTCTGAAACGAGGGCGCACCAATGAAGTCTTCCAGTTTTTTGGTCACCAAAGAGAAACTTTTCCCCGATTCCACGTAATTCACTCAGAAAAAACAGACAAATCAGTACGAACAATTTCACCCTTCCTTGTGTCAAAGACTTTGATTGATATTGTTACGGAGAGATGCGTTTATTAATGAAATGATGGATGCGAGAGGCCTAGGGACCGATGATGTCACAGTCCGAACTCACGTCGTCTTCCTTCACTTTCAATCGTCCTCCCGTATCGTAGCAATTCCCCCCTTTGCAGACGATGCCCACCGGCCGAGTCAGTTGGAGTTCCGGTGGTGAAAACGTTTAAGACGGGCGACATGGACGACGTTGGTCTTGCTTGAGCGGCGGCCAGTAGACAAGAGTCGACAAATCACGTACGTGACATCACTGAGACGTGCCATAACGACAAAGGGGCCGGTGTAACGGGCCAAGAACTTTTGGTATAGGCCGCGCTTCCGAAGTGGCGTCCATAGCCACACCAAATCACCTTTCTCGTACGATACGTGCTGATGGCGCTCGTCATAACGGGTTTTAGAGCGTTCTTGGGAGGCAAAAGTACGAAGGCGGGCGATGCGCCGGGCCTCTTCTGCGCGGCAAAGTGTTTCGGCCAGAGAAGTTTCGGCGGTTTCGGAGAACGGAAGGATAGAATCGAGAGCTGTACGCGGTTGGCGGACGTATAGGAGATAGAATGGGCTGTATCCGGTGGTTTCGTGTTTTGCGGTATTGTAGGCGAAAGTTATGAAAGGCAACACAGTGTCCCAAGATTTGTGAGCGGAATCAACATACATCGCAAGCATGTTGATGAGAGTTCTGTTGGTCCGTTCAGTTAAGCCGTTAGTCTGTGGGTGGTACGGCGTGGCGTGACGAAAATGAGACGTCGAAAGCCGGAGAAGCTCTTCAACCACATCGGCAACAAATTGCCGGCCACGATCACTGATAATAACACGAGGGGATCCATGGCGTAAAATGACGAATGAGAGCATGAAGTGTGAAACTTCAGCGGCCGTTGCTACACGAATCGCCGCACTTTCTGCATAGCGTGTCAGGTGATCGACGCATACTATAATCCATCGGTTGCCTGTCGTTGATCGCGGCAGAGGGCCGAGCAGGTCAACACCAACTACCTCAAACGGTGAAGCAGGGGGCGTGATGGGATGCAGAAGTCCGGGAGGGCCGCTAGTTGGGCGCTTGTAGCGTTGACACAGTTCACAGCTCGCAACGTACGCTGCTACACTTTGGCGCATCTTTGGCCAGAAGAAACGTTCTTGTGTGCGCTGAAACGTCCTGGAAAATCCCATATGTCCAGATGTAGGGTCATCGTGCATTACTTGTAGCACATCACGTCGCAAGCTTGTCGGCACGACTAGAAGCAAACGGGCACCCTTGCCAGAATAATTTTGCTTGTAAAGAATGCCATCCTTTACAACGTAACGGCGTTGACCGTTCGCTTCGGAGATAAATAGAGGAGCCAGACTGGTGTCGCTGCGTTGCTCCGTGCGAAAGGTGGTAAGGTCAGGAAATAGAGGGTCAGCAACTGCTAGGTATTCATCGAAATTGTCTGCGTCACACTCGGTCGTCGAAAGGGGAAGCCTTGATAAACAATCAGCGTCAGCGTGACGACGACCGCTCTTGTAACACACTTCAAAGTCATATTCTTGTAATCTTATGGCCCAACGAGCAAGACGGCCGGATGGGTCGCGTAGTCCGGTGAGCCAACATAACGAGTGATGGTCGGTGACAATTGAGAATCGGCGTCCGTAGATATACGGGCGAAACTTGTGGACAGCGAAGACGACCGCGAGACATTCTTGCTCCGTCACCGTATAGTTGCGCTCAGGTTTACTTAAACAACGACTGGCATAGGCAACCACATGTTCTATGGTGTCATGCCGTTGAACCAAGACGGCCCCGAGGCCTATACCACTGGCGTCGGTGTGAAGTTCGGTTGCAGCAGATGGGTCATAGTGGCGAAGTAAGGGCCCTGAGGTCAGTACGAACTTGAGCTGCTTAAATGATGACTCGCATTCTGCTGACCACTGAAAAGGCACGTCCTTGTTGAGTAGACATGTCAGGGGGTAAGCCAGGTCGGCAAATTTAGGCACGAAGCGACGGAAGTACGAGCACAAGCCCAAGAAACTTCGCAACTCTCGTAGTGACTGCGGTTGTTTGAAGCTGCTAACTGCAGCGACCTTTTGAGGGTCAGGCCGAACGCCGTGCTTGTCGACAAGATGACCAAGAACCAGAGTCTCACGGTTTCCGAAGTGACACTTCTTAGAATTCAAGGTGAGTGAAGCTCTCTCAAGAGATGTAAGAACGATGTCAAGACGGCGATTGTGCTCCTCAAATGTACGGCCAAAAATTACAACGTCATCAAGATAACATAGACAAATTTCCCACTTCAGTCCACGCAGAATAGTATCCATGAAGCGCTCAAACGTGGCTGGGGCGTTACACAAGCCAAACGGCATTACATTGAATTCAAACAGACCATCTGGGGTTACAAAGGCCGTTTTCTCCTTGTCATCCGAATGCATGGGAATTTGCCAATAACCGGACCTTAGATCCACGGAGGAGAAGTACGAGGCAGAATGCAAGCAGTCAATTACGTCATCAATCCTGGGAAGCGGGTATACATCCTTTTTGGTGATAGAGTTGAGACGTCGGTAATCCACACAGAATCTCCAAGAACCGTCTTTCTTCCTTACAAGGATCACAGGTGCAGCCCAAGGGCTGCATGACTCCTGAATGACCTTCTTCTTGAGCATTTCTTCCACCTGTTGAGCAATGATTTTGCGCTCTGCAGGTGAGACACGGTACGGTTTCTGCCGGATAGGATGAGCAGATCCCGTGTCAATCACGTGACGAGTACGTGACTCTGGCACATTAAATTGTTCCTCGCTCTGCGCAAAATCAAAGACTGCGGCATGCTTGGCCAGGACGTGGACCAAGGCTCGGCGCTTCTCTGACGGCAACGACTTGTTGACCATAGCCAGAAACTTGTCCTCTGTAGGGTGAGTGACAGCCACGTGGTCTACTGTTTCGTTGCTTAAAGCTGCGATACAACGACTGCTCGCATTTTGTTCGAAGAGGGCAAGCCGCATTCTACTGGGTAGCACGACAGGCTCACTAGAACAATTCAGCACCCATAATGAGGATCGCCCATCGGTAATAGAAATTGCGCAACGAGGCACGAGCACATTTTTCTTGACGCAGTTGAGGGGGACCGGCTCCACAAGGACATCAAACGTCCCAGCGTCTACGGCAGGGGTATCAACGGGCACTATCTTGATCGACTGGGGCGGCAAGCAAATATCGTCAGTGACGGCGAGGGTACCATGACAGCGCGGAGACCCCTCAGTAAAAGCGGATAACAAAATTTCACCAGCGCCGCAATCCACAGTGGCGCCGCACTCTCGTAGAAAGTCGATCCCCAAGATTACGTCGTGCGTGGAGCTAGCCAGAACAGCAAATTCCACCTTGAACACTCTGTGGCCTAAAGTTACACTCGCAACACACATCCCGACAGGGTACAGCGACTCCCCACTCACTGCACGGAATGTGGCACAGTTGTCCCAGCAAAACATCACTTTGGGTCCTAGCCGTGATTTAAAATTTAAACTCATAACCGAAACAGCTGCTCCAGTGTCTATCAAAGCCATCGTCGGAAGTCCGTCTACGAGGACGTGAACCTTGTTCTGCATCATCGAAACTGGTGGAGGCATGCGTGTGTGTTGTGACAAATGTTCGGCGACCTCACCTCCATCGGCCGCACCACCTAGTTTCCCGGCGGTGGGGAAGTGACACGGCGACCAGGCGATGGAGAACGGCGCCGGCGTGCAGTTGGGGGCGTCAAGCTTCGTACGGAGGCGGGCGAGTCGCTGCGGGTGTTCTGTCGGTAGTTGTTGCCCATGAACGTGTCACCACGGGAGTTCTGCTGGAAACTATTTCCGAAGTACGTGTCCCTTGTCCAGCGAGCACTACCGGGCCGATTGTTCCGTCGAGGAGACGCCGGCGGATTCTCGTAAAACCGTGGTTGTCCGCGACGGCGCTCAGGGCAGAATCGAGCCACGTGTCCACGGACACCGCACTGGAAGCACACAGGTGCCTCACGCAAATCACGAAACCTTCCACTAGGCTCTGTGTATTCGTGATGATCGTCCCACGATGACGCCATGGTACGTGGTTGGTTGAAGGCGTGCTGCGGGCCATCACGACGATGTAAGTCGTAGGTTGGTCGTTCCGGTGCTCGTGATCGAGGCGCATCGTCATGCCCCGTGGCATGAACGGACGCACACGTTGCGTCGTAAGGCAAATAGGCATCGCTGACGCGTGGTCTTGTCGCGGCGACAGCTTCACGTCGATCAAGTTCTTCGCGTACGATTTGTCGTATCGTTGACGCGAGATCGCAGGGTGGTATAGGACCGACGTCAACACTCGCAACGGTGGTGACGTTGGCGAGTCTACCAAACTTAGGTGTAATGCGCTTAGCCTTGAGAGTCTCAAACGTGCGACAATGTTTGATTACGTCGGCGACAGACTCCAAGGTGTCCTTTCCTATGAGGAAGTTGTAGACGTCCTCGGCAATCCCTTTCAGAAGATGTCCGACCTTGTCTTCTTCTTTCATGCGAGGGTCTACAGACTTGCACAATTTCAAGATTTCTTCAATGTAAATTGTGCAAGTCTCGCCTGGCACTTGAGCACGCTGCATCAAAGTCTGCTCAGAGCGCTTCTTCTTCAAAGATGGGTCCCCAAAGCAGCTCTTTACTTCATCCACGAAGTCTTCCCATGTGGCTAGAGTTTCTTCGTGGTTTTCAAACCACACGAGCGCCGTGCCTTCTAGAAACAATGGCACGTTGGTCAGCCGGGTGTCCGAATTCCAACGGTTGTATCGACTCACCCGACTGTAGTGGTTCAGCCACTCTTCAACGTCTTCTCCGACCTTTCCGGCGAAGGTCCGTGGCGCCATGTAATGTTGCCACGTTGCGCCAGACGAAGTCAGCGCGTTGTCACCGTTAGGAACCGTGTCCATTGGAAGCGGTGGTAGTCCGGCCAGGCGGCGGCTTCGGCGTATTTTCAGATGTTGCGCTTCCGTGGTCGTTCGTCCTGGACTTCTCTTCGTTACCCAGCACCTCGACCAATACTGTTACGGAGAGATGCGTTTATTAATGAAATGATGGATGCGAGAGGCCTAGGGACCGATGATGTCACCGTCCGAACTCACGTCGTCTTCCTTCACTTTCAATCGTCCTCCCGTATCGTAGCAATATTTTTGGACCAGGCTATAAAGTATCCAGGATGGCAAGCGGGTATCTCCTCTTGGAGCTCCGTGATCTGAGACAATATGAGAAACTGCCTAACCTAGTGTCATTTGGAGAAGCTCAAGTAACAGTAACCCCGCACCGTACCATGAATACCACCCGTGGCGTTGTATCAGATGATGATCTGTGGCAGCTGAGTGAGGCTGAACTCCTAGAGGGTTTCAGTGAGCAGAATGTAATCAATGTTAAGCGGATCAAGATGTGGCGCGACGGTAAGGAAATCCAGATACTTACTTTTAACTCAAGTGTTCTGCCAGAATCCATCGAGGCCGGATACATAAAACTTCGTGTTAGGCCATACACGCCAAATCCTCTCCGATGCTTCAAATGCCAGCGGTTTGGCCACAGTTCACAGAACTGCCGAGGCCGCCAAACTTGTGCGAAATGCAGTGCTCATGAGCACTCCTCCGAGTCTTGTGAAAGCTCTCTACATTGTGTTAACTGTGATGGGGAGCACGCCGCATACTCGCGGTCGTGCCCATCCTGGAAAAAAGAAAAGGAAATAGTAACTATTAAAGTAAAGGAAAACATAACTTTCAAGGAGGCACGCAGGCGGGTGTCGTACCTGCCGAAAACCAGCTTTGCCGAAGTGGCGCGTCAGGGGACAGCGCCACAACGGCTTCAGGCGGCTGTCCGGCCCACACACAGTGAGCCGGCAGTGACGCCATCCGCCCCCTCGGCGGCTGCAGCTAGCGCTGCTCTGCCAACTCACAAGAAGGGCCCATCGACCTCCGGGCTGGTGGCCTCGAGGGCCTCGTCTCTCGAGGCGAGGCCTTCTCGTCAAACCAACCGCTCGCAAGAGCATGTGTCCAGCGCCTCGCAAGAGGCTATGGACACAACAACCAGCCAGACGGCGCCACTTGCGCCTAAGGAGCCGCGAGAGTCTCGCGATCGCTCCAAACAAGAAAAACACCGCATCACGGCGCCCGGAAAGGGCTTTGTGAAGTAATTCCTCTTTCTTAACACAGAACCACGGAGTAAGATAAACAGGAGCGCCGACTCCGCCGCCGCGCAACGCATTCGCTCGGGACAAACCGTGCAACGCAAATTATACGTTGCGTAGCGCTATCTGTTGAGGTGCGTGGAAAACACTCAACAGCTTGCTTCCATGTGCGCATGTGCTGAGTGGCGGAGACCGGCGGAGACCGGCGACGGTAAATTGACCTAGAATATGGGAGAGTGTCCAAAGCGCCGGCTCCGGCGAGGGCCTTTTTTCTGTGAACTGCCGCGCCGCTACTGCTCCGGACCCGTTAGGGTGCCTCGATGCCAGCGCCGCCGTTGGCGCTGGGCATCGAGGCACCCTAGGACCCGTGGGCTTTTCGCGCTCGCGAAGCGCGCGGGAAGCGAGGGTCGTCTGCTACGCGCTGTAGTTTTTATTGCGATAGCAATTATATGGACACTCAAAAGCAGATTTCTGCCGTCTGCGTCGCCGTCGCCGTCGCCGTGAGGTTCCGTATGACGTCAATGGAGATGAAATCGTCGCCGCGCGCCGAACGCTGTATGTGCGAGTGAAAGGGGGCGAGGGGCGCGCGCTTTCACGGGGAGTGAACGCACGGCGGAGAACAAACGCGCGTTCTGCGCCGTGCTCGCTTAAGGGCTGCAGAAGTAGGCGTCTCTTTCCTCCTTTACAATCACCATATATGTAGAGCAAACGCGCCTTCTTCCGACGCGCGAGAGGCCGTGGGGGAGGGAGGGGGAGGGAAGGGAGGCGACGTTTAGCAGCGGCACCAAGTGCCTACCCAGTGAACCACAAATATCCATTGGATGTACCACAAAAGACCAAATATCCAAGACATTTAACGACGTCCAGTTTACATCTATCGTACGTTCGACTGGTACGTGGCAGTCAAAGGTCATCCAGAGGACGTCGAATGTCCTTATGATTTGGACATCTCTTGCACATTCAAAGCTCTCGTGCATTGATCGTACATAGTGCGTTATGAGTAGATGCACGCACTATGCCGCAGAAATACAAGCAAATTGTCTCTAATGCATAACAATGGGAAGCTAGGAGAGCAAAAGCATTTAATTAATTATTTTGAAATTTAGCACGACATTTGCTCGCACTGTTGGAGGTCTATAGTAACGTTGCTGCCGGACACCGCGCGCAAAAGCCAATACTTTCGCCATTTTTTCGCTATGCTTTCGGTCTCGGTTACATCATTTTCTTTCTCATAAAAAGATGCTTTATTTTTCAGTTATATCTATTAGTACACTGTTGAAAATACGTAACCTTTAACTTGCTGATGTAATACGACAATTTATAAAGAAAAAAAAAAAAGCTTGAACCAGCTTGAACTCGCAATAGCTCTGACTTCGCATCGCCACTGATATCAATTTAGCAACACGCGCCTCGATGCAAGTGCGCAGCAATGTTCCGGGCCTGAGCAGCGTGTGCTTTATTTGTGTCTTTTCGACTTTTGTGCGGTTGACCATGGCCCAAGTACGTGTATACTAGGCAGAACTGTACAGTTGCGTGCTGAAATTTCGAGCTGTGCTTCTGACTGCTATTTGTGGTACGTTTGTTCGCCTTGCGGAGCGCTTACGGGAATACTCGGGAGGCAATGTTTTGATGGTTAATTTTCGCACATGTTTGTATCGCTTGGTTTCCTGCGTTCCTCTTCAAGTGTCAGGGATATTTCTCAATTGCAATGCCTATCTCTAAGTCTCTGGCAGCATTATGTTATTGGCACTTTTGTGATCTGAGAAGCTGCCTGACCAAGTTGCCTATCAAGATGAACATTCCATCTCTGGATTCTGCTTGCGTGGAATTTATTTCACCATATATTTTTCAATGCAGCTAGAAAGTACTGGCTTTCTATCTTGAATCCGGTGGCCCCAGAAGCAAGTGCTGGCAAGCAGGCCATGCGCTTTTGGTCATTAATTAGTATGTTATACTACCTCTTACTAATCAGTTTTATTCTTTTTAATTATAATTGTGGCACTGTGCCTACTCGTTACTTGTGTTTTAATAAAGTTTAATTTTCAAGAATCTGTTTTTGATTACGTTTTTTTTTTTTTTTTTTTTTTTTTTTTTAGATCCGCGTTTAACCTGTTTGTATACAGCGAGAACATGTAACGAATAATTTCATACATGTGCGTGGCTGGGGGCCGATCATTTTTGTAATTAAGCTTTATCAGTTGTATAAATAAAAAAAGTAACATTGGTATGACATTGTGAGTTTCACTGGTGTGCTTTACCTAGTGCTTACTGAACTCACTATTTTTCATTTATCCATTGCAGGATTTGTAATGATGCATAATGATCAAAATGCGGATTTGCGGTTTTGTTAGCACAGTTTTCGCATTTTGATGAGCGCTAGAACTATATATAAAAGTTGACAGTCATTTTAGCGAACACTGAAGAGGATGAAGGCAGAAGCCTGCGCACTCACGAAGCATTAATTAAATTATTTGTCATTCTCATTCGCATGCATTGTTACTTCTATTGTTTTCTCCTACCAAAGTTGTGGGCTCGAGTGCCTTAATTAACTTCGTCATAATTAACACCAATGGTTGCGGGCTCTACTCCCACCAAAGGTCGAGGGTTTGAGTGCCTCAATTGTATCTTAATTAACTTTGCCTTAATTAACACCAAAAGTCGTGAGTTTGACTTCCACCAAAGGTCGAGTGTTCGAGTGCCTTAATTAACTCTGCCCTAATTAACTTGCCTTAAGTAACTTCGCTCTAATGAACACCCAAGGTAGTGGGTTCGACTCTACCTTCACCATGTCAATTGGAATCCAACTTGGAGATAATTTGGAGATGTGGCCGATTCGCCCATCTCTCCAAGTGGTTTTGACTCCCAACAAAGGCCGTGGGTTAGAGTGCCTCAATTAACTCTATCTTAATGAACTATGTCTTAATTTGCTTCGACCTAATTAACACCAAAGGTCGAAGGTTCAATCCCCAATTTTGGTGCCATTAAATTTTGGTGCTGCAACGCTGGACATCGGATTTTTCGACCATTGAGCCATCTAAGGATTTCACCTTAATAAGTGTTGCAATTTATATTTTCACATTCACACGTTTACACGTTAACAAAACATTTCAAGCAAAGTCACCAGCTACATGCCGACAATGGGGGTAACTGTGCCATTAGTGTGCCTCAGCAGATGTACCATCGAGGACAAATTAAATGCGAACAGCGGAGTGTGTGGCCGAAGCATAACTGAAGGTATACTGTGCATGTCGTCGGCCAGTCATTGTGCACGTGCGTGGGGATAAACGTCACCCGTATTTTGTCCGAAAGTTGTCTTCTCATCTCTCCTCGACAGTGCCATACCCACCTGGCAGTACAGTGTTATGGTGACTAGCACCATCGCTACATCTGTAGTGTGATATAGCTGGCATGCTACCCAGCTTGCTAACGTGCATTGCTTTGCTTTTGTTACCACCATCAAAGCTGACAGTGTCTAATCGTAATTTGAATAGCACGAAAAATGTATTGCATTGGATGCGCAACAACAGTGCTAGCCACCTTAAAAGTAATCACAGATAGGAATGGCACTGCAATAGTGGGGTGAGAATACAAGCTTCAAACAAAATAGAGGTGACGTAATACGCACTAGGACAAGCAGCCCCGCACTCCGCATCGAAACCACATGCATGTACATGTGGTACATGTGGTTGTACATGTAACCACATGCGTGTAAAATGATCGCTGGCCGACGCCGCAGACTGTGCTTTTAGTTACGTTTTGGCCACACACTCTGCTGTTCCCATTTCATTTGTATTCAATAGTACATCTGCTGTGGCACTCGCAGGTATGCAGCTCAGTATAGCGTCAGCAGGAAATATCCACTAGATGTTCTATGGACCTCCTGCATCCCCAAAAAGAACATCTATTAGAGGTTACTTATGTCCAGCTGCGACATCCTTTCAACGTTAGAGCAACGTGATCTGGATGGGACTTAGATTATCCATGGTACGTATTTGTAATGTTGTTTGGATAAATATAGATATCTATAGGATGTGTGCAATGTCTCAAACATGATGTTCTATGGACATCTATGGTACATTAATGGTTCACTGGGTATTTATATCAGAGGTTCCGGCAAAAGTCACCAACGCCGCACGCATTTTGAGCGAACGCGGGCTAAACGCCGACGGCGTCGACAACAGTTCTGCGTGTTGCCGGTGCTGCTGCATGTCCAAGTTTATACAGCTGATAAAGCTAATATCATTACTCGGTATAGCTGTCTACAAATTTGCTATCGCAATTGATGCTTCGCCTTTCAGGTGAAACTGCGACAACTTTTTTGCGTTCATTTTCCACGCAAAGCACTTAAACTCTATTTAACTTCAACAGTGTGGTGCTGCATGGAGCTTACCCATCTTTGAGCGTTTCTTTCTGCTTGGGCAGCAAGATAATGCAAAAACTAACGTATCAAACTCATCAGCGCGGCCTAGCTCCGGTGCTACAGTTCGGGAACGGTATCACGGTAACTGTGCGTGCGTAGAAACGCGCTAAATGAGCCCGCGCAAGGAAAGAACGTAAAAAAATAAACGTTATTCGCATGGGTACGCGGGAAGTAGCACCATGCCTGCAAGAATAAGAGTAACGAAAAAAAGTAAATTACTCGCGCAGTAAAGTGAAATACTTACGTGCGTGCAGTGACTGCTTCGCTCACCATTACGCGCTTTTCGCTCACGGTCAGTAGTGTTTACAGCTAGATGCGTATTTATTTATTTATTTATTTATTTATTTATTTATTTATTTATTTATTTATTTATTTATTTATTTATTTATTTATTCAAGGTCCTCACAGGCTCCGAAGTGGAGTATTGCGTGAGGGGGGTTACAAAAGCTTAAACAATAAAAAGGAGCAAAAATCCTGTTATACATGAATTCACCAAAATAGAACTTATACAATAGTTAGCGATAAAGATTATTTCCAATTTATACAATTCAGGCTGCAGTAAGAAATTTGTAAATATACAGGTAAATCAATTTAAAGCACGTTCACATGACATAATCGCAAAATGAATTCGAAATCAACAATTAAAATGGGCACTTAACTCTTGTCTAAAAATCACTGGATTAACAATATTAGCTATTGTATCAGGAAGGTCATTCCAATATTTAATAGCCTGTGGCAGGGCGGATGAATTAAACGCGTTAGTTTTGCCAAAGAGGCGTTGAAAGCTATGCTCATTATGCAGACGTCTTGATGAACGGAATGGACGAGTTAAGGTTAAGGAAAACGAATGTTCACTGTGAACTATTTTGTGCAATAAACAAAGTAGCGAAATAGTTCGGCGTTTTTCTAAAAGCGGGAGTGCCAGTGCTGTCTTGATGCTTGTTACGCTAGAATGTATGCTATAATCGCGGATGATGAAACGAGCGGCACGGTTCTGAATAGCTTCAAGGTCATTGATTAGATAAGTTTGGTAAGGTGACCAAATGGGCGCAGCATATTCAAGTTGAGGGCGAACAAATGTTTGATATGCTAGCTTGCGAGTAGTTTGAGGAGCATCGTAAAGATTACGCTTCAGATAGCCGAGTGTACGCGATGCTTTTGCTGTAATTGTGGTGATATGAGTTGACCATGAAAGGGTTGGTGTAAGATGGACGCCTAGATACTTATATGAGGATGTGCTGGAAAGAGAACGGTTGTTAAGCGTGTAGTTAAATGAAGAATTCATACGTTTACGACTAAAGGTAATCAACTTGCATTTTTCTGTATTTAAAGTCATTTGCCATGAGGAACACCAATGGGAGATTCGATCAAGGTCTTGCTGAAGAATGATGTGGTCATGATGCGCATGAATTTGTCTGTATACGACCTAGCACGCTACCCTGAGGTACACCGGACGTAACATTAGACGTATCAGAAGAGTAGTTGTCAATGACTGTGAACTGTTTACGAAATGACAAGAAGTTACGAAGCCATGAGACGGTAAGGGAGTCGAGGTTAATGCAAGACAGTTTGGAAAGCAGACGACCGTGCGCAACACTGTCAAAGGCCTTCGAAAAATCTATGAATATAGAGTCAGTCTGGGAATTATCACCCATGCTTACGTGAAGGTCATTAGTAAACTCAATTAATTGTGTTTCACACGAAAAACATTTTCTAAAGCCGTGCTGGTTAGGAAAGAAGAAACCGTTTTTTTCTAAGTGTTGTGCAATGTTAGATACAATTATGTGTTCAAGAAGCTTACCAGGGACACTAGTTAGAGATATAGGACGGTAGTTGTTAACAGAACTTTTCGATTATTTCGATTCGATTATTTTTTCGATTATTTCGATTCGATTATTTTTTAGCCACGACAATATTTTGTTATGAACAGAGCAGAGTGAGAAGGTGTAAGGGAAGCAAGAGAAAGAGCAAAGACGGCCCTAAGGCCGCAATATTGTTAGCTTATTTCGCTTCAAAGATTGCGTACACGAACAATTCTTGCTGTACGCTATCTATAAAATACAAACCTCGCGCACGATGTACCTTAAGGTTCACCGTGAGCGAAGCTTTTTCCAAATTCAGACATTCGAAAGAAAAGCCATTCGATCCAGCCAATATAGCTAAACAAATATATTTTTTCCTACATTGAAATGAATAGATAGCTACTACTGCCCTAGCCATTTACTAATTTGTTATGTAAAAGTTATTACTGCAATAGCCTTGTTTTAATAATCCGTGAATCCTCTCTGAAATTACCAACATGTAACTTCTCATTATACCATAGTTATTGCGTAACGTGTGATTTTTTTACGTAAACTAACAAGCATTCATTTCGCGTGACGATGTTTGTGCTTGCATTATATTGAGTGGGAAATCGTCTTGAAAATTACTGTCCTTGATGCACTACAAATATCGCTATTGATTCTACATATCCCTAAAATAGTTACCTTCAACAACAGCATAAAATGAAAAGTTTATGTTCTAGTGATTTGTTGCCTCTTTCATTACCTAACTACAATTACGTAGTTATTGATAAGTAAGAATGTTTGCTGTGTACGAACCAGCGAGCATACGCAATAAATATTCCTAAAGTTACTTTCATATTAAAATTCGCTTAGTGTTGGTGCTCTTGCAACACAAGAAGGTGAAAGAAGAGTTGCACATACGTAATCCATCATGTTCGTTTTCTGACGCTTGCTCGTAATTATGAAATGAGGCATACGTATACAATGTTGCACTGTTAGCATTTCATTTATTTGGTTGTCTTGTTTTTTGCCGCGTATATTTCTCGCGTACCATTTACCTATACACGCCGTAGTATAACTTAGTGGCTTTGGTAGGTTGTACTGCTAAGTTCGAGGACGCAGGTTCGATTCCCGGCCACGGCAGCTTACATTTCGATGGAGGCGAAATGCATAAAGCACCCGTGTACATAGATTTAGGTGCACGTTAAAGAACCCTATTTGAACGGACTATTTTGCTTTCACTGTCCCTAAACCACAATGCTTTGAAAAAATCAGCCCCGTTGCCTTGCAATGTAGGGTTAAGCCCTTTACAGAAATGTATAAGGTGTTCAGCCGTTTCCTCTTCTTCTCCACACGCACAGCACAACGTCTCTATACCTTGGTACTTGACTCGGTACATCTAGTCCGCAATACTCCCGTCCTGGCTTCAAACAACAAAGAGCTTCCCCGAGAATTATCGTAGATATTTTCTTTGGCAATTTCTTGCTTGAAAGTTCGGTATGTTCCTAGTGCTGATTTCGTCTGCATCCCTGTTTTCCACAGACCCCTCTCTGTTTCTTTAACCTTTTTCTTAACCGCTGTTTCCTGGTTTGCACCCCTCCTGCAGTCCAAATATTTATTTATTTATGATTTATTTATGAGTACCTTACAGCGCCCTCGTGGGACATTGTGTAAGGGGGGCAATACAGCATGTACATAAGAGAAATACACATAGGTGAAATATTGATTATTACAAATGTAAGTGAACACACGAACAGAGAAACGCAAAATATACTAAAACAGCAAAGTGTAGTGTCTGAAGGCGTTACACAAAAGATAATATAAAGCAACTATTTAAACACCAACAGTTTAACAAGATATTATAACTGCCGAAAAAGTATTACGCAAATAACTGTACACAGACGATAAAATAAAAACAGGTGAAAAAAGCATCGCCATAACTATAAAAGAAAAAAAAACATACCGGTAACAGCATTGTAGGCACGGGTGAACGCGAAAACGGCATACATCAAATTTCGGTGCATAAATATTTTTTTAGGTTGCTTAAGAACTTTGCGTGATCCCGCTCTGATGCGAGATCATCTGGTAGGTCATTCCACAAACGAATCGCTCGTGGAAGGGCCGAAAGGTTGAAAGCGTCGGTTTCACCGTACATGCGTGATAAGCTAAAGTTGTTATTTAGTCGGCGTGAAGTTCGATGAGCTAGATTAAGGTGAACAGATGGCATCATGCTGGTGTGGATGAGTTTGTGGAAAAGTGATAAAAGGGAAATGTCACGGCGAATTTTTAGTGGCTCGAGTGCAAGGCCTTGTTTAATCTGTGTTATGCTAGATGGGTAGCTGTAATTACGCGTAATGAATCGACTGGCTCTGTTCTGGATAGATTCTAACTTGTTAATTAGGTATTTTTGGTGCGGTGACCAAATGGAGGGGGCGAACTCGAGTTGCGGACGGATTAAAGCAAGATACGCGAGTTTACGTACATCGGAAGGAGAATTGTATAAATTACGGCGTAGAAAACCTAATGATTTTGATGCGTTAGCACAGATAGAAGTGATATGTGTGGACCAGGAAAGATTAGGAGTTAGGTTTATGCCTAGGTACTTATAATGCTGAGCGCGTTCCACAATGCTGTTACCAATTTTGTATAGGCCACTAAAGTTATGATGTTTTCGACTAAAAGTGATTAGTTTGCACTTGGAAACGTTTAATGTCATCTGCCAGGTATTGCACCACTCATCAATACGCTCTAGGTCTTGTTGAAGGGCAAGATGATCAGTACTGCTGCGGATGGGACGGTAAATAATGCTGTCATCAGCGAATATGCGCATACAAGATGATAAATTGTCCGGCAGGTCATTAATGTAGATGAGGAAAAGTAATGGGCCGAGAACACTTCCTTGCGGAACACCAGATGAAACGTAACAAAGTGATGAAGAGTAATTGTTTGCGATAGTAAATTGCTGCCGGTTCGTTAGGAAGTTACGGAGCCATGTTAGTGTAAGCGAATCTAGTTTTAGCGATGATAGTTTTAAAATCAAGCGGCCGTGAGCAACACGATCGAAGGCCTTTGCAAAGTCAAGGAATATGCAGTCTGTCTGTAGATTACTATTCATGTTAGAATGCAAGTCGGTAGTAAATTCGAAAAGTTGAGTCTCACAAGAAAGACCCTTTCGAAACCCATGCTGGTTAGAAAAGAAGAATTTGTTAGATTCTAAATGAGTGTAAATGTTAGAGGCTAAGATATGCTCAAGCATCTTACAAGAGATGCATGTTAAGGAAATGGGGCGATAATTCCCAGGTGAACTTTTATTCCCACTTTTATGGACTGGCACTACTTTCGCTATCTTCCAGTCAGTAGGCAACAAACCCGTATTTAGTGACTGCCGAAAAATGTGGAATAGGATTTTACTAGAGGAAGATATAGTGTTCTTTAAAATTTTAGAATTTATATCGTCAATACCAGAAGACGAAGACATTTTCAGATTTTGTATGATTTTAGAAATGCCTTCAATTGTGATATCGATGGGTGCCATGTATGAGTTCGGGAAGATGGTCGTTTTCACTAGTAAAGACAGATGAAAAGAATGAGTTAAAAACATATGGACAATCAGTGTCGGCAAAAGGAGTGTTATTTTCATCATGCAAGGAAATGAAGTTATCGTCGTAATCAGGGCTTATTACTTTCCAGAACTTCTTCGGATTAGATTTAAGGAGTGATGGTAAGTCCTGGGAATAGTATTTATTTTTGGCAGTTGCAATTTCGTGGCAATATGTTTTTAGGCATTCCTCATACGTTTCCCAAGAAGACTGTGAACATGAATTTTTCGCTGACCTATAGAGCCGCTTCTTTCTGTTTCTGAGTCTGCGCAGAGACTTGTTGAACCATGGGTTCGTTTTATCGTTAGTAATCGTTATCAAAGGCACGTGTTTTCCTATTAATGCCGAAATCTTATTTTTGAAAAGAACCCAGTTTTCTTCTACTGAGCGACTGTAAAAAGAAGGTAGTAACACGTTGTCAGAAAAGGAAGTAAGTTCCGTGTTAATGGCATGGCAGTTGGCTTTATTATAATCCCAAATTTTCTTAGATTCAGTTCCTGCAAATGGCGGCTGGATAGCAAGAGCTACTTGTAGCAATTTGTGGTCACTAAATCCATTCAAATAGTCTATGTGGTTAATTGTTTCAGGTGCAGTTGTCAGAATGAGGTCTAGCGTATTCGAACCGCGTGTTGGGTGAGTAATAGCCTGAGCAAAATTAAAGTCTAAAGTTAAGTTAATGAAGTCAGCTGAGTGTTTACAAGAGGACGACAGCTCCTCCCAGTCAATAAAGGGTACATTAAAATCGCCGAAGAGATACACAGTGCGAGCCTGGCAGACTTCAATGGCAGCACTAATGCTGCTGCGCAACTCATCTAAGAAGGAATGATGACAATCAGGAGCCCGATAACAGCTGCCGAGCAACACTTTTCTGGAATGAATTGTGCAACCTACCCAGACAATTTCAATCTTAGAATTTGAAGTGATGGCGTATGACGTGATGGATCTTTTAATGGCCAGAAGAACACCACCACCCCTTCTGTCTATACGATCACATCGATAGATGTTGTAGCTGTTGGCACAAGAAAAAATTTCGCTGTCATTGATGTCAGCGTTCAGCCACGTCTCGGTGAAGACAAGAATATCAGAAAGGCTATCATCGATGTAAGATGAGACCATGTCACGTTTGGAAAGGATACTTCTAATATTAGTGAATGATACTGTTAGTGATAGAGGAGTGCAAGGCTGATGCAGCTTTTGCTGGCTAGATGTTCGTGTGTTTACTTCTAGCTATCTGCGTGAACGTACAACGGTCTTAGTGATGGCATCGTAGACGTAGCTTACGTTTTCGATGCGCAGCTTGTCTACTAGAAGCTTAAATGGCTTATTTTGAGTTTTTGCGAATTCTATTAGCTTCCTGCGAATCTGTCGCGTTGCTAATGAAAAATCCTCGCGTATTGAAAACGCTGTTCCCTTCAGGTTACGTGCACGTGACAAGATTTGCTCCTTATCTTTAAAAAGGGTCAGTTTGGCAATGATCGGTCGACACTTTTCTTTATCATGTCTACCCAACCTGTGAACCCGTTCAAACTGTGTACCTGTTAGTGTAAGCTGTAACTTTTCAGAACAGAACTTAATAATTTTCTCTTCGGAAGCTGCCCAATCCTCATTAGCATGGTCTTCTAAACCGAAGAACAGGAGGTTGGATCGACGCATCCTGTTTTCCGCTTCATCACATCGCGAAGATATCGACATCAGCTGATCTGTCACTCCGCGCAGTGTGTCTGCAGGTGCGGCCGGAGCAGTGGCAGCTGCCGAAGCCCCTGCCTGCTCAAGTGACACCACCTTTGCATTTAAGCGCTTAATTTCATGTTCAGCAGATTTCAGTTGTTCAGACATATCGCGAAAAGCAGGTACTGCGCTGTCCCCGGCCGTAAGCCGGGCGGCATGATCCTTCTCCAACGCGTCGACCTTTAGCCTAAGTTGCTTCATTTCGTCGAGGACTGCATTATGCTGAGTTACTAAAGCAGCGTATCCATCTTTGAGCTCACGTACACTTTCCAGAGCCTGCGCAAATGTGTCAGCCTCAGACTTCGACATAGGCCCAGGGTTTAATTCAACGTCGCCAGCAAGCAATAACAAAAGGTCGAACAAAGTACAACATGCACTAGACAGGCAAGATGACAGTCGTTTCAATACATCGGTAAGCTCTGGTGGGCACGACACCGCGAAAAGGCAATAATTGCTACTTTTTATGGTAGCAGCATGGCTGAGGTAACTGACCTGCAAAAACATGGGCTGTAAGCGTGGCATTCTCGATGCGGTGTCGAGCCCGAAGTGGGAGTCACCAGACTGGCATTTATATCCCGCGGTGCGCGCTCCCAGCGTCGCTGTTGCCGACCTTGGTTGCCAGACGAGGTAGTTCGTGGCGTCTAGATCTGGCATTGATGGCACCCGAGGCGGCTCATTGATGGGCAGTGAATCGGCTGTGAGTCGACCGGAGCCGATCACGCCGGGACACAAAGCCCAGGAAGCCGCAGTAGGCACTGTCGCAGACATCGGCTTCCAGCTGACGCTAACGGTTCCGTTCACATCTGGTAGGAATGATGTCGGCAGCAGCTCGTCGAAAGGCGCTGAAACGGCTGCGAGTCGGAAAGAGCTGAGCAGACCAGAACAGAATACCCAGGTGACGGCAACCTGCAAAAACATGGGCTGTAAGCGTGGCATTCTCGATGCGGTGTCGAGCCCGAAGTGGGAGTCACCAGACTGGCATTTATATCCCGCGGTGCGCGCTCCCAGCGTCGCTGTTGCCGACCTTGGTTGCCAGACGAGGTAGTTCGTGGCGTCTAGATCTGGCATTGATGGCACCCGAGGCGGCTCATTGATGGGCAGTGAATCGGCTGTGAGTCGACCGGAGCCGATCACGCCGGGACACAAAGCCCAGGAAGCCGCAGTAGGCACTGTCGCAGACATCGGCTTCCAGCTGACGCTGACGGTTCCGTTCACATCTGGTAGGAATGATGTCGGCAGCAGCTCGTCGAAAGGCGCTGAAACGGCTGCGAGTCGGAAAGAGCTGAGCAGACCAGAACAGAATACCCAGGTGACGGCAACCTGCAAAAACATGGGCTGTAAGCGTGGCATTCTCGATGCGGTGTCGAGCCCCAGTTTTCTGGTCAGTTTGATTGACAGTTTTCTGGTCAGCTTCCTCCATTTTGTATCAACATTCCTCATGTACAAATAACTGAAAACTCTCCTTGCCCGCCGCTTTTCTGCCATTTCTCTCAATCGCTCCTCAAATTCTATCTTGCTGCTGGCTTCCCTGCCCTCGAATGACGTCCATCCCATGTCACCCTGTACCCCCTGATTTGGTGTATTTCAGTGTGCTCCCAGAGCCAGTCTACCTACCCCTCGCTACTTAACTTCCAACCTTGCTCGAACCTCTGATCTCATGCACAGGACCGCATTGCCGAAAGTCAAACTAGGGACCATCACCCCTTTCCAAATCCCTCTCACCACTTCGTACCTATTGTAATTCCACAGTGCCCTATTTTTCATCACAGCTGCATTTCTGCTACCTTTAGCCGTCACATATTTTTCATGTTCCGTTAGGTACTCAGCCCCATTGTTTATCCACACTCCAAGATATTTGTACTTATCCACCACCTCCAGCGTAACCTCCTGTATCCTATGCTCGCAGCCCTGATTATCATTAAAAGTCATGACTGCCGATTTTTCTTTACTAAACTTCAAACCTAGGCTATCTCGCTCTTTACCACAGATGTCCATTAATCTCTGCAAGTCTTCCTTGCTGTCAGCCATAAGTACAATGTCATCCGCATACATCAGTCCTGGTAATGACTGTTTAATCCATTCTCCTTGCTTGAAATAGGAAAGGTTGAAGCCGAGTCCGCTCCTCTCTAATTTTTTCTCTAATCCTTGTAAATACAGCATGAACAACAGAGGTGACAGAGGGCACCCTTTCCTAAGCCCCTGCTGCATCTCTATAGGCCCAGATACCTTGTTTTCCCATTTTATGAGCACCTTGTTAATTTAATAGATATCTTTTAAAAGATTTCTCACTCCATCTTCCACATCTAGAGTGCCCAGTATGTCCCACAAATCCTTTTGGATTACACTGTCATAGGCTCCCTTGATATCCAGAAATGCAAGCCATAGGGGCCTGTGTTCCTTTTCTGCTATATCAATACACTGTGTCAATGAGAACAGATTATCTTCTAACCTTCTTTGTTTTCGGAACCTATTTTGTAGTTCCCCCAGCACCTCCTCGCTCTCCACCCATGCCTGCAGTCTGTCCTTTATAATCTGCATCACCGCCCTGTAAACCACTGACGTCACTGTTATGGGACGGTAGTTGTTTATGTCGGCTTTGTCCCCCTTTCCCTTATATATCATGCTCATCCTGCTCAGTCTCCACCCGTCGGGGGCTTTACCGTCCATTATCATTTTGCTCACTGCCTCTCTTAATGCTTTCTTAGATTTTGGGCCCAATGTCTCTATCAACATAATTGGGATGCCATCAGGACCTGTCGACGTGCTACTAGGAACCCTCTTCTCTGCCCTTTCCCACTCGCTTTGTGCCAGTGGAGCCACTCCACAGACTAGTCCATCCTCACCTGATTGAGCACATCCTATGTTTCGTTCTTTAAATTTTTCTGTCATCATTGTTCTTATATGTTCCATTGCCTCATCTCCCTCATCTCCCTCTAGTCTAACACCTTGAGCTGTAACTATAAACCTCTGCTCTAGGCTAGTCTTATTACTCAAGGAGTTGAGATGTTTCCAAAATTTCTTCGCTGCTTTTCTATCCTTTTTGTTTACTTCTGACAACCATTGGCTCCCCTTTCTTCTGATCTTCTCATTGATCAAATGGGATGCTTCCCTTCTACAGTTTAAGAAGTTATTCCATTTTCTGCCTACATCAGCTTCTGGTTCACCCCTCCGCTTTGAATATCTGTGTTCCTTGGATGCTTCCTGACGTTTCTCTATGGCCTTCTTAACCTCCTCATCCCGCCAGCTCTTGCGTTTACGTCTTCTGTTCCCTTTAGGCCTGACTCGTACCTTAGCAAGCTCTAGCTCAAATAGCCCTGTTAAATTTGCATATGTCCATTCTGTTTTTGTATCCTCTGAAATTACTTCCTCAATTTGTTGGGTTGCTATTTCAAGCTGCTTTTCCGAGTAAAATATCCCACCTGGTTGTTCATCTTGCCTCCTACCTACTTTCATTTCCCTTCTAAAACTCACCTTAATACGTTTGTGATCACTACCTAGACTTCTGGAGCCATATTCATCTATGCTCATTACATTTAGCCTATCGTGCATCCTATGTGACATTAGTGCATAATCTATCGTCGACTGCAGGCTCCCTACCTCCCATGTTATGTGCCCTTCACACTTCTCAGTACTGTTGCATACAGCTAAGTCATACATTTCGCACATATCCAGCATCATGTTGCCTGTTGAGTCTGTGTACCCGTCCATGTCTTCTATGTGTGCGTTCATATCTCCTAGTATAATAATCTCGCACCTTTCTCCTAGCTCATTAATGTCACTTGATATGCATTCCAGCATTTTTTTGTTTTCCTCTTTGGCATTTGCTCCTGTCCACAGGTATACAAAGCCAAGGAGTGTCTGCTCTCCTGCAACTTTCCCTTTTAGCCATAAATGCTCCTTGCATTCCTGTTTGACCCTTTGCCAATTCATACTTTTATGAATGAATGCACCAATTCCACCCCCTTTTCGGCTGCCCTCTGTTCTATTGCAATATTCCCATGCATAGTCAGGATCACAGGGTGGTTGCTCCATGTCCTTAAGATGTGTCTCCACAAACCCGTATAGCATCAGCTTTTCCTGCCTTAATTGATCGTATATCTCCTCCCACTTCAGCCTATTCCTGCCACCTTGCATGTTAATGTACCCTATGTCCGAATGGCCTTGCCCCTGGTGCTTACGTCTATTTCTTCTCCTACCGATTCTACGTTTCTTGAATCTTGGGGCCTCTCTGGGTCCGTCTTCATCTACACTGGTGGTCTTAGGGCTCTGGGTCCCCCAAAAAAATGCGTAGCTTGGCGCCCTACTACCTACCCTCCCGCCCGTGGCACCACTGTAGTGAATGCCATCCTGTGCAAAAGGGTGGTAGCCAGACTCGTACACTTCCCGGTTTACCTCCATTATGCCGTACCCAAGTGGTCGGCTCAGACCCCTAATGACCCGGTTAGCCTCAAGCACACTCCGTTCCATCCCGCTAGCCTGGCCCCGGACCTGTGGGATTGTGCATATGGTCACATGCACATTCGCAGAGGTTTCTCTGAGTTTACGCAACCCAACCTCTAACTCCCTGTTTAGGTTCTGGCTCCTTCCCTTCAGCACATCGTTGAGACCAGCATGGATAACGACCAGATGTTCATGCTCCAGGTTGTCCCATACCACCTTCTGAGCTTTTGCCATTGCGTCAACCATGCACTAACCTGACTGGGCCTCCACCCTCACCCGCCCGTCTGCCTTCACTTTTGTAAGGACGCCCTCCTCAACCCTTGCTACGTTGTAGTCCCCCACCACTAGGACGCTTCGCTCTACACGTTTGCCTCCCGCCAGCGATTGTCGTCCTCCAGTTCGCGCTAGCTGCTTCTCCACCCGCCGTGCGCCACTGACACGTGACGATGTGCTCCCTGCCGTTCGTCCATTCCCACCCGAAGCCTGCCGCACTACCTCGCTGTAGAGTTGTGGAACCGCCGTGTTGCCGCCGGCTCTCGCCTGCTGTTCAACGGCCCCTAGGCGTCCCTCCCTGCTCTCATGGCCTGAGTCTCCGCGCTGTCCCCGCCGCCCGCCTGACGCAGCTCTGACCCGGGATTACGCGCCGCCTATGCCATTAGCACCTCCACCCGCTCTTCCAGCACGGTCCGCTTTCCCGTTCTTCTTGTAGCTCGCCAGCTATTCGCTTTACCGGGACGGCCTCGGCCCCCTCCCTGTGAAGCAACTCGCCGATCCGAGTTTCGAGCTCAATTCGCCGCTCTCGCTCCACCTTCAGCTCCCCTTTGAGCTCTTCCACACTGGCTGCCCATTCCCCTTCCATCCGCCGCACAGCCCCCTTAAATCATTCACACGACCTGCACGCGAAGCTAGCCTCCTCAGCGTCGGCTAAACTGGCGAAGTGCGTCTCGTCCAAATAACACCAACGTTTGCACTCCTCGCACTGCACCAGCTCGTCATCACCCCTGTCCTTCCTAGCCTGCCGCACCATTGTCCACCCGACCACCTAACGAAAAAGCCCACCAAAATACCTGAACAAAGCCCCACGGCAAAATCGCTATCCGGCTACCTCCGCTAGCTTCCCTAACGCGGTTTAAAACTGCCGCTTTACACTGCTTTCACCATGCAACACGTGCGCCACAACCCGCTTCCAAAAAAAAAAAAGAACTATTCGCTACCTACTAACGTCCTACCAAACTAACCAAGAAACTAAAAAAGCATGAAAAACATCTTTTTTCTTACAAGATACAAGAAAAACATTTTTCTTGTATCCTCGCTCGCTGTCGCTCGCGAGGATACAAGAAAAATACTACTGGCCTCGCCTCTCTGCCGACGTCGCCCATTACGTAAGGACATGCCGAGACTGTCAGCGACGCAAAACACCGCCGACAAGGCCAGCCGGACTTCTACAGCCGATCGAACCACCTCGCCGACCATTCCAGCAGATCGCGATGGACTTACTTGGGCCTTTTCCGACGTCGACGTCCGGGAATAAATGGATCGTCGTAGCTACGAAATACCTCACCCGCTACGCCGAAACAAAAGCCTTGCCCAAAGGCAGTGCCGCCGAGGTAGCCCGATTCTTCGTTGAGAACATTCTCCTGCGTCACGGTGCTCCAGAAGTCCTCATCACCGACAGAGGCACGGCCTTTACGGCAGAACTAACTCAAGCCATCCTGCGATACAGCCAGACAAGCCATCGCCGGACCACCGCCTACCACCCGCAGACGAATGGCCTCACCGAGCGCCTAAATAAGACCATCGCCGACATGCTGGCAATGTACGTCGACGTCGAACACAAGACGTGGGATGCCATCCTTCCGTACGTGACCTTCGCATACAACACGGCCGTGCAAGAAACGACGCACATGGCGCCGTTCAACCTGGTCTACGGAAGGAACCCGGCAACGACGCTTGACGCCATGCTACCGGACGTCACCGATGAGGAAAATCTAGACGTTGCCACCTATTTGCAGCGTGCCGAAGAAGGTCGACAGCTCGCCCGCCTGCGCATCAAGAACCAGCAGAGGACCGACAGCCGACACTACAATCTTCGACGACGCTACGTCGAGTACCAGCCCGGAGACCGTGTTTGGGTCTGGACTCCGATACGCCGACGAGGACTTAGCGAAAAACTCTTACGTCGCTATTTCGGACCATATAAGATCATCCGACGTATTGGCGCACTGGACTATGAGGTCGTGCCAGACGGCATTTCGCAATCACAGCGGCGCCGCGCACGACCCGAAGTCGTCCATGTGGTGCGTCTTAAGCCTTTCTACGCCCGCTGACGAACTTAGGTACTTTGTTACTTTATTTTTTTTTTCTTTATTACGCGTGGTTTTGTTTTCGCTTTCACATTTGTTTGTAGCATCGGGACGATGCTTTTTAAGGGGAGGGTATTGACACGTATAGATGTTTATCTTTCACCGGTGGCCGCTTTCCACCGGCTAACAAATCTTAAACGTTATCGCTCGGCGCAGGACGCGCCTGTATCGGAAGTTTCTAGAACGTTATCGATGCTTCTTTCCATTGCCTGTTTTCACCGACGCTTATGTTATCTGATTGCATGACTGACGCGAATTGTCTAGAACTTTCTGGAAGACACGCGGGCATCAGGGATTAATCTAGAACCTCCGATGACTCAGGTATAAAAGCCGACGCGTTTCGCCGCTGATCAGATTTTCGACGATCGCCGACTGTGTTCGCCGCTATCGTTGTGCTTTGAGTGTACCTTGCTTTTGTGGGCTCAGGTTCGCCCAATAAACAACCAGTTTCGTTGTACACAGTTTTACGACTGTTTTCTTCAGCGTCACTACTACGTGACAATATATATATAGATAGCTCGGCTACCCTAACACTTCTATGAACCAAATAAAAATAAACAAAAATTGAACTTATTCATTGGTATGCTGCTCCTGCTGCGTGACGTAATAGTTCAGCGGAAATCCGCTAGGTGGAGATAAGTAATTAAAGGCAAACTGAGACATCCACCAAAATGTAGCAATTTGCTACAATGGAAACCTAACCGTGTTCCTCGAAAGAAAGCCTCGCAGTTGAAGAAAAATTCGTCCTGGTCCGGGACTCGAACCCGGAACCACCGCCTTTCCGGGGCAGCGGCTCTACCATCTGAGCTAACCAGGCGGCTAGCAGATGGCAGGGCGAAGTCGAATTTGTCGACAACTCGAAGCAAAGGCAAGTGTATGAGGTAATAGTTCAGAGGAAATCCGCTAGGTGGAGATAAGTAATTAAAGGGAAACTGAGACATCCACCAAAATGTAGCAATATGCTACAATGAAAACCCAACCGGGTTCCTCGAAAGAAAACCTCGAGGTTGAAGAATAATTCGTCCTGGTCCGGGACTCGAACCCGGGACCACCGTCTTTCCGGGGCAGCCGCTCTACCATCTGAGCTAACCAGGCGGCTAGCAGATGGCAGGGCGAAGTCGAATTTGTCGACAACTCGAAGCAAAGGCAAGTGTATGACGTAATCAGCGGAAATCCGTTAGGTGGAGATAGGCAATTAAAGAGAAACTGAGACATCCACCCAAATGTAGCAATTTGCTACAATGGAAACCCAACCGTGTTCCTCGAAAGAAAGCCTCGCAGTTGAAGAAAAATTCGTCCTGGTCCGGGACTCGAACCCGGGACCACCGCCTTTCCGGGGCAGCCGCTCTACCATCTGAGCTAACCAGGCGGCTAGCAGATGGCAGGGCGAAGTCGAATTTGTCGACAACTCGAAGCAAATGCAAGTGTACCACCGCCCCGGAAAGGCGGTGGTCCCGGGTTCGAGTCCCGGACCAGGACGAATTTTTATTCAACTGCGAGGCTTTCTTTCGAGGAACCCGGTTCGGTTTCCATTGTAGCAAATTGCTACATTTGGGTGGAAGTCTCAGTTTCCCTTTAATTACTTATCTCCATCTAGCGGATATCCGCTGAACTATTACATCAAACACTTGCCTTTGCTTCGAGTTGTCGACAAATTCGACTTCGCCCTGCCATCTGCTAGCCGCCTTGGTTAGCTCAGATGGTAGAGCGGCTGCCCCGGAAAGGCGGTGGTCCCGGGTTCGAGTCCCGGCCCTGGACGAATTTTTCTTCAACTGCAAGGCTTTCTTTCGAGGAACCCGGTTGGGTTTCCATTGTAGCAAATTGCTACATTTGGGTAGAAGTCTCAGTTTCCCCTTAGCTTCCACAATGGTACGAAAATAAGAAGCGGCAGCGCATGGAACTTACTTAGGCATAAGACAGATGGCGCTGCTCAAACACTGGAAGCGGCTTTACTCTCTCGAGTGAAGCCGAACAGGACGGTCGTGGCCGAGTGGAGCTCAGCGCAGCAGGAGCAGTGAATAAGTTCAATTTTTGTTTATTCTTATTTGGTTGATGGAAGTGTTAGGGTACCCGAGCTATCTATATATATTGTTTTTCGTGCTTTTTTAGTTTCTTGGTTAGTTTGGTAGGACGTTAGTAGGTAGCGAATAGTTCAATTTTTAATTTTTTTGGAAGCGGGTTGTGGCGCACGTGTTGCATGGTGAATAGGGTGCCTCGATGCCAGCGCCGCCGTTCAGGGTGGTGCCATCCTTTGACGGCACCCGCGCCGCCGCTTTCTCGCTGCGACGCCATCTTGAGTCACAGCGAGCGGTTGCGAGTGCTTGGTGCCGGTGCTTAGTTCGAGACACAGTGCGCGCGGATGCTTCGCTGACGCTTCTACTTGCTGGACAGTGTTCAGCCGCATGAATGACAAGCTTGTCAAGTGCATAGAGTCGACATGACGGGCTGTTGTGTTCCCAAGTGCACCGGATCGACGCGTAAAGGGCTTCGTTGTTTACGCTTCCCCCGGGACCCAGAGCGAAGGAAGAGATGGGAAGCCCAAATAAAGCGGTATCACTGGAAGGCAACGGATAGCTCCTACATTTGCGAGGTAAGTGTCAAGAAAGTTTAGACTATCGCATCGTGTTTTTCATTAATAAGAAAGTATTCTCTGATCCTCGCTCACGTACCTACGTTCGCTCACGAACTAAGCACTGCACCGATGCTGAGTAGGATGGATGGATGGATGGAACCCTTTAAACCGGGCGGTGGCATACGCCACCTAGCCATGACTATTAACATATTTTGTACTTTGTGGTGGGTGAAATTTCACCCCTGCCTTGATTTTATCCACCAATCAGATAACCTCTGTTTGGTTATTTCTACCCGCTTAAAGTCTATTTTGCCTTCACTGTCCCTAAACCCCAATGCTTTGAAAAAATCAGCCCCGTTGCCTTGCACTGTAGGGTTAAGCCCTTTACAGAAAAGTATGAGGTGTTCAGCCGTTTCCTCTTCTTCTCCACATGCACAGCACAACGTGTCTATACCTTGGTACTTGACTCGGTACATCTTAGTCCGCAATACTCCCGTCCTGGCTTCAAACACCAAAGAGCTTCCCCTAGAATTATCGTAGATATTTTCTTTGGCAATTTCTTGCTTGAAAGTTCGGTATGTTCCCAGTGCTGATTTCGTCTGCATCCCTGTTTTCCACAGACCCCTCTCTGTTTCCTTAACCTTTTTCTTAACCGCTGTTTCCTGGTTTGGGTGTTCAGCCGTTTCCTCTTCTTCTCCACATGCACAGCACGTGTCTATCTATACCTTGGTACTTGACTCGGTACATCTTAGTCCGCAATACTCCCGTCCTGGCTTCAAACAACAAAGAGCTTCCCCTAGAATTATCGTAGATATTTTCTTTGGCAATTTCTTGCTTGAAAGTTCGGTATGTTCCCAGTGCTGATTTCGTCTGCATCCCTGTTTTCCACAGACCCCTCTCTGTTTCCTTAACCTTTTTCTTAACCGCTGTTTCCTGGTTTGCACCCCTCCTGCAGTCCAAATATTTGATTGACAGTTTTCTGGTCAGCTTTCTCCATTTTGTATCAACATTCCTCATGTACAAATAACTGAAAACTCTCCTTGCCCACCGCTTTTCTGCCATTTCTCTCAATCGCTCCTCAAATTCTATCTTGCTGCTGGCTTCCCTGCCCTCGAATGACGTCCATCCCATGTCACCATGTACCCCCTGATTTGGTACGTGTATTTCCGTGTGCTCCCAGAGCCAGTCTACCTACCCCTCGCTGCTTAACTTCCAACCTTGCTCGAACCTCTGATCTCATGCACAGGACCGCATTGCCGAAAGTCAAACTAGGGACCATCACCCCTTTCCAAATCCCTCTCACCACTTCGTAACTATTGTAATTCCACAGTGCCCTATTTTTCATCACAGCTGCATTTCTGCTACCTTTAGCCGTCACATATTTTTCATGTTCCGTTAGGTACTCAGCCCCATTGTTTATCCACACTCCAAGATATTTGTACTTATCCACCACCTCCAGCGTAACCTCCTGTAGCCTATGGTTTGCGAGCGCGCGTCGCATAGGCTTTTGCCGTTTTGATCAGCGCAGTGTATGCGAGTAGTACCCTTATTTTAAGAACTGACGAAAATGCTTCGCCGCGAAATAGCCTTACATTAGCTACAAATCGTCATGTAAACCACCTATTTTACTTTTTCACGGGAAGCACACATCGTGTGTCTCTTGTTTCTTTTTTTTTTTCCCTCAGTTTCTTTTTTCGCTACTGGTTATTTGGGACTAAAGAACGCAGTGCTTCTTCTGGGGAGAGCGGCTGTTGTGTACGTGGCAAGCGAAGCATTGTGATTTTCTCTATTCTCAGCAGATATCTTGCGGATCTCAGGTTGTTACGTTATATAGCTGATTTTTTAGACGAATATATTTGTAGCGTGGTGCTCGTAAGCCGATGGTCATTCGTGCTCATTCCCGATCGTAGTGGGTACTGTGACGGTCTTTAAATGCCTGTGCACGGTATGCCCAGGTGTAGTAGAGTTAAGGGGCATCATGGGACCAAAATGTTTCGGCGCTTTCTGGCATATGGTGTCTGTTGTAGCCTGTGCATTTCTTCGAAACGGGTGAAGCGAGGTAATACAGCATTACTTCTGCGAAAATTTATTTTTAAGCACTGTAATGTGTTCTCTGTATTTACAAGGCAACTTTTCATATCAATAATCACTTTTGTTGATTTACTTGTACTTAGAAACACTTTGAAGAGGACCAGTACGAGGGAAATCGACAGGATTGGCGCCGTCTGTTAAAGTCAACAGCCCTACATCATCATGGACTATATTTTCGAAGTGAAAAACATTGCTAATCTGTATTTGACTGTCTTAGTTTCATTTACGGTTTTTGTACGCTGTATACAGTGTCGTTTATTTTTTCAATGTAGTTATCAGTGTTCTAATGGTTATTTATAAAATGTTCTGTACTCGCCATCGATGTGTTTGGCTGATGCGACGTATTCGATGGTAGCTGATGTATTCTGGCTGGATATCTTGATTAATATTACCCGCAGTTGCGTTTTCTTGTTTGCATTCTTGTTTTCGATTTATATTGTGTGTAATAAGGTTGATGTACTCACTTGAACCCCCCCCCCCCCATGTAATGAATAAATTAAAAAAAAACTCACTATCCCGAATTGTGTGTCGAGCCTACCTTGCGAATTTCTTTTTTTATCTCGTCTTTCAACATGCATAACCTTCAGGCGCCACACAGTACATATAATTTTTCATGTACATATCTCTTTCATGATTGATTGTACTAGACATTATAAGTAAATGTATTTTGTGCATCGTTTGGTTTCTTGTGTGTACTACGCAAGATTGACACAGACAAGTTACGTTACATGTTTCTCTACAGCACTCACTAAACCTTATTTTCACATCGCAGTTATTTTTACACCAGCTTAATCCTGTCAGCACACAGTTTTGTGGGCAAAAAAAAAGCAAAATTGCGCGTAGATATCGTCAAATAATTGCAACGAACGCGAAGAGCACGCGCAACGCAAGGGAAACTAACCGCCGTGCGCGAGTGGCTGGCTACGGTAAAGGAGGCGTGACGTGTAAACCAAAATACAACAGCGAAAAAGAAAAAAACTTCCACACACAAACCCGCAAACCGCAAACCTTATATACCAAGCATCGAAGCGCAAAAAAAAAAAAAATAGTGCGTATTTCGAACATACACACGGCATGTTAAATGTAAATTGAATTAGGCAACTTGGGGCATGTTCCCGGCGCCATACATTTACGTCTTGGACCTTCGACGAGTTAACGGCTATTGGTTATAAAGATGTGCAGATGCGATAACGATAAAAAAATCCTCATCAAGGCAAAGCACTTGGAAGTGCGCCGTGAGTACACTATTTATGAACGCAAGCGTAGCTGAGTCTCAGCTCGTGTGACTCAATATGGCGGCGCCAGCGGGGTTGTCTCCACCCTGGACGGCGGCGCTGGGCATCGAGGCACCCTAATGGTGAAAGCAGTGTAAAGCGGCAGTTTTAAACCGCGTTAGGGAAGCTAGCGGAGGAAGCCGGATAGCGAGTTTGCCGTACGGCTTACCCCCATTGGACCACAGATCTCCAGCGAACGTTCAAAGGACATCCAACAACGGATATTTTGACGTCCGTCGGATATCCCCAGAAGTCCCAATGATGTACTACGGATGTCCGTAGGATCGTCCGACGCAAAGAAAATGCACATCCAAAAAACGTCCATCGTACATCAAAATCGGATATTCGGATGTCCACAGGATATTTGAAAATAAGCTTTTCCTATACGAAACGTCCAGTGGATGTCCTAAATAGTATACCTTTAGGACACTGAAGTGCAGGATGTCCACTGGATGTTTAGATGCGAACATTTGTAAAGCAAAATGACCAGTGGATGTCCGAAGGACTATATTTTCAATTGCAGGATGTCCACTGGACGTTTGGAGGCACATTCCTTTTAAATCCTTAGTGAAGCTTTGTGCAAGCTATACCTGTTGTTTATGAATATCCTCGACTAAAGTACAGAAAGAAGCCACACTAATGCGAGTAGTGGGGCTTTATTACCCTGTGTACGCAGAACTGAAAAGCAAGGCTCGTCATCAGCCTTCCGTGCTTCATCAGGAGGACCCACAGCATGAACTATACCACATGGCTTAGCAAAGGACCAAGTCTAGTGCACTGAACTGGAAAGAGAACTTTTACCAAAGGATACAAGGCAGTACAAAAGAAATAAACTAACCATATCTGGGTGCCTGTGTATTTCGGGAAAGCTGAAGCTTTACGTTATAGAACAACAGCCACTAAGCCAGCCATGCGAAAATACCATGCATATGCTAAAATCATAGTACTTCACAAACCACAGCAAGAGCTTTGTTAATATGTCCTGCACATTAAGAAAGCTCAATGCATAATCAACAAGACAAATCTTGTTAAAATATTTTATTGCAACACAACATCAAAATATTTGAGCACAGTAGACTAACAGTGCAAAATAGTTTGCCAATATTGTTACAAAACCCATATAAAATGACTAAAAATGCTGCTTCAAGCTGTCATTACATAAACGTGATGAAAAAAATAAACAGGTGCAGCTCAAACAACACAAGCGGCCATGCTTCTTATTAGTTCACCACGCCATTTTTTGTACATAAAACATGACGTTAACACGAAATTTGCAAACGACATTACTAAGAAAACTACTATACAGCACCGAACACTTTTCAGGCTGAGAATAATACAAGGCAAATGTAATTAAATGTGTACTTAATCAACTGAGACACATCACAATAGTGTTAGTACTCTGCAAAACACAACTGAAAATGTCCAACAGCAACACAAAAATTGCAATGCAAGTAACTAAAAAAGCAGATGGGATAACTAAGACTCAATTTTAGAAATGCTTAAAGGCAACCACCACTAAGCACACTAATCAACATGAGTAAAATGTGTGTTGAAAAACTGCTGAGGGAACTACTGAACATCAATAACAACAAAGACTAAAAGAGTAAGAATTAACCAGGCTGAACGACCCGAGGATTAAATCTATATGGAGAGAATGAATGTGCTTTTTGAATAATGAGCTCCCAAGTGAAAGACAAAGCTAAGAGTTCCCAGAAATGAACCTCTTATCAAGAAACAAAGTATTTCCTAAATAATGAGCACTGAGTGGACACATTGCTTCACTTAACACATAGAAAAAAGAGAAACAAACATACAAATTAGTATCTTAATTTGTCCATCAAAATCAGCTGTTGACAACAAAATCACCTGTTGACTAGAACTGCTACTGATCAGAACCTGCCATAATGAAAAATGAAGTGGAAAGCCCACACAAGTTAATCTCATACCGAACGTGAACATGCTTCCTGGATAGTGAGCATTGATCACACACATTGCTTAACACATATGCTAAAATAAGAAGAGAAAAAGTAACAATGCTGCTGTGAAGGTACTATTTAGCTACTTGGTAGCTGCTGTAATTGGGCACACGAATGCCATGGCACTGGCATGGGATTGGAGTGCAGCGGGCAAGGAGGGTACTCATTCAGCATCTGATGGGAAGGCAAGAAAGAAATCCATTTTTACTAGCTGCCAGCATACAACATTCAGGAAAACAACTGCACCTATCACATGTTATTTCGTTGCTCTTGGTCGTGTTGCATCTGCTCCTATGAGTTAGCACCTAAAAGCATAGACTCATTCATGGCCATTAAGAACTCCAAAAAATTCACAAGGCAATGAAAGCCTGTAAAGTGATACACATAATTATAGTGCAAGTCCCAGCTGCAAGGAGCATCAATGTACTATCGACCACGAAATTTACAGACCACGGGATCTCAGAAAACGCTAAATATCCGAGCAGCCCTTAAAAGCCAGTAAAACCGTACATCACAATGTTGTTCGCATATACAAGCGGAAGCTGGTAATAGGAATACCATGCTGCGTTTTGAGGCTGCCGAGATATCAGCCTTTTGTCAGATCTCTTGGTCCGTAAACATTTTTGGTTGAGAGTACACTGTATTCAAGGCTATGCTGCCAATGCTGCTGATTACTCGGCACACACCCCACCCAATCTTCCCGGTATACCCCCACCTTATTCGAAACCCTATATATGGTAGAAATTAAAATTCTCCCCAGCAAGGGCAACATACACTATCACATGACCAAGGCAAAGAAAATTGTGCGAACAAAGCTGCAGGCCGGGCAGGAGGTCCACACCAGCTATCACCTGTACTTTGAACTGTCCCCACTTCCCACAGAATAAAACATGTCCAAAGAACAACTAAGAGATTATTTTAAATTCAAGGCACCGAAGGACTTGAACCGTGGCACAAAATTCTCAGAGTTAAAGGTTGCTCTTTTACTCTTGTGAAAAGCAGATGAAGACAATTGCAATAATAGTTCCATTCAAAAACATACCTTCATTTGAGTCCTCAACAGACGTTGCAGGCTTCTTGTGTTTGAGGGTGCCTGATGCCCTTTCCGGTGCATGTCTGAGCCATGATTTGATGGCATCTTCAACATTTGTTGTGCTTCCTTGGGGAAACTGTTGCAGCAGCTGAAATCAACCCACATATATTGTTAGTGTAGTAACTAGATTTTCTTCAATAGCGACCACATTTTCTTCAATAGCAAGCATTGACAAACCCCAATGCATCTTGTAAAGACCACAGGACAAATTGTTTTCATCTGTACTCATGTAACAGTATGTACCAAATGTCACATAGCTAAGGAAATCTCAGATATCTCCATCAGCACTCAACATTTGCATAGATATTGAATTGATGGTACATTTTGTTTACCCTAATTTGTGTGCGGTATGTACCAAAGAAATTGACATAAATCGCTCCCTACTGCTGGACTGCTATTTCTCAAATACATATTTGGAGGCAATGCTGCTATGAAAAAGCAGATGCCAAGTCCAGGCGCGGATCCAGGGGGGATGTCCGGATGTCCTGACCCCCCCCCCCTCAGATTTCTGCATCGCCCCCTCACTGACAGGGGGATGGCCGTGTCGCAAAAAAATGACCACCAGCATTCTTCAAAAGTATTTTTCGCGAGTACCAGTGGTATCAGCTATGTAGAAGTAAAGCTAGCTCGCTCAAAAGCTTAGTTGTATTCCGTAGGAATGTGGTGACGGGAAGTTGCCGTAGTTATTTTTTCTCATGAACACCTTGGACCTCCTGGCGCCTGCCGTGCCTTACTCGTCCCGTCGGTGGCGTCGAATGAACAATGGGACGTCCCTTTTGCCAAGCACGCCAAGGTCCGCTCGAGCGCCTTCGCGCCTGATTAACTTAGTTTCCCCTTGGGGTGTCAACGGTTGCCTCATTGGCTGTCATCGGTTCCGCGACCAACCCGCCTAATGAAAGAGATCTCTCGCTGAAGTGTTCATATATAAATAATAACTAACAGCTAAACTAAGAACTACGCATATGCAACTTTTCTTTAACTGTAGCACTCATTGTGATCACAGTTACACGTTGACAATATCCAGTACGAGCACACTGCAGTTCGTACGCTACAAGTTTTTCATTGTAACTTCACAGTTATATTCCTACATTAAGCATAGGAGGCTCAAGCCCGCTGGATCCGTTTATCTGAGTGGGCGTTCTCGCGGAGCGGGGCGAAGCCTAGAGCCGCGGCTGCAAAGTGGGGGAGCGTGACGTCAGCGGCCAACGCCAGTGCGCGGGCCTAGGATGGCGTCGCGTGGTTAGAGAAACGGGAGCAGATGCGCGCCTTGTGTAAAAGGATGACGTAGCGTGGGAAACAATACATGAAGACGCTGGCTCGCGCTCTCGGCTACTACACCACATCGTTATTCTTGTAGGTGGCGTCGTGAGTCTTCAGACGCGGTGATTCGCATATCGTAAACAACCAGCGTAGTGGTTGCTGCGTTGGAGCGGAGCGTTACGCCCGTATTCAAGAACGTTCCTCTAGTCAACACACCACCACAACTCAAGAGAGAAGATGGCACCGCCATCTCTCCACAGAAGTGGTCACTGAGCTTCATGATCATTCACGGGAATTCTTGAGACTGGTCGCGTCTTTATCAGTAGAGAAGCGGCGCTGTGCTCAACAAGGTAGAGTGGAGTAAGAGCTTCGAGTCGAGGGCTGTTTGAGAATAAGGAAGTTAGTCCTCCAAAGCAAACGAAGGTGTCTCAGCCGAACACAAAGAATCTCCTTAAGGAAATCAAGGTGTCCCAACAGAACTCCAAAGACGGACCCGCGCTTACGCATTTATAACGAACCTGCAAAAGATCATCCCAAATTTTATTGCGATAGCAATTATATGGACACTTCTACCGGATTTCTGCCGTCGCCGTCGCCGTGAGGTTCCCTATAGATAAAATCTTCGCCGCGCGCCGTATGCCCGAGCGGAAGCGTGCGGAGGGACGCGCGCTATCACGGAGAGCGAACGCACTCAATCACCCACGCGCAAGCAAGGAAGCGGGAAGCCAGCGCCGGAGGAAGCGCGGGGGGGGGGGGGGGGGGGGGCACTTCTACGCTGCCAACAACCGCGCTCGTCGCTCGTCCGCACCGTCTCTTATCTCCACACGGCTCTGACCTTTATGCGCCGTGCATTCGCCGCTCAGTTTCCGTTGAAGCGATAGACCGCACGTACCTTCGCCCGCTGCGGCGTATATACGCTCACTGCCAGCGTTTTCACAGTCGTTGTCTGCAGTCGTTCAGTGTGATCTATTCCTGTTTGTTTGTGCGCGCTCACACCACGCTTGTTCATTCAGTTAGTAATAGTCGGGCCACATTTTCCAACGCACGCTACACATGCAATGCTGCCCGGATCGGCAGTGCAGCACTACAGGTGTGTCCCTTCGCACGCGCTGCCCACGGGAAGCGCTTCTCATCAACACCACGGTTTCACACGCACCTTCTCGTGGTCATCGAGTATCTCTTCATGTCGGTCTACTTACGCCGCAGCACACCTGCTTACTTAATCAGCTCATGTTTACTACAATTCATATTGCTACCAAAGCCGCTCACCTTACTTCATATGACATTGCTGTGTTGCTATCGCATTCATTGCTTCGCCCTTAGGGCGAAACTGTGACATTTTTTTTTATTTTAAGAAACAATACAGGCTAGATATAGCGGGTGTTCAAAATTAGGCTTTATGGCTTTCTTAAAATTATGCACTGGGAAGCACATGCAGACCACCTGCGCAAATCAGGTATGTGGCCAGGCGGACACAAAGTGAGATGATAATTATCGCTGTCAGCAGCCTAATTAACCAAAATTGAATAATTAACTTTTTATTGACTGCAGTAAGTGTGTATGTTTGTATTCAAAAGTTAGAGGCAGTCGTGTTTCTACACAGTTTCACTTGAAAGAATTCTTCTAGCGTGTCTTTGTTCCGAGATATCCAACTCCAAATTTTAATTGTCGTTCGCATGATTACGCATGCAAGAGAGTGAGGATCGTCGCAATAAGCTCCTCCCTGATGTGACGCGGCTGTTGCGTGCGGCGTTTAGTCTGACAACGGGGCGGAGGCATTGGCAAAGATAATAACTGTCCACCTTGCCCTCACGGCTGGCGAAATGAAAAAAAAATCTAAGAACCCGTAACCGCTGTCGTAACACGCGACCGCGCAGCCGGTAAAGATGGCGGCAGCTGCCATGCCGAGTTAATGGCGCGAGCGGAGAAGCCGGAGGGCAGTACGCGTGCGTAACGGTGACTAGACGACCGGGCATGGTCCTTGTCTGGCCTACGCAAATAAAGAGACTGCTGATTTCCAAGTATTGTAAGTTTTATTGAAATCAAGAGCAACAACTGCACCATCAACAGCAGAAACCTTTTTAGCTATGCTAACGAATATTTCATACTGCCCCTTTAAGTTTGGTGTTGTCATGCACAAATCTCATGACAACATTCCACCCATCAAGATGTCAATGCCCTAAAAATGTCCAAAATGCCTCCCTTCCACAGCAACGCAAGGCATAAACCGCTCTCGCGTCGACTCGATAACTCTGCGCAGTACAATTGAAATTTGGAGTCGGACATCTCGGAGCACGTGGACACGCTAGAATAATTCTTCCGACTGATACTGTTTAGAAACACTACTGTCTCTAAGTTTTCAATACAAACATACCCACTTACTGCAGTCAACCAAAAATAATTGTTCAATTTTAGTTAATTGGGCTTCTCACAGCGATAATTATCATCTCACTTTGTGCCCCCTTAGACACATAACAGTTTTGAACACCCTGTATTATCAGGTGCAGCCGCCAAGCACATGGCTGTATTGGGTAACGCCCTTTTCCTATAAGCTCGGAGAAACCGATACCTGGCTTCGCTACAGGTCTTCTTCCTCTTTCTGGGGTTTTACGTGCCAAAACCAATTCTGATTATGAGGCACGCCGTATTGGAAGGCTCCGGATTAATTTTGACCACCTGGGGTTCTTTAACGTGCACTACAACGCAAGAACACGGGCGTTTTTGCATTTCGCCTCCATCGAAATGCGGCCGCCGCGGCCGGGATTTGATCCCGCGATCGCTTGCTCAACGCCTGAGCTGACTGAGCCACCACGGAGGGCTACAGGTGTTGCTCTAGCCGTATAAAACGCGGGTTTATCGTCAGCAAAAACGGTTAATTTCGCTAAATAAGAAAGGCTACTATCATCATCATCATCATCATTGACAGAAGCTGACCCCCCCCTCAGAAAAAACCTGGATCCGCCCCTGGCCAAGTCGTGTTTACAGTTCCTGTAGCGTGGATCTCAGACATGGCATAGCAATTGAAGCAAACTCGCGGAATAATGCAAGCAATTAGCACAAATGCACTCAAGAGTAATAATAAAGATTCATTGCGAAAACGGCGCGCTGATGCTCACCGCAGTACACTGCCTCGCAAATGACAGCTTCATGCAGTTTCTCTCGGAACATCGCGGGAAACTCCGGCTACATGCTTTGGCGGTTGCTCTTCTGGACGTTCGTCCTCCAGCGGGTGCTCGCTTGCGCACTCAAGAAGTGACAAAGATTTCTTCGTCTCTCGAGACGTCTTTTCGGAGACGTACAGTCCTACAGGACTCGACACACTTCGCGTCGAAACGCGTAGCGCAGGCGGCGCGAGATAGCGCGAAACAAAGGCAAACGGAAACTACCAAGCGCTTCCTAACACGCCTAATGGCGGTACGTCCCGTTATCAAAGAAAATCGAAGGTGACAAATGAATACTCACATCTTTGCAGGAGAGCTCTTCGCACACCACCGAACGGCACCACAGAACACCTGTTACAACGCCAACGTACACAGCGGCAAAACTACAACCACAGCTACAAAACTGCACATAAAGGCGCCACGTGCCTTCTGTATGGCGGCGGGATCAACGCTAGGCTGTGAGCAGTGCGAGGCGCACAACGAGGGGAGAGGGGCACGCAGGTGGCGAGGCGCTAGTCGGCTAGTCACCCCCTCGCTGCTCGCCCTCTCAGTTCGCTCTTTGTAATCGCGGCGGTCCTCGCGGTGAGCAGCACCGCGAATGTCATGACGCCAGCGGAAGCACAAAGAGAAAAAAATCAAGAAAACAAATGACGACGCCGGCGCGCGCTCGAGGCGCGGATATAGTGAACTAGAAGATTCTAGTACACTGTAGCGCGGACATCCTCGCCGGCTGGCTGGCTCGGCAAAATATGGCTATCGTTTAGTTTTATTCAGGGGGCTTGGAGGCGGGCCGCTGTACGCCCTCCACAATTGTTCATTACGCAATATGGCCAAAGCATGATAAAACGGTATCCGCGTAATGTTCATTAGCTGGTGATTTGGGTTCATAATTCCTTTTCGCCCAGGACACATCGAGAGGAAACTTTAGTTATGGAAGAATTATTTGTACTTAATAATTTTGTTGTCTTCTTTGCCCATAGAAGTCCACTTAATAGTTAAGCACCATGCCCACGTACATGCGATGTTAGCAATATGTTCACAGCATATCATCGTTGTAAATCTAATGAAAAATAGTCGCACTAACGTACATTATTTGTAGAAAAGATTCCTACATTCAAAGGACGACCAAGGGATAACACGCACTGGACGTTTCCCGCATCCAAAGGGGAACATCCAGAGGACCTCCACAGGAACAAAATAAACGGAACTTTATTTAATGCCAAAAAAGGATGTCCCATGTACTTCCGCTGAATGACCATGCAGTGTGGGCCCAGGACGTTTGGATCTAAACTGGATATCCGACGGATATTTGTGGTCCAATGGGCCGTGGGGCTTTGTTCAGGTATTTTATTGGGCTTTCTCGTTAGGTGGACGGGTGGACAATGGTGCGGCAGGCTAGGAAGGACAGGGGTGATGACGAGCTGGTGCAGTGCGAGGAGTGCAAACGTTGGTGTTATTTGGACGAGACGCACTTCGCCAGTTTAGCCGACGTTGAGGAGGCTAGCTTCGCGTGCAGGTCGTGTGAAGGATTTAAGGGAGCTGTGCGGCGGATGGAAGGGGAATGGGCAGCCAGTGTGGAAGAGCTCAAAGGGGAGCTGAAGGTGGAGCGAGAGCGGCGAATTGAGCTCGAAACTCGGATCGGCGAGTTGCTTCACAGGGAGGGGGCCGAGGCCGTCCTGGTAAAGCGAATAGCTGGCGAGCTACAAGAAGAACGGGAAAAGCGGGCCGTGCTGGAAGAGCGGGTGGAGGCACTAATGGTACAGGCGGCGCGTAATCCCGGGTCAGCTCAGGCGGGCGGCGGGTACAGCATGGAGACTCAGGCAGAGGCATGCCATGAGGGCAGGGAGGGACGCCTAGGGGCCGTTGAACAGCAGGCGAGAGCCGGCGGCAACACGGCGGTTCCACAACTCTACAGCGAGGTCGTGCGGCAGGCTTCGGGTGGGAAGGGACGAACGGCAGGCAGCACATCGTCACGTGTCAGTACGTATATATAGTGGCGCACGGCGGGTGGAGAACCAGCTAGCGCGAACTGGAGGACGACAATCGCAGGCGGGAGGCAAACGTGTAGAGCGAAGGGTCCTAGTCGTGGGGGACTCCAACGTAGCTAGGGTTAAGAAGGGCGTCCTTACAACAGTGAAGGCAGACGGGCGGGTGAGGGTGGAGGCCCAGTCAGGGAAGTGCATGGTTGACGCAATGGCAAAAGCTCAGAAGGTGGTATCGGACAACCTCGAGCATGAACATCTGGTCGTTATCCATGCTGGTCTCAACGATGTGCTGAAGGGAAGGAGCCAGAACCTAAACGGACAGTTAGAGGTTGGGTTGCGTAAACTCAGAGAAACCTCTGCGAATGTGCATGTGACCATATGCACAATCCCACATGTCCGGGGCCAGGCTAGCGGGATGGAATGGAGGGTGCTTGAGGCTAACCGGGTCATTAGGAGTCTGAGCAGACCACTTGGGTACGGCATAATGGAGGTAAACCGGGAAGTGTACGAGTCTGGCTCCCACCCTTTTGCACAGGATGGCATTCACTACAGTGGTGCCACGGGCGGGAGGGCAGGTAGTAGGATAGGGTGCCAAGCTACGCCTTTTTTTGGGGGACCCAGAGCCCTAAGACCACCAGTGTAGACGAAGACGGACCCAGAGAGGCCCCAAGATTCAAGAAACGTAGAATCGGTAGGAGAAGAAATAGACGTAAGCACCAGGGGCAAGGTCATTCTGACATAGGGTACATTAACATGCAAGGTGTCAGGAATAGGCTGAAGTGGGAGGAGATAGACGAGCAACTGAGGCAGGAAAAGCTGATGGTATACGGGTTTGTGGAGACACATCTTAAGGACATGGAGCAACCACCCTGTGATCCTGACTATGCATGGGAATATTGCAATAGAACAGAGGGCAGCCGAAAAGGGGGTGGAATTGGTGCATTCATTCATAAAAGTATGAATTGGCAAAGGGTCAAACAGGAATGCAAGGAGCATTTATGGCTAAAAGGGAAAGTTGCAGGAGAGCAGACACTCCTTGGCTTTGTATACCTGTGGACAGGAGCAAATGCCAAAGAGGAAAACAAAAATATGCTGGAATGCATATCAAGTGACATTAATGAGCTAGGAGAAGGGTGCGAGATTATTATACTAGGAGATATGAATGCACACATAGAAGACATGGACGGGTACACAGACTCAACAGGCAACATGATGCTGGATATGTGTGAAATGCATGACTTAGTTGTATGCAACAGTACTGAGAAGTGTGAAGGGCACATAACATGGGAGGTAGGGAGCCTGCAGTCGACGATAGATTATGCACTAATGTCACATAGGATGCACGATAGGCTAAATGTAATGAGCATGCATAGATGAATATGGCTCCAGAAGTCTAGGTAGTGATCACAAACGTATTAAGGTGAGTTTTAGAAGGGAAATGAAAGTAGGTAGGAGGCAAGATGAACAACCAGGTGGGATATTTTACTCGGAAAAGCAGCTTGAAATAGCAACCCAGCAAATTGAGGAAGTAATTTCAGAGGATACAAAAACAGAATGGACATATGCAAATTTAACAGGACTATTTGAGCTAGAGCTTACTAAGGTACGAGTCAGGACAAAAGGGAACAGAAGACGTAAACCCAAGAGCTGGTGGGATGAGGAGGTTAAGAAGGCCATAGAGAAACGTCAGGAAGCATCCAGGGAACACAGATATTCAAAGCAGAGGGGTGAACCAGAAGCTAATGTAGGCAGAAAATGGAATAACTTCTTAAACTGTAGAAGGGAAGCATCCAATTTGATCAATGAGAAGATCAGAAGAAAGGGGAGCCAATGGTTGTCAGAAGTAAACAAAAAGGATAGAAAAGCAGCAAAGAAATTTTGGAAACATCTCAACTCCTTGAGTAATAAGACTAGCCTAGAGCAGAGGTTTATAGTTACAGCTCAAGGTGTTCGACTAGAGGGAGATGAGGCAATGGAACATATAAGAACAATGATGACAGAAAAATTTAAAGAACGAAACATAGCATGTGCTCAATCAGGTGAGGATGGACTAGTCAGTGTAGTGGCTCCACTGGCACAAAGCGAGTGGGAAAGGGCAGAGAAGAGGGTTCCTAGTAGCACGTCGACAGGTCCTGATGGCATCCCAATCTGGCGCTGAGCCGTGCTCCCTCAAGGGCTGCAGAAGATAGCGCCAACCTTTCCCTTTCCCTCAAGAACCACTTACCATCCCAATTATGTTGATAAAGACATTGGGCCCAAAATCTAAGAAAGCATTAAGAGAGGCAGTGAGCAAAATGATAATGGACGGTAAAGCGCCCGACGGGTGGAGACTGAGCAGGATGAGCATGATATATAAGGGAAAGAGGGACAAAGCCGACATAAACAACTACCGTCGCATAACAGTGACGTCAATGGTTTACAGGGTGGTGATGCAGATTATAAAGGACAGACTGCAGGCATGGGTGGAGAGCGAGGAGGTGCTGGGGGAACTACAAAATAGGTTCCGAAAACAAAGAAGGTTAGAAGATAATCTGTTCTCATTGACACAGTGTATTTAAATAGCAGAAAAGGAACAGAGGCCCCTATGGCTTGCCTTTCTGGATATCAAGGGAGCCTATGACAGTGTAATCCAAAAGGATTTGTGGGACATACTGGGCACTCTAGAGGTGGAAGATGGAGTAAGAAATCTTTTAAAAGATATCTATAAAAGTAACAAGGTGCTTATAAAATGGGAAAACAAGGTATCTGAGCCTATAGAGATACAGCAGGGGCTTAGGCAGGGGTGCCTTCTGTCACTTCTGTTGTTCATGCTGTATTTACAAGGATTAGAGAAAAAATTAGAGAGGAGCAGACTTGGCTTCAACCTTTCCTATTTCAAGCAAGGAGAATGGATTAAACAGTCATTACCAGGACTGATGTATGCGGATGACATTGTACTTATGGCTGACAGCAAGGAAGACTTGCAGAGATTAATGGACATCTGTGGTAAAGAGGGAGATAGCTTAGGTTTGAAGTTTAGTAAAGAAAAATCGGCAGTCATGACTTTTAATGATAATCAGGGCAGCGAGCGTAGGATGCAGGAGGTTACGCTGGAGGTGGTGGATAAGTACAAATATCTTGGAGTGTGGATAAACAATGGGGCTGAGTACCTAACGGAACATGAAAAATATGTGACGGCTAAAGGTAGCAGAAATGCAGCTGTGATGAAAAATAGGGCACTGTGGAATTACAATAGGTACGAAGTGGTGAGAGGGATTTGGAAAGGGGTGATGGTCCCTAGTTCAATTGACTTTCGGCAATGCGGTCCTGTGCATGAGATCAGAGGTTCGAGCAAGGTTGGAAGCTAAGCAGCGAGGGGTAGGTAGACTGGCTCTGGGAGCACACGGAAATACACCAAATCAGGGGGTACAGGGTGACATGGGATGGACGTCATTCGAGGGTAGGGAAGCCAGCAGCAAGATAGAATTTGAGGAGCGATTGAGAGAAATGGCAGAAAAGCGGTGGGCAAGGAAAGTTTTCAGTTATTTGTACATGAGGAATGCTGATACAAAATGGAGGAAGCTGACCAGAAAACTGTCAATCAAATATTTGGACTGCAGGAGGGGTGCAAACAAACAGCGGTTAAGAAAAAGGTTAAGGAAACAGAGAGGGGTCTGTGGAAAACAGGGATGCAGACGAAATCAGCACTGGGAACATACCGAACTTTCAATTGCAAGAAATTGCCAAAGAAAATATCTACGATAATTCTAGGGGAAGCTCTTTGTTGTTTGAAGCCAGGACGGGAGTATTGCGGACTAACATGTACCGAGTCAAGTACCAAGGTATAGACACGTTGTGCTGTGCGTGTGGAGAAGAAGAGGAAACGGCTGAACACCTCATACTTTTCTGTAAAGGGCTTAACCCTACAGTTCAAGGCAACGGGGCTGATTTTTTCAAAGCATTCACTGCCAGGGACAGTGAAGGCAAAATTAATAGACTTTAAGCGGGTAGAAATAACCAAACAGAGGTTATCTGATTGGTGGATAAAATCAAGGCAGGGGTGAAATTTCACCCACCACAAAGTACAAAATATGTTAATAGTCATGGCTAGGTGGCGTATGCCACCGCCCGGTTTAAAGGGTTCAGCCTCATCCATCCATCGTCTGCTACTCGGCGGGTGGCTGGGCGGCGTTCGAATGTGTGCACCTACTCTTCTGTAGCGGGCTGCTAGCATATGTGACAATTTCTTACGAAGACAACACCTAGTATGTCAAAATTGTTTAACTGTACTCATTGTAGTGGTATGTAATAACACATAAAATAGTACACGAATTCTTTATCGGTTTGCCATTATGCGGAAATTTCGCGCTCCTCCACACAAGAAAAAAAAAAAAAAAAAACTAACTGATCGAGCGATTGTTTACGTGTTTGTTCAGCCCGTAAAATATGCATCGCAAAGCTTTTATGAAACTGTGAAAACTGATGCTAGAGTCCTTGCTTTGTTCTGCTTTACATGATGGCACACAGCAGTATACCATAATGTGATCGTTTACGTTATCCCACCTGTAATTAACTCAGACAAGCTGCATGTAGCCAAGGCTGAAGTTACATGCCTTCTGCAGCATCTGCAGATTCACGCAGTTTGTGTGTGGTCTGCGTATACATATCGTCTGCGTGATTCTTTTAAATTTACTTGTTCATATCAATATATCAAGTCCTTTATTATTGTATTTCATTGTTACTCCATTGTACTGTATTTTATCCTATGAATCTTCTGGTAATCAGATTTTTCCCCTACTGCGAAGGCAACGGGAGGAAATGTTATCGTCTGCCGACTGTACTCGCTGTTTTCCTTTCTTGCACCGCTCTTCCTACTGTATCTCGTGATTGAAATGAGAAGCAATCATTTGCAAATTTTGTTTTCTTTTTATTTTCTTGAATTTATGCATTTACAAACAATGTAAACGATCTGTGGCTGCCGAAATAGCGGCACGAGCGCTGGAACAGATCGCAGAAGCAGACGACAGCGCACAGGTTATAACTAGCGCCACTCTGCTCGTACGTTCTATCCCTAGCGGCAAAAGGGGTGAACTAGACCAGGCGTGCTGGAGCAGGGAGATCTGTGCAGGTCTGTAGTTCCAACGCCTCCTATAAAGACAATGCCTAGAAAATGAGCCGCGAACTCGCTGCCCTACCCTCGGATTTTTCTCTCCCCCACCAGTAGGTAGGCGAGCGCCCCTGACGGGCGATCTTTGTAAACATGCCGGCGCGCGGCGGCCGGGAGCTGAGCAGCTGGCTTGTCGTGAGCAGACGACACCTTGCCAACCGCGCGTTGTTTCCGCTGCTATATGCAGACGACGACACTCAAGTTGTTTATGTATCGCTGTTGTGAGATAACAAATTCGTAAATGAAATAAAGTCCACTTTCTTGAAACTCATTTTTTACGGGAAACAAAGCTTCACGCGAATGGCGGTAATTTCGTCTGCTTAGCAGGAGCCGTTGGCTTAGCGCACCAGCTTTGCGTTGGTTTGCGTGATGTTTTTCGCCGTCTGTAATTGCAGAGCCAGTGTTTCATTTCATTTGAACAGTAATGCGGTGCTGTTGTGTGCCAGGCTGCTCTTCGAGTTGCCAACGGAAGCAACCGGGCGTGTCATTTCACGAAGTGCCAGCCGATATCTCCTTGCGTGAGAAGTGGTTGCAAGCAATATTAGGAGACGTCTTTCCCAGCACCGCAATCAAGGAGCGCTCTGTTGTATGCAGCCTGCACTTTCTTACCACTGACTTCAAGAAAGACTTCACGAGGCGGTTACTCAAGCCCGGTGCAGTGCCTAGTGTGTTCGGCGAACCGGCGCCGAGCCTTGCCCGAAACGTCGAGAGCACGACAGCGGCCAGTGTGTCCGCGAGCACGGCAGTGCCAACTGTACCCGGCGAACTAGTTTCGTGCCTTCCACAACCTGAAAACACGACAACGGCAAATGTGTCCGCAAGCACGCCAGTGGCAAGTGTGTTCACGACTCAAGGCACAACGCAAAAGCGTAAGCGTACTCCCTCAAGCGCTTCGTTGTCGTGTGGACAACTAGAACGCGCAAATGAAGGGCCAGCCAAGTCTCTAGCGCATAAACACAGTGACGACAGCAACACTGCAGGTTGCGAGCTGACAAACAATCTCGTCCAACCTCAGCAAGTGGCAATGGATGTAACAGCCGAGAGTCCGGGTACGTTCAATGCTACAAGAACAAGAATGGTGTATGCTAAACGTTCGATCAAGACACAGACACCATTAATGCTCTATCCCTCGACGTACTTCGTCCACCGCAAGCGATGGCGCGAGAGAGAGCGGGCACTGAAAGCAAAAAATGAGAGATTGAGTAAGACAGTGGATTCGTACAAACAAGAACTACTGAAGCTAAAAGAAACCGCGCACGTTAGTGCATTTATAGAAGTAACGTCCGACGCCGAGAAGGGGAATTTAAAGGCACGCCTAATCGTTGACCAGGTCAAGAATTACAAAAAGAAAAGGCCGCAGTGGTCAGAAACCACGCTGAGGCACAGCGTCATACTCCGAAATCTGTCAACGAAGGCGTATGAGTATTTGCGCTCGGAAGACCTGCTGAGGTTGCCTTGCAACAAGACCCTCCAAAAGTACATAGGCGCGGTTTCAGGAGAAGTTGGGTTTACTGAGCTAGTTCGTTGCCGCCTTGAAACAGAAGTGTTGGCCCTTGAAACGCCTCAAATCAAAAGTTTGTTCGCTTATCATAGATGAAATGAGAATACGCCAGAAGTTGCAGTATCACAAACAACGGGACGCATTCATTGGCGACGTTGACATGGGCGCTGAGCTGCAACACCTTGTCGAAAGCTCTCAGAATGAGCGCCTGGCAAACTCTGTCCTGTGCTTTTTGCTATGCGGCCTCCACGGCCGATACAAAATACCTGTAGGGTATTTTTTCACAAAAGGTTGCACAGGGGAGGAGTTAGCAGAAGTCACACGCCATGTGATAAAGAAAACGTCGGAGATCGGCTTCGATGTCGTCCGTGTTGTCACGGACAATCACAAGATTAACGTGACAGCCATGGAAGTTCTGTGTGATGGGGCGCTGCACATATGCGCTCCGCACCCCGCGGATGTCACGAAGAACATCTTTTTTGCTTTTGATCAGAGCCATATAATCAAAAATGTTAGATCTCAGTTTCTGACAAAAGAAATCGGTGGCAAAAAAGAAATATCATCAGTTTACCTAAAGAAGATCTACAAAATGCAGAAGAACTCAACAGTAAAGCCAATCAGATTCCTGACAAGAAAGCACCTCTACCCTTCAAACATTGAAAAGATGAGCGTTAAACTAGCCGTACAGTTGCTGTCAGCCGCAGTAATTGGAGCCTTAAAATATTTCAAAGAACAGGCAGGACACACTTCAGATGTAGAATTCGCATCGGCAGGTGCTACGATCCACTTCCTGGAAGTGATGCGAAGATGGTTTACCTTAATGGACGTCAGCAACTGTCAGCAGTACGTTCATTGCAACAATATTGATTGCCGCCCATTCACTGATGTAGACGACGCAAGGCTCGATTGGCTGGAACACGCTTTCATCGCTTATGTAGAAGATCTGAGGGATGCAAGCAAAGCAGAAAACTTCTTCAGCAAGGAAACGTGCCACGCCTTACTCTTCCCAACACAATCAAATGTTGCCTGCATACGACACCTGCTGACTGATAAGAAATTTAAATTTGTTCTGACTCGCAAAATGTCAAGTGACCCCATAGAAGCCATGTTCGGATTCTTGAGGCGGAGTGCAGGAGGCGACGATGCCTTGGACGTCAGGAGCGCAACGTGCGGTATCGAGAAAATGCTTAAAACAGGAATCATAGCCGCTTCCAGTGGCAGTAATGTACAGAGTTCGACGACATTCACATCAACACAGCTTCTCCCAATTCGGCAGGCGCGCTGTACTAGCACACCCACCGCAGACCGTATTTTGAAGACAGCAGCAATGCGTCTAAGGGAGCACTTGCTGTCAGACAGGCCAATTCTATCGAACCCCGACGTTGCCAGCCTGGCAATGATTGGAGGTTTTGTAGTTCGCGTTGTCAGCGAGCGCATTGCCTGTGCTGAGTGCATCGCATTGCTTCAGGCACCAAATAGCAGTGCTCCAAATCATGGCCTCATAACGCACCAAGACCGCGGCGGCCTTTACTATCCGACGCAGGAACTTGTCAAAGTTCTTGTAGGACTGCGGAGATTTGCTGACTGCGTACTCTCGCAACGGCGGTCAGTGAAGAAGCCTCTTGAACTATGCGTACAGAAGTCGGTACAAGAGCTCATGAGCCTGCCCGTGTTGTGCTGCGGCAACACCGATTCGGAGCACCGCAAGGTTCTGCTGGAGCTCATTGCTCGAAAGCTCATCAAGCCACTTTTTTCAAATTATGCGCGAGGGAAAACCGACACAAACGCTACCGTGAAATTCCTTCAGAAAAAGCCCCTGTCAAGAAAAATTTTGAAATTGTAGGTGTTCCTGGTCCCCGCAGTATTAGAGGCGTCGTGCCATATAGCACCGACTTATTCTGCACAAAAGTGCGTGCAATCCTCATCAGGTCTTGGGATGAACCACATGGCACGTGTTGTTGTTGTTATCAACAGCGTATGCGACACATGCGAAGCTAGCACTGAACCATTCCAAGAACTATTTGTGGACTGTCGAGTTCGATTCTCGCGGTCATCGTGTGTACCTAAGTATTTTGTTGTTTTTGTGTTTCGTTCACCGCATCCTCAATTAAAATACGCCGTTTATATGTGTTCACATCTGCGCCTTCCTTTCTTCTTCACCTCGAGCTGAGTCGTGCTAATAATCGAGTAATTATATTTTCTGGCGTGTTAGTAGGCGGAGCAGCACAAAACATGTGCACGCTTACACACAAACAGTTAAGTTTATTTCTACCAGAAATATATAACACTCCGCAATTTATATTGGCAATAGACGCACAGTGAGCTCACCTTCCTTGCTAATAGGCTAATCCTGCGTGTCAAAAATTCCAGCTTATGCCGTTGTGCGGGAAGATGCATATGCCGCATTCTTCCCGCTCAGGCTTTAAGATCCGGATTTTGGCGGTTGGACAAAGTCCATTTCAGGAGTAACCTCGCCAGCACAACTCAACATTAGCAAACCTATTGGTACGCTTGTATTTGACAGTTAGAAAACATATGTATGTCATACCACGCCAATTTTGGTGTGTACCAAATTAGGTAAACGAAACGTCTACAACAGCATCAAGACGTAGGGGCGTAGGCCGAGATAGGCACGGTCAAAGTGCCTTCGGTTCGCCGAGAGATGACCAATTTTTCACGATTGCTCATACAGGGGCTGTCGTGCGTTCGCACGCACGCACGCACGCATGCACGCACAAAATCCCACAGAAAAAAAAAAAAAAAACCGCTGTGCTTACGTGCCTGGATAACTACTTCGTGCGAGTCACCTTAGTGGGTTAATTGTCACTGGTCAGTTTGTTTTAGTACAAAATTTTGCTCCAGAGCTGCAGGAAGCTGCAGGAAGCTTTCAGCGCGGCATCGGCGACGTGAAAACCTACGCCGGGGAGAGCCGGCGGGAGCTCGCGCTCTCCGCCGGCGGACAGCGCGCAGGCCGGCTGCTCCCGGGCTACGCCATTGGCTACACGAATGGCGTCACGTGACCAGGCAGTAGGTAGGCGAGCGCCCTCGCACGGCGCCTGGTCACAACACGCGGCAGGGACCTCTCTATGGGAAAAAGAGCGACGTTCCAGGCATTGTCTTTATAGGAGGCGTTGGTAGTTCAGTAGGTCGTGGGATGTACATGTACTATGCGTACTATGCTTGTTTTGTTAGCAGCGATTTTTTCACCCTCTGTGGCCATTTGGTGAACTCGCGAGTTTCCGGGGCCTGACTTTTATGGGTGTTCTGTGGCCTGACTGTACTTCGGGAGTGAGTCGTTTGGCTATCGCCAGGACCAGCTGAGCCCGTCCGGTCCGCTGATCATGAACTCTGTAAGGTTCACGTTGTTTTTTGCACCAGATGGTCCATTTGTAAGCTATGTCTGCTTGAAAATTTGTTATGCCTGTTATCGCTTCACTTGGAAGATGGGGGCGTAGTTATTTCATAGCATAAGTGGCACAAGTCTTGTGAAGCGCCCGAAAATACGCTGGCGTTGTTCGACTTTAAATTTAGTACATTTCCGGCCTTGATCACTTGCAATGCGCATCATGAAAGTAACCTGGTTCGGTGGATCGAAGTACGTGTTCACGATATCGTCAGAAAACTTACGAATGAGCATACATGTGCCACAGTTGAGCCTGTTCGCAAACTCGTGCTCGCAGCCCGTGTTGCACAAGTTTGCACAAAATACGTCGATTCAAGACACGCTTGTCGTAGACTAGTTGGCCATTTCCCTTTGCACAGGTTCACGACGAGGCACTTGCTACAAAGCAGTGGGAGCAGCCGCTGACGACTGCCGACATGCGAGCCCGAGCTGCGGAGTGGTCGCTGGCCGATGACTCCAGGGTAACATCCAGCCATTACTGAGCAATAGTGTGAGGAAGTTACCGAGCAGAAACGAATGAGTCGGAGGGCGCACAGGTTTCACTACTAGGATACAGTTGCCTCCGTGTCCACATTATATGCACAAACTTGAAACGAGGTGCATTCGTCATTTTGAATGGTGCACTGAATTGTCAGGGATTTGCGGTCTGTTGACAATGCTGTCATGAACATTCCTCTGCATGCAGGAAGCACAACCTAGGACCCCTCTATTTTGCTGCTGTCACCATAGACTGCGCATAGATGCCAACCAGGGCCACAATTTACTCTCAAGTTAAATCTTCTGGTTGCTGATGCATCCAGCCCCTTGATCCTGTCACTACTTGCCTATTTCTGGCGTCTTAAGTTTAATTTGATGCCACTGCATGAAGAAACCTATTATGCTTCTTAAATATCCAAGAAACTTTCCAAAGATGCAACAAGCTCAGGTAAAAGTTCACTGCACACAAATTGAACCTTTATACAAATCTTCACAGCTGTGCAAGTCTTGACACACTCTAGTTTAATGGCTGCTCACGTCAACTTGTATGAGTGTGTCACACACATAGGACATATTCATTGTTAGGCATTGCTGCTGAGGGATGCTTAAACATATTTAACATTTATTTGTCGTTGACACTGAATCCACTATGCATTCCCAAGCAGTGCACCAACTTTCCTGCTTGTTAGAGAGGCACTGAAATATTTGTTCAACACGGTAAGCACACATTCCCAAGCAATGCTGCTGGTAACATAGGAGCCAAACATGATGCTACTGCATGCATAATAGATCGCATACTCTCTCATGCAGTATTCGATACCAGTGCTTAAGCAGTGTCACTGATTAAGTGCCAATAAATCCCAGCCATTGTGCACACACACCTTACCAAGAAAATGGAGAAACAGCCTGTCTTGTCACTGCTCCTTGATTGCCTCCTTTGTTATCCTTGAAGTGTTACCATAAGCGGAAAGCAGGGCATTGGTGCCACCCCAGCTCGGAGGAATCCGAGAAGGAATTTTGTCAGGAATAAATTCCTTGCACTCATTCCAGCGTTTTGCTCAGTTTTGAGAAAATCTGTTTCAGGGCCCCTTCCTTTTTTGCCTGTGAGTTTCCCTGCCCCTCATTACGTTTGTGGTTCACAGATGGTACATAGTTTCAAAATAAGGTTTGCTGTAAACAACTAGGTAAACTCGAATGCAGGCATAACTTTGGCATAAATGAAAGCCACAATTCTTGTGTGCCAGTGTGCACTATCCATTCTGTGTGATCCCACCTGCCTGGGCATCTCTTGAGCTGGTAAAAGCGTGTTTGGAGCAAATGTAAACTAACAGAGGGAAAGGCGAAAACCTGCTGCCTGGCACAAGAAACTGACTTTCAACGTAGCTGGGAAAAATTCTGTGCCATGTCTAAGTGATCTTCTTTTCAAGTGTTCCAAGTATTTCAACAGAAGTTTATCTAGTTTATACTGTATTAAAAACCATATACCAATATCAACGACAGGAAGGGAGTGTTGTCTGGTTGGAACACTACATACTGCTACATACTATTTCGTAGCCACTAAATTTAACTCTGAGCAATGGCAGGCGATGTGATTCCAGTAGGTTAATAGAGTTTTAGAATAGAATACCCAAACATTGGGGGACGTGAACTCCTTTGTGGGCCCTTTGCGCTCTTTTGTGCTTGCTGTGCTCTCTTTTGCATGCTCGGCAGTTTGCATCCCAAACGCTTTGGCACCCTAATCTAAAACTTTCTTGTGCTTGTAAAAACATGTTGTTGAACACAAATATAAAGTAGCAGTATATTTGTGAAAAAATGCTCTGGTCATAAGACGGAATGTTTTGCCGGTTGGTTTCAGTTGCTTGCGTACCTCGAGGTTTTCACTGAGAGCATAACATCAAGAACCTGTGGAATCCAGAAGCAGCTGGAAGGGCTCATTCATGAAACTCTGGTAAGAGTTGCCTTGGTCATTGCATTCATTACATAGCCCCTTTCCAGGGGCAATGTATCTATCTTTGTATTTCTCTATCTATGTTTGTCTGTGCTATGTACGTCTGTATCTAGGTGGTAGCTAAGTATGTTTTAGAACCATTAATATGTAGTTTAGAACCATTTCTAAGGCCTCATAAATGAATGAATTGCATTTTGAGCAGAACGAAAAACGGGGGAAAGAATAACCCCTCGATTTCTTGGGAGATGCGACAAACAAAAGAACCGAGGTAGTGTTTTCTGCTTCTGCACGTTACAACCAGAAAAGGGTAAGAAAAGGCTGACAATGTTGTGGTCCGATATCTCATGCTAAAAAATAGGGGTGTAATGAATAAAACTGCGTGGCATAAACAGCCCTGCACTCGAGTTGCTTTATTTCCGACTTTCATAAAGAATATCCACCTGGTTGCTTGGATACACCCTGGAATGTAGTCGTTCCCAGTCAATGCCTGTTATATTAAAATCGTCAACTAAACACATTTTACTGTTCGCATTATGATGCTTGTAATTTACTTAAATATTCAGATGACACATCTGATTGGTCTGCACACAAATATAAAGTACCAGTGTAGTTGTGAAAAAATGCTCTGCTCATAAGACCAGAGCATTCTATATGCAATGGCATATAGAATAAAAGAATCGCTCCATCAAGACATTTTTATGCATAGGCACTCTGGTAAATCATGCAGCAAAAAACCACCAAACTGCTTTTTAATAAGCACTGCTACTCCACCACCTCTAGTTGATGTACCTTTGTCGAAAATTATATGATGGTGGGAAAATGTAGCTGACGATTTCAGTGTGATATGGGGATTATGCTGCTATAGTATTTCCAATTCCCGAGTTTTATTCTTAATGCTACAGGGATTGAAATTGACTAAGTGGAGCACCTTTTGCACCACCGACGTATCACAACGTTTCCGTGATTGTTTGTTATGCTCGCTCCTTAAGTTTGACTCTTTCTCTGTCATCCCAGATGTACTATCGACCAAAAAGTTTACGGACCACGGGATCTTGGAAAACGCTAAATATCCAAGCAGCCTTTAAAAGTAGCCAGTAAAACAGTTCAACACAATGTTGTTCGCATTGTGGGGTCTCACACGGGCTCTTAGGACAAAGGAACGACAATACAGTAGTGCAAACAATCAAAAGGGCGTTTATTGCACCTTTCATACACTAATACATACTAGCCGAATTACAACCAATAGAACATACACATGGGCGCGTGACAAATCGAGGAAGTCCGACTCACCACGACCCGACAGCGAGCGAATATGTTCGCCCCATGCTGTGACACCATCGCCTAGTCGTTCACGTGTGCGGTCACGCGAACGGTGGCGCGTTCGAACGATCCGTGTTCGTCCATACCGGTGTCCTGCTCTTAGCCTCGCGGGACGGTCCTGCGAAGCGTTCGTGCGTGTTGGTCGTGGATCCCAAGCCAAAGAGGAAGCGCCCTCGACCTTTCTTTCCCAAGTCACCCCGCCGTTCGGCGGCGTTAGCATCGCGACGCTCGCGCCATCTCCCGCAATGCGTCGCAACCACCACGACCGCCCCCGGGCTTAGCCACGTGGAGAAGCCTGACTACAGGAGACATGCGGGGAAAACAACATCAGGCGACGCGTGAGAGTCGCACATCCCCACATCATATACCAGTAGAGGCTGGAAATGGGAATAGCAGGCTGGGGGGTGGGGGGGGGGGGCATTTTGAGGCTGCGGAGATACAGTAGAACCCCGCTGATACGTTTTTCACGGGACCGTAAAAAAACCCCCGTAAGAGCCGAGAAACGCAAGAGCCAGGAAACAGGAAAAATTGAGGAATGGGAATAGTGTTGAACTGCGCACAATATTATTTTAATTCTTACGTGGGAAAAAAAGTCGTAGTTTCGCCCCACAGCCGAAGTATCGATTGTGATGGCAAATTAGTAGACAGCTATAAAAGGTAAGAATAGTAGTTTTATCGTCCGTATAAACTTGTAAACATTCGCTTATTAACTATATTAACAAGAATGGTGTTAGCGCCCACAGTCAAACATGAACACATCACACTCGATGTGCGTGGACATGCGCTGTCAAACCTTGGGGTGAGGAATTTAGGCGCCGCTGCAGAAACGAGCGAAGTGACCTTCATGCTGTTGTTTATTGCTTCAACGCAAACTGAGCACCGAGAACACACAGCACGCACAAAACTACAAGCCGCCGACGCACCTACACTGCGTAGACTCTGCCCCCAACGCAGATCGCTTTCATGATACAGCCCGCACGCCGCCGCGCAGTACGCAGTTGATGACAGAGCACAACGCTGCCCTCTATCTCTCCCCCCTCGCTCCCTCGCCGGTGCCTCGAGCGCAATGGAAGACGCGCTTCCTCCCTGCTTTTCTTTCTTTCGCGCGCGAGATTTGACGCGGTCGTCGGCTCCCCTCGCACGTTTTCACTCGCACATACAGCATACAGCGCGCGGCGACTGCGTTATCGCCCTTGGTCTTTATACGGAATATCTATGAGCCAAAACCAATTTTAGGGCCACAACGTGTCATAGACACCATCTTTATATAGCAAATACGGATCTCAAGGGCCATACATTTGCTGGCGGAAACCGAAAACGCGTCAAAAGTTGTCGGCCAATGCCATCATCAAGCCACCAAGCCAAGCGAAATGAAAAGTCAAAATGGCCGCTCGGGCCGGCGCGGGGTGGCAGTTCGCAACATATGATGCGGGAACGGTCCCACAGTTGCAACTTAACAGCGGGGTTACCAATGCATTGGGTTCTATGGTAGCTGTGCCGGGACCAGCCGTAAACGACGTAACATCCGGGAAAACGCAGCACCCGGGAACGTAACAGCGGGGTTCTACTGTATTCAGCTTTTTGTCAGATCCCTTTATCCGTAAACCTTTTGACCGATGGTACATATCGTCGCGGTACAACGCGAACAGAAGACAGGGAGACGTTCTTCAAGAACAGCACAGGACGACCTGTTCCAACAAAACAGAACAGAGAAAATGTCTTCTTCCTCTAAGAATCCCACTGACCCACTGAATACGGAGTCCGTTAATGCCCCCATCGTCGTTGTCGTCTGCCTAGAGCACGCGTGTCTTTTGTCCCTCCCTAAAAGAGCATCGCCCCGATGCTAAACCAGAAGTGTCACTTGCGGAAGTGAGGGTCCCTCGCATAGTCATTCGCTCACATACGGCTTCATGCGTTCAGGGCGGTGTGGGCGGCGCCGCGTACAGTTGGGACTATCGGGGACGACCTCGTAGGTGACATCACTGGGTCGGCGCAATACTTGATACGGGCCGAAGTATCGCCTTTACAGCTTCTCGGAGAGGCCTCGTTTCCATATGGGTGTCCAAACCCCACACTAGGTCGCCGACTTCATAGGTTATGGTTCTACGGTGAGCATCATAGCGGCCTGCGTCGTAGTCTTGCTGCTGGCAGATCCGCAAGCACGCGAGCTGCTGAGTCTCTTCGGCGCGTTGCGTGAACACATCGGCGTCCGTGTCAGTGTTGTCAAATTCGTGTGGAAGCATTGAATCCAACATCGTTCGTACATCCCGGCCGTGAACAAGGCTGAACGGAGTCATGCGCGTCGTCTCTTGTTTCGCCGTGTTGTACGCAAACATGATATAAGGGAGGATGTCATCCCAATTTTTATGTTCGACATCCACGTACATTGAAAGCATGTCTTCAATTGTTTTGTTGAGGCGCTCCGTCAATCCGTTGGTTTGTGGATGGTAGGCGGTTGACTTCCGATGAGCCGTTCCACTTAGCAGCAAGACGTGATCTAAAAGCGCAGCTGTGAACGCGGTTCCTCGGTCGGTTATTACGACGCGCGGTGCGCCGTGTCGCAACACAACATTCTCGATGAAAAATCGCACCACCTCGGCTGCTGTGCCTCTCTGGATGGCCTTTGTTTCAGTGTAACGTGTCAGGTAGTCGGTTGCGACGAGAACAAAGTGATTTCCCGCAGTAGAAGTACGAAGTGGACCCCAAATATCCATTCCGATTTGATAAAATGGTGTTCGTGGAACCTGAACAGGTTGTAGGAGGCCGGCTGGTTTCGTCGGGGGCGACTTGCGCCTCTGGCAGTCGAAACAAGTGAGAACGTGGTGTTTCACGGCGGTGGTAAGTCTCGGCCAGTAGTAGCTTTGCCGCACTCTGCCCAATGTTCGTGTGTAGCCTAAGTGACCAGAAGTCACCTCGTTGTGACAGGCTTGAAGTACTTCCATACGAAGAGCTGCAGGAATGACGAGCAGATAGGGGGATCTGGTCGAAGAAAAGTTTTTGTAAAGGACGTTGGCCCGTAAACAAAACGATGACAATCCTCTTGCGAAAACTCTAGGTGCTTTCGCAGATCTTCCTTCTAAGTAATTGATTAGACCAAGCAACTCAGGGTCGTCCCGTTGTTGTTGAGAGATGGCGGAGGTGTCCAGAACACAAAGAAATGCTGTGTCATCTTCTTCGAGTGAAGCCGACTCTATCGGTGATCGAGACAGGCAGTCAGCATCCGTATGTCGCTTCCCCGACTTGTACATGACTGTCATGTCAAACTCCTGCAGCCTTAGGCTCCAACGCGCCAATCGTCCAGAAGGATCTTTAAGGTTCGTCAACCAGCACAGTGAATGGTGGTCGCTGACAACTTGGAATGGGCGGCCATACAAATATGGGCAAAATTTCGTAACCTCCCATACCACGGCGAGGCATTCTTTCTCAGTTGTGGAATAATTTGCCTCTGTGCGTGAGAGCGTTCTGCTTGCGTAGGCAATCACTCTTTCTGTGTCCTCCTGCCGCTGCACAAGAACAGCTCCCAAGCTAACATTGCTGGCATCAGTGTGGAGCAATGTAGGAGCGGTCTCATCAAAGTGGGCCAGCACTGGAGGTGTCTGGAGACGTTGCCGCAGGACGTTAAATGCACTTTGCTCTTCGTCGCCCCATACAAAAGCAACGTCGTCTCTCGTGAGGCGAGTTAACGGCGACGCAATGTGAGCAAAATTTGCAATAAATAATAATAATAATAATAATAATAATAATAATAATAATAATAATAATAATAATGTTTCCGTATGGGTGTCCAAATCCACACTAGGTCGCCGACTTCATAGGTTATGGTTCTACGGTGAGCATCATAGCGCGGCGTGCGTCGTAGTCTTGCTGCTGGCAGATCTGCAAGCGCGCGAGCTGCCAAGCCTCTTCGGCGCGTTGGGTAAACACATCGGCGTCCATGTCAGTGTTGTCAAATTCGTGTGGAAGCATTGCATCCAAACCACACTAGGTCGCCGACTTCATAGGTTATGGTTCTACGGTGACCATCATAGCGGCCTGCGTCGTAGTCTTGGTGCTGGCAGATCCGCAAGCGCGTGAGCTGCCGAGCCTAGACACAGATAGGCGCAGTGACCGAGGAAGTGCCTGACAGCCTTTTTATCGCATGGTACGGGAAACTGTGCGACGGCGGCAATTTTTTCAGTATCTGGGCAGACACAGGCATGGCTGACGACGTGACCAAGAAACTAGTTCCGCAAAGCCAAAGTGGCACTTCTCCGGCTTCAGGGTGAGGCCGGCGGATCGTATGGACTGCAAAACCGCTTCAAGCCGTGCAAGATGTTCCTCAAACGTTGCGGAGAACACGATGACGTTGTCGAGGTACACTAAGCAGGTTTTCCACTTCAGACCTGAAAGCACAGTATCCATGAGGCGTTGGAACGTAGCAGGGGCAGAGCGCAAGCCGAAAGGCAAAACCTTAAATTCGTATAGGCCATCTGGCGTCACAAAAGCAGTTTTTTCACGGTCCCTCGGGTCTACCTCAATTTGCCAATATCCGCTCTTTAAGTCCATGGAAGAGAAGTAACGTGCATGTCGAAGCCTGTCGAAGGAATCGTCAATACGGGGAAGCAGGTACACGTCTTTCTTCGTCACCTCATTTAGTTTTCGGTAGTCCACACAGAAACGCAAGCTGCCGTCTTTTTTCTTGACTAGAACTACAGGGGATGCCCAGGGACTCGTTGATGGGTGGATCACGTCGTCTTCAAGCATTTTCGTCACCTGTTGTTGTATGGCTTCACGTTCTCTGGGAGCCACATGATAAGGATTTTGGTGAATTGGTCTTGCCGTATCCTCTGTAATTATTCGGTGCTTTGTTAGAGGCGTCCGACCGACTCTTGACGTCGACGCAAAGCAGTTGGTGAACTTGGCTAGTAGCGTAAGAAGCCGTTCGCATTCGTGCTGCGGCAAAACAGTGCTGACGTCAAGTGCAGGAGCTGGGTCTTGTGTAGGCGCTTTTTTGAGTAGTGAACAGCAGCCGCGAACATCCGCAACACCGTCAAAATAAGCCACAGCTGTGCCTTTTGGAAGGTACCGTTGCTCTGTGCTAAAGTTTGTTAGCAATAGATTCGTGCGCCCGTCGGTGACATTTACAATTCCTCGTGCGCGACAGAGATACCGTGAGTAAACAACAAGATGGTTATTTGGTTGGCAACTCCTTCGCAATGAAACGGTACATCACATGCACCGGAAACAAGGATACATGACCGAGGTGGGATTAGGACGTCGTCTTCTGTTAGACGAAAGGAGTTGTGTTGCGGCGATAAGCAGTGGACTAAACCAGGGCTTTTATTAAACGTCACCATGCGGTCCGGGATGTTAATTACGGCACCATATTCTCTTAGAAAATCCATTCCAATAATCAAATATTTACAGCACACGGGAGAACAATGAAAGCGGCCACGAACGACGAATCTCCAATTTTAAGCCTAGCAGTACATCTTCCAGTAGGCATCAGCAATTTTCCACCTGCCGTCCTTATGTGAGGTCCCGTCCATGGCGTCTCTACTTCAGCTGGAGGGCGAGTTCCTGACTCATTATAGAGAAGTCGGCACCAGTGTCGACTAACGCTGTCACCGGCTGTCCATCCATAAAAATATCAAGGTCGGCGCTCACAATTTCTTTGGGGTCAGTGGTTATCGGCTTCTCTGCGTTCTGCAGCGGGAGAGTTGGGGGCCTTTTATGGTCTTGCGACGGGCCTGCAACCTTACCCCCAGAGGTCGCCGCCTTCAGTTTCCCCGGCGGGGGCTGGGCGACCTTCGTCTTTGAACTTCAGCAAAAGTGCGTCCAGCAGGCATCTGGCGTGGAGGGGTTGGAGAGGATGACCGACGGCCGAAATCAGTTCGATCATTGGGCGCAGATGCTTGATTCGGGTGCGCTATGGGAGGAAAAGCAGCGTCGTCGCGGCGTAGCATGGAGTCGTCATTTGCACGTCGAACATCAGACCACGGACGAAGAAGTTGAAATGATGAGTCGCCATGCCAGCAATGGTGCGAAATATGGCCGGCACCCCCGCAGTTAAAACAGAGAGGGCGGTTATTGGCGGTGCGCCACGCTTCGGATCTCCGAAATTGTGGCCGTCTCGTAGGGTCATTGTGCGGCGTGGCCCACGGCGCGGCAAATGACTGCTGCCGGTATGACTGCATCGGCATCACGGGTGCGCTCCTCAAAGCCTCCTCTTGTGGCGGCGACCAAGGAGAGACTGTCGGAGGCTGGTGGTACGGCGGTGTGGCTGTAACGGGTGGAGGACATTGGACGGCGGCGGCGTAACTCATGGGACGCTGTTGGTCTTGAAGATCGGCAGCCGGGAACGCCTGCCTGATTTCGTCGCGTACCACTTCGGTGATTGACGCGACGGGTCTATCCACTGTCGGTGTCATAATTCTGTGAAGTTCTTCTCTGACGAGCTCTCTGATCATTTCCCGCAAGGAGCTCTGATACGGTGGAGTCAATGCGGCGGCATTAGACAGTTTTAGTTTAGCGTGGTTACCGGAATAGCGGGCGTACCGGAATAGCGGGATCGAAGTGCGCATGCGCAGAACGCTAACCAACCCATACCGTTTACCGTGCGCACGCTATTTCTCAGAGTTAACGTTACCGTGTTAGCGTGGTGTACGTAGTGTACGTAAAACATGGCGGCGGTCCCGGTCGCCCGCTTCGAACTGAATTTGGCGTTGTTTTTGTAGAATTCACTTCGTTCGTAGCATATGACTGCGTAAACGGCTTTTGCTTAGTCTCATGCCGCTTCGCCGAGAGAGTGTTATGGCTAATCTTGAGGAATTTTCGAGATCGCTTCTCGTTTCGAACGCGCCTAAGCCTAACGAGAGAAATTTTTTCTGAGATGCGAGCGCCATCTATTGCTAAAGTCGGGAGATAGGCGCGACGACAGCATATGGCCTCTGAGATGGGAAGATTTCGGAGGCTATGGTAGACAGCTTGTACTGCTTGTCTGTTTCGTTGCAGATCGACGGACATGTGAAGTAAAAATACAACGCGCTCCTGGCTTCCATTGCGCTGCCTATCGCACTTTCCGGACGCACACACACATAGAATTAGGTGCCCTGTGTATGCGAAATTCAAAGCGTAATGGAATAGAGTCCCGCACGTAAACTACGCTATCACGCTATACTAAAACTCTCTTTCTGCAAAGTTCGTTTGCGGAACAGTAACGCTATTTCCCGTAACCCCGCTATTACGCTAACGCTAAACTAAAACTGTCTATTGATTGCGGTGCTGTTGGACAGTCGATCGTACTGCCTGCACCATTGATGAAGAGCCCGCTCAATAGCCGCAGCCTCTTTGATAAAATCAGCGATGGTGACTGGAGGATTTCATACAAGCCCCGCGAACAACTGCTCTTTTACACCTCGCATGAGGTAGCGCAGCTTTCTATCCTCGGTCATGTTCGGGTCGGCTCTACGAAAGAGATGGGCCATGTCTTCGGCAAACATTGTGACCGACTCGTTGGGTTGTTGCACTCGTAGCTCCATCAACTGCTGGGCACGGTCGCGTCGGTCGGCACTTTCAAAAGTATCTGTGATTTTCTGCCGAAAGTCATTCCATGTCGTTAGGCCAGCTTTGCGGTTCTCGTACCAAGTACGGCCACTGTCGTCAAGGGCGAAATTGACGTAAGAGAGTTTCTGCTGCTCTGTCCACTGGTTAATCTGTGCGACGCGGTCATACTTGTCAAGCCAGTCTTCAATGTCTTCGAAGGCTGCACCGCGATAGCGATCGGGAACCAGCGGATGAAGATGGTTACCTGTTGCGGGCTGGGAGACCGGCTGCTTTGGGGTGCTTGCGGTGGGCTGGTTTCGGCCATTGCCAGATGTGTGGAGCTCCTGGGAGGTGGTTGAAGAGGGGAGAACTCCGGGGCAAGGCCTAGCAGTCGACGACTGAAGCGATGCACGAGTGTCGTAACTGGTGACAATGCATCTGGGCTAGATGAACGACTCCCAGAAGGAGTCCAGGGCATCAGGCGCTGTCAATTCCCCGCACCTCCACCAGTGTCACAGGTACAACGCGAAAGACAGGGAGACGTTCTTCAAGAACAGCACAGGACGACCTGTTCCAACAAAACAGAACAGAGAAAACGTCTTCTTCCTCTAAGAATCCCACTGACACACGGAGTCCGTTAATGCCCCCATCGTCGTTGTCGTCTGCCTAGAGCACGCGTGTCAATATCTTTATCAATCTTCAGCTTGTCTTTCACCAAGCTAACTCTCTTCCCTTGCTGTTTGTCGCCTTTTGCACTATCCCAAAGCAGCTTGCCTTTTAGGGGCGAAGCACCTTAGGGCCGAGCCTTGTCCCTCGTCGCCCGTTGTCCGTCCGTAGCTCTGGTTTGCATGGAGACCGCTAGGGGCGCTGCGGTGCACAAGGGGGAGCACTGTATATATATATATATATATATATATATATATATATACACACACACACATACATACATATACGGTGGATTCACGGTTACCCGAATGATCCCCCGGTGCTTTGCCCACTCATCATCATTCACTTCGTGGGTATGCGGTGACCTTTTTTTTTAAATGTAGCTTGTGAATAGTGATTCTGGAGTCATGACTTGCAATTTAAGTGACCACTCGTCACTTTTTTGCATGATCCCAAAAGCATCTACCCATTCAACCAACTTATTAAATTTTGTTACAGCCATACGAGTTAGAACACAGGACAGCATTCAATACTTCTATGAGCTAGTATTTCCTGTGAATTAAAAAGAACTTTTGCAAGATACAGTTAAACCTGGATATAACGAAATTGACAAATTCCCGAAAAACTTCGTTATAAAAAAGATTTTATTATATGCAGGTTCGGCACGAAAATTCTAAAAATAAATGCTTACCGCATGTCGCTCAAGATTTACTCCCAATACACTAAAGTTGCGATGAACAAAAAAGTCCCAGTTTCGCGCGAAAGGCGAAGCATCGATTGCGACAGCAAATTAGCAGACAGCTATACGAAGTAAGGATAGTACAGTCAAACCGCGTTAATACGTACCCGCTTAATGCGTAATTGCGGTTTAAACGTAGTCGCAAAGAATCCCCCACCCAGCCCCCATTGAACCCCATATATTGGCTGACCGCTTAAGCCCACCAAACGGTTAGTGCGTACTAGTTTTCTTGTAGTACACGTATAGGCATAAAATCGGCAAAATCTCATGTGCGCAGACGTTCGATTCTCGAGTTGCGACGGCCAGACGACAGTCGCCAGCGATAGTGAACCTACAACATGGCCACCATGACATATTTCCTACTCGTACAGCTGTTGCCAATTGTCGCACACAAAAGCATGGCCTTCGAGATTATTTCCCGGTAACGCGGAAAAGCTGCCGGGTAGGGGGTGCGAATTCGTTTTCGCCGTCGGATTAGTAACAGCGCAGAAGCACATTTTATTGAGAAGCGCATTTGTGCCGTCACCGTGTACGTCGCTTTGATGTTCCGTGTAAAGCACTCGTCGTGAGTCGACACCAACATCGTCGCCGCACGCCGTACGCTGTGTGTGCGAGTGAAAGCTTGAGGGGGTCGGCCAACTCAATCTCGCGCACGCGAGGGAGAAGGGGGGGGGGGGGTCGGAAGCGCGCTTCCGCGCTAGGCCAGGCGGGGGAGGCGAGAAAAGGAGGCATTTACTTCGGCGGTGGCCGTCATATCTTGAAAGCGATCTGCGTTGTGGAAAAAGTGTGAAGGTCAATATCTCGCGTTTCTTCGTCGAAGCACTCATGCTTGGAATGTCACACCAGGTACTGGGTGCGTGGACACGTGTCGTTTCTCACGAGCGCGGGGCGTTGGAAACGAAGAGCGAGCGACACGATCGTAGCGTCGTATAGTGTCACCTAGTGTCAGGTTAGTGAAGTGAAGCGCAGAGACTTGCGCAGTAACCAAAAAGTCGCGCTGCCAGCACGTTGAAAAAAAAAAAAGTCTTTTTTCCTTTGGCACCATCAACAGGAAAAGGAGAGGGTCGGCTTGGCGGGCTAGGCCAGCTGCAGCAAGCGGCGGGATCAGGTTTGAATGAAGGGAGGGGGAAAAGTCACGCCCGCGGCGGCAAGATCGCCGGGTCGAGAAATGCAGGCCCTGCCTCGCGCACACTCGCGCGCACGCACACGTGCGCTCGCTCTCACCTTGCAGTCGCCGTGAATTCGAGAGCGCCAAGCGCGGACTCCAAGCGCGACTCCGTCACGGCGGAGAAGGTGCTTCCGGTTGCTGCTCGCGCAAAAATGACAAAATTTGGGGCGAAATCACTAGGTTGTCGGCGGTGAAAATTTGTTATTTTGAGGGGGTCTCCCGCTGCCGCTTAGTTACGTAGAGGTCTCAAATACCTGTGTTTCTATGGAGCAATGGCGGGGAATAGAAAAACTTTATATCCAGGAATTCGGTATATGGAGGTTCGTTATAAGCAGGTTTAACTGTATAACTATAACCCTAATGCAGTGTATGACACCTTTTTAAATTGAATTTTATGATTACGTGTTTCCAGTGACTATTAGATGTAAGCCCAAAAAATCCTGGTCTCCCCATTCTCTTTTACATCGCATTTCTAACTGTAATAAATGCTTCAATAAGTTTTTATTTAGTAGAGCCATTTCAACCCCCTGAAAACTTTCGTGTACTGTCACGGACATTCTGAAAAACACGGATACTAGCATGCCCACTTAAATCATACTAGGTGATAAGATTCTAACTGGTGAAGCCCTTGCTAAGGAATTTAACTGGCATTTTGTGACATCTGATGAATTTAATCCGCTAGCAAAAATAAAAATGGAAACCAATATATACATTTCAATGTGTACTTTGTTTGTTTATCCGACTTCTTCCGAAATCCGGAGCATCATATGCAAGCTGAAGACTGGTTGCTCGGCTGGTTCCGATAGTGTCAAGGCTCTACCAATTAAAGCAGTTTTTGATCTTATATGTGAGGTACTTCAGGACATAACTAATTCTGTATTGCCTACGGGAACATTTCCTGAAAACATGAAAATTTCATGAATTGCCTTGCGTAAAGGTGGTTTCATTCGTAATACGAGGGACGTTTCGAAAGTAAGTTGCATCATTTATTTTCCCACAGAAACTTTACTGCAAAAAAAAATACACCATGGCACTCTTTTCCACGTAGTCGCCACCGACATTGACACATTTGTTGTAGCGTGCAATCGGTTTGAAGAAACCATTCTGGTAAAACTCGGTGGCCGTGCGATGCAAGGAATTGTCGCACAGCCTGCTCCACCTCAGCATTGTTTTGGAAGTGACCTCCAGAAAGTGCGGCTCTCAATGCAGGGAACAGGGCAGGGGCAAGATCGGGGCTTTAGGCCAGGTGATTCAATCTCCCATCCGAAGCATCGAATCTGGTCTTGTGTGAGCCTTGGTCTTGTCTGGTTGTGGGTGGTCGTCCAAGAGCACAACACCTTCACTCAAGAGCCCTGGTCTCTTCGTCGAATGGTGGACCTGAATATATATTTGCTACAAGGTATTACAATGTGAAAAACAGCTACGTTTCAAGCCTTGTGCGCAGCAAGAACAAATCTATCGGAACTGAGCACACCCGCGAGCGATTAGGCAGAAAATAATCAGATAGTGGCCTCACCAAGGAGCTTCACTGAGTCAGAAACTGACAAGCCGCTGGTTGAAAATATTTGCCAAATAAATAACAGAGCAAAACACACTAATCCTGATTCAATTCATAAGCGGAATGTTTGGATAGCTTGGAATACACATTTAGCCCCGCTTTTAGAACAAGCACCATATACGCTGCTTGTGCCATTTGGACATAGCTTAATCAGCTCCGAAAGTGCTTTTGCATGTTCTCTGAAGCTGTGATCAAAGCTTCGTGTCGTCCACCTAGTCACCGTCTACGATATCTCCGAAAACAGAGGTTTTCTAAGACGCGCCGGCATCATACACTTTCATTGTAAACAAGGAGGCAACGGAGGCAGTTGAGGCAAGCAATGGACGCGTCACCACATGATCAAACATGGCAGCGCCCACGGGATCACCGCGAAAAGGGTCAATAGCAAAATTAAAAAAAATAAAAAGGTGTCGTTTGTTGATTACCAGTGCACCGCATTTCACGCGCAGTGAGATTGTTCACGAGGGATGGGTTGCATGTTTTGGTTGACGCGGCATTAGCGTAGATCGCGCACGAGATGAATATCTTTAATCGCAAAAAATGTCATTGTTGTTTGCCAATTAGCGGTGCTCCGGTATCGTGCACAGCGAGATAGTTCACAAGGAACGGCGTGCACGTTTGGCCGCTGCTCACGCGCGGCGAGCTCTGCACCGACACGGCATCTCCGCAGATTGCTCACGAGATGACCACGACACGACACGAGATCTCTAAGACCAGACCGCTGTCCCGTTCACCTTTGCCCACTGCGGCACCATAACCTGCGCTTTACGTAAGACAGCAGAGAATTTATATAATCGAGGCTTACGATAACGAAGTGAGTCTCCAGCTTGCGCATCCGAGCCAGCCGCGGCGGCATCAGCGTGGCGGCTTCAGCTGTGAGCGAGAAAATGCGATTTTCGCTTGGTAGCCGGTGTAGAAGCAGCCTTGCAGTTTTTTCTTTAGTCTTCTTCACCTGCCCCAAATCGTCAGGCTGCAGTAATTGTGCTGGAATGCCGCATGAACACAGGCCGCTGCCAGAACCGCTTTCATCTGCTAAGCCTGTTTTGCAGACACGGGGGGAGGCTTCGGCGGCGCTCCGCACGGCTGGCCGCCGTGCCGAGCGCATCTTTCAAACCTACTGCGCACTTTCGAAAGATTAACACCCCTCGTTTCTTCCATTCGCGGCATATAGCTAACCGAATTTGACATTGTTTCGTGCAGAGTTTGCATGCTTGAGCGGCCCGAGCAGACAACGGCGAAAATCCGCCAATAGCATCGCGTGCTTGCGGTCACGTGTCTCAGTCGACGAATGGAATTGCGCATCGGGACAACTTTTTTGTGGGCTTTTTTTTCGTAGCCATTCAGTGCGCAAAGTAGCGGTGGGGTGAAAACTAAACGAGAAGAGTGGCTGTTTCAAACAAGACCAAAATGGCTGCGATCGCAAACTTAGAAGCGTTCATCAGTAAAAATGCAGCTCGCTGACGTGATACAAATCGTCATTACGACCAAAATATTGGTCCTAGATGCGTGAAAATTTCTGGGATAATGCATCAGACACTGTAGAATCCATAAATAATGTTTTCAAAAAAGTGATTTTTCGGTCTCAAAGACCCGTGTCCCTTACGTGACGGACACATCATATGCAGATGCCATCGAAATTCAAACCAACCGCTTCGGCAACGTGAGGATCATCGAGCAGAAGTACTTGGAGAATCTTCGAATGCCAAGACCAGTGAGGTTTTCTACTGAGGTGACCGCTATGAGGAATTTCCTGGATACCGTCTCAAGGCTCTTGGACGATCGGAGCTTTCATACGCTGCGATGCTTGTCAAGATTCAAACGAAAGGGATCTCCAATGACATCGTGGTGGAACACTACAAGCGACAGAGCTTACTACAAAAGCCCGACGAGACCCAGTCGTCAGAGACGGAGCTGCGTCAGCTATTGGGTTATCTACGACTGGAGGTAGAAGCCCGTGAAAAAAGTGGTCACCAGGGGCGCGATCTTGTGAGCGAGAAAATGCGATGAGTTCCAAAGTGGAACGGAGGCGTTCCATTCCATCGAGCCGCACACGATTGGTCAATTTCAACCGCGACATTCAAATTGACCAATCGTGTGCGGCTCGATGGAATGGAACGCCTCTGTTCCATTTTGGAACGCGGACAAGATCGCGCCCCAGGAGTCCTGCGTTCGCGACATGCATGATGGAAGGCGTTTCAGGAAGTCTTGTGCCGCGCCTACTACCTCCGTTTTGCACAACGAATCCAGCAAGACGAAAGGTACTTGTTTTTCTGCCTTTCACCCACACACGTTACGGAAACGTGCACTTCTACACTAAGCCTGCGTGAGAAGAGTCTTCTGGCCAAGTCAGGCAGATGTTTCAAGTGCACAATATCTGGCCACCGCTCGAAAGATTGCTGACACATCTGTTGTGCTACCTGTAAAGGCAAGCATGCAACAGCTGTTTGTGACCCCAACTACTCTAGCACGAAGAAACCGAGTGAACGACTAACTCCGAGCTTGCATGCTGCCGCGCAGGCACCTACAAGCAATTTGTTTGAAAATGACGTATTACTGCAGACATTCTGAGTATGGGCTCTAAGTGACTGCAATTCTTGCTATATAAGAGGGGTCCTGGACAACGAGAGCCAGAGAAGGTTTATCAGAGAAGATATATCTAGAAAACCAAGACTGCCAACACTGAAGAAGGTAGATGTTGAAGTGAAAGCGTTCGGTGGTTCGAGCCGTGCGCCAAAAGAGCAGCTCAACTTGGTTAAGGTGACTTTGATGAGCCAATTTGACAGCTCCAAGCACGAAATCGAGGCTTCGGAGGTTCCCTTTATCTCCGATCACTTGTTTGAACCTCCACAGTAACAGTCATTTGTGCAGAAGCTGGCTACTGAAAAGAAGTTTATTGCTCACTTCGTATCGCTTCCTGGCCTAACAACAGAAGTCAGCATAAGCTTGCTCATTGGAGCCAACGAAATGTGGAAGCTCGTGCTAAACGATGTTTGGTCCCACGACGAAGTGACAGGACTAGCTGCGATCAACACTAAGCTTGGCTGGACATTTCAAGGACCTGTGCCATGTGACGGTTGCATTTTTAAAGAAGTCCGAATGCACGTTTGTGACCTTCGCACGAGTTGCACAGAGACTGACGTGTCTGAAACCTTACAGCACTTCTGGGATCTAGACAGCATAGGCATGACCCTTCTGCCAACGATGAGCATGGAAATGAAGTGGTCCGGCAATTCACAGAGAAAATAGCATTCAAGAACGGGAGGTACGAAGTAGCGCTACCGTGAAAGCCGGTCAACACATACCTAACAGACAATCAAAGTGTTGCCGTTAGACGCCGTCACGGTTTATTGCGGCAGTTTGCCAGTAACGAGGAGCTTCTTCAGCCGTACAAGGCAGTCGGTAAGTATGAACTGGTGATCATGCTGAACGAGTCAACGGAAAAGACGCGGCAGAAAGATGTTACTACATGCCGCACCATGCCGTTATCAGGGAATCATCCTCGACAACACGGCTGAGGGTGGTCTTCTATGCCTCGTCACACACATGGAGCAGGGTCTCTGAACGAATTATTAGAAAAAGGACCCAAGATCAACAGCAACATGGTTAATTAAAATGCTTGTGAATTTCAGGCTACACAAGATTGGAATCACTGCAGATGTACAAAAGGCATTTCTTCAAATCGGCATTCAAGAGCCTGATCACGACGCCTTGCGGTTTTTATGGTTTGACAGCACGCCAACATCAAGTGAACATGTGCCGAAAATAGTGGAGTATAGAATGGACACGAGTGCAATTTGGAACTACAGCAAGTCCATTCCTCTTAACAGCAACGTTCCAGTATCATTTCAAGCAGGTCGATCCTGCGCTGAGATCAACTGCCATGCAACTTGCCGAGAATTTCTACATGACGATCTTGTCACAAGAGTTCCTTCTTCAAAAGAAGCCTTTCTGTCTTTATAAAGAAGCGAATCTCATCCTGAGCAAAGCGGGCATGAAGCTGCAAAAATGGTCCACCAATGATGATGAGCTAAGACAGTACATCACTGGGCTTCTTTGATTTTCGGAGTTCTGGCAGCCCACTGGTAGCCAGACGGCAGCCAGCTAGTTCCGGTTCTGATAGGAAGTCACGTGAGCTGGGATCCCAAGACAACCCGGAGCTGCCCGAAGTTTGCAAAATCGGACGCCGGGACAGCGCTGGCCGCGGGGTAAATGTAAACATGGTACCAACATGGCAGCGACCGGCGTGGGCGGCGTGCGCGCGCCGTAGTCGGCCCATTTCTGCGTTGCCACTGTGAAAATATACAGCTGTATTCGAGAAAACCATCACTCTTGCGAGATTTCGCGCGACTGGGCATCTCACTTTGCACAGCGTAACAAACGGCCTGCAACGAGTCTGATGCCAAGACGCAAAATCGCACGTAAATAATTGCGAAAAAGCGATCGCTTGAGGATGCCTCGAGGACGTCGGCCACCGGCGACATTTGAAGTCATTTGACAAGACACGAAAAAGCGCGTACATCATTACGCATAAAATTTTGTGCCGATCGACATGCTTGAATTCGATTTCAGAAAGTTTGTTTCGGTTGATAGTGCTCCTATCAATTCTGCTCCTGTGCTGAAGGAGCTGGGGCTGCGGCTAGCGCATGAAAATGCACGCCACCTGTGACCAGCGAAAAGCTTTATCATGAGAGCAATAATTAACCTAATATACGTGTGGCCACTACTCATCTCAACGGGTGCATTCCTTTAACATCAACGGCGGTTTCGAGCCGCCCAAGCATACGACGGAGAGACGGAGCGAACATGGGCTAGTAGCTGCGACGCCTTCGCTATATATGTAACTGCAGAAAAAAGATATCGCCGCATATACGCGAGCGATGTGAAAAGGGATGCCACTAGAGAAAGATGAACCGAAAAGGCACCGCAATGTGTGGGAATTGAGCGTCTACAACTTCGCGAACAACTTGCATGGAACACGATGAAAAAAATACCATACAAGCATAATCGACAGCGTCCACGGTGACAGCGCTGCGCGCGCTGTTTACGGCGGCAAATAAGCATTCACGGCATACACACACACACACACAAAAGAAAGCTTCAAATGGTTCGCCGCCGCTAGTATGGCACCGCCTCGCAAGGTGGAACGGTGCGTTAGAACCCTAGTAAGATAACGCTAGAAGCAACGCAATCAGCGATCCACGCACCGCGCCGATGAGTACGCAAGACGAAGTCCAAAACCACAACAGCCGGGGTGGCGTCAACGCAAGCCAGTTGGCTGAGCCAGGTAAAGGTCCTTAAGCGCCCGCGCTGCAATCCGTCAAGTCCCCACAAAGATGGCGGTGAGCTCTCATCGCCTCTTTTTGTCGTCTGCTAGCCAGAGAACTTCCAGAGAGCAGCCAGAACAAAATTGTCCTGGCAGGTTCTGGCAGCCCGCGGGTAGCCAGAACCGTCCAGCCCGAGTAAAACGAACGCGCGGCGGAAGTGCGTCACGCGGTGGGTGGTGCAACCCGAGAAAAACGAAGGCGCTCTGGCTGGCTCTGGCAGCTCGCGGGTAGCCAGAAGTGGAAAATCGAAGAAGCCCACTGATGGATTGGACTCTGTCTCAGCAATGGCCTCTACGAAAGTTCTTGGTTTGTTTTGGGAGACAGCTGCTGACAAGCTTATTCTAAACATGGAATCTCTGTTGCAGCTTCTTGAAAAAAAGAACGGCACGAAGACGTGTGTCCTTCAAACGACCGCGCGGATTTTTGATACATTAGGGTGGCTATCACCGTTCATCGTTAGGATGAAAGTCCTCTTTCAAAGATTGTGGGAGCACAGCATAGCATGGGAAGAAGTTATGCCTGAGCAACTTAGACACTAATGGGGAACTTGGTTCGATGAGCTGAAATGCTCTCTGGTGTTTTCACTTCCGTGGTGTGAACTGAAGTTATTATTGGACCAGCCTACAAGCTCCCAGCTTCACCTATGTACTGATGCCAGTTCTATTGCTTATGGGGCCGTAGCTCATCTGAGAATTGAAGATCAATGCGGTAGCGTTGATATTCAGCTTCTATTTTCGAAGTGTAGAGTAGCTCCAATCAAACGAATCACGTTACCGTGTTTGGAATTGATAGCAGCGGTTCTGGCTTCGAGAGTCCCAAAGTTCTTGCGGGAAGCTCTAGAGTCGAGGCACTGGAAAATAGAAGAGCACCTGTGGACATACTCAACTGTAGCGCTTTGTTGGATACAAAGCTCGGCAACCAAGTGGGAGCAATTTGTTTATAACAGAGTTAACGAGATATGTCAAGTAACAGATGCATACCAGTGGCATCACTGTCCGGGAACACAAAACCCGGCTGATCTGCTGATGCGTGGGCTTTCGCTTACAAACCTTCGAAATAGCCAGGTGTGGTGGAAAGGACCTAATGTGCGGCAAACAGTTTGCCAACGAAATCTGATGTTCAAGATTCTAGACCGGAAGACAAAAAAGTTGCTTCCGAGTTACAAACAAACGTTCCTGTACTGGTGAGCATAAGAGATCCACTTTTCAGTGCTGAAAGATTTAGTTCTTGTTTACGAATGGCAAGAGTGACAGCATGGGTAAAACGCTTCATCGAGAACTGTCTATTGCCAACATCGCATACAGAAGGATCACTTACAGCTACTGAAATTCAAGAAGCTGAGAACATCTGGTTCAAGCAAATGCACAGATACCTATGCCAAAGAGAGAGCCCAACTTGAAGTGGGACAAGACCTCGACAAGACGTCGTCTATAAGAGACCTGCATCCCTTTATTGATGAAAAGGGCGTCATGAGGATTAGAACTCTCCTTCAGAACACCGATGTCACATACAACGAAAAGACGTCTGTGCTGCTGCCATGCAACCACCCGGTCATGCGACTCATCATTTTGCAAGCGCACAGAACTGTGCTCCATGGTGGTGTCGGTGACACCTTAAGTGAACTTCGCGCCCGGTTCTGGGTGCCAAGAGTGCGACAAGCAGTGAAGAGAGTGTTTTGAAAATGTGTGATTTGTGCTCAGTTCCGACTCAAGGCTGCGAGTGGACCGGCAGCCCCTCTTCCTAATGATCGTCTGTGCAATTAACGCCCTTTTGAGGTTACGGGAGTTGACTTTGCAAGGCCAGTTTTTGTGAAAGACTGCAGTGGCGTTAAGGTGTACATAGTTCTCTTCACCTGTGCAGCAGTTAGAGCAATTCACCTTGAGCATGTAGTTGGACTTACTACAAACACTTTCCTCATGGCCTTCAAAAGATTTTGTGCAAGATGTGGAACACCGCGAATAGTATACTCGGGCAGCGCTACTGCATTTAATAAAGCTGCACGCGAGCTAGCTTCCATGCACCAGTTTTTGAGGAAAGAGGAAGTCGGCCAGTATTGCTCTACCCACAGCATATCTTGGAAATTTATTGCAGAGAGAGCTCCTTGGTGGGGTGGTTTTTGGGAGCAGTTATTTAGGATTGTGAAGATGTGCCTTCGCAAGTCATTTGGAAGGGGGTCTGTTGACCTACAGAAACTGAGCACTTTGCTGACTGAAACAGAAGCCGTTTTGAATTCCGGACCCATAACTTTCATTTACTCTTCTCCTAAAGAGCCAGGAATTCTAACCTCGTCTCATTTTTTGTTAGGCAGCCGTCTGCTGACTAATGCTAAAACGTCGGATGAACGGGGAGAAATACTGAGCTGCTCAGTTTGTGGGTCCACAGGCAGCTAACAATGAAACGACTGTGGAAGCGATGGCTTTGTGACTATCTCCTGACACTTTGAAGCGTTCACTTGAGGAAAGCATTAAAAGCTTATAGTATAAGTAAAGGTGATGTTGTAATTATTCACGGAAGACAAAGCTCCCAGAATGTTCTGGAAGGCTGGTGTAGTGAGTGACTGCATCCAAAGTAAAGATGGCAACGTCTGTGCATGTAAAGTTAAAATACCCAGTGGCTCACTCATTATTCGACCTGTGCAGAAATTGTACGCTTTAGAACTCGCCACCTCAGGCCCCGAGTATGTTAAATATTAAAGGAAGAGGACGACTACGGTGACTAGCGTGCTCAGCGCAAGCGGCTCGCTCGGGATCTCGCGGCTGGACTGATGCGAATGGCCTGTATGGACGCGTTGCTACTGTCTTTCTGGCAATAAATTTCCCCTTTCCCGCCCTTCTACTGCGAAGACTCCTTTGTTTTACAGCTCCTTCTGTCGTTAAACCAGCAACGAGTGTGGATTCTTATGGCGATTGTTTCACCTGGTGTACCATGTTCTCTTTCAAAAAAAATTATGAAACTGTACTTCAGAAAGTCCCTCCTATTACCGTATAGACTCGTGTAAGGGCTGCACCTGTGTAAAAGCCGCATCCCCAACTTGGCTGCCCAAAATTTGGAGGAAAAAAATTAAAGGGCCCCTAAACCACCCAGAGGTCGAAATTTGGTGTTGCAGTTGTGCACGAGTCTACAACGAACACGTAGCTGCGAGAATTTTTCGAAATGGTGCCGTAATAGCGGAGTTACATGCGTTTGATGATCGAAACACGGCCCTCGCTCGTTTCGCTCTTTCCTTCGCTACTTTGCTCGCCGCCTGGTCTCTCCTCACCGAGTGCTCCTCCAAATGTCACATGGCATACGTCATCGTCAACGCGGCATTCAAAACATTGTCCACTTCCGGTTAAGGCACATCTACGCTAGCGGCGGACATACCGAAGGCAAACCGGCCTCCAGTGCCATTAAACATCTGCCATTCAAGAGGTGTCCAAAGTAGACGGCAGTTTGGCCGGCGCAACACTCACTGCACGACCAACGGGCCAATTGACCACCGCGAAGCTCGCGCCTACGCCACCGCCAATGCAAAGATCGGTTGCAGCTTCTGTTCCAAGCAAAATAATTTCCGCTAGATAAAGTGATTCATAAATTTTACATTTTATGAAAACGATAACCCCGGTCAAACGTTAAACACAAACGAGAGCTCTGATACTTGTCGAGCTTAGCTGCAAGGCACGGCTACCGACGGCAGACGACTGGCTCGGCTGTGCTCGCATCGCAGCTGATGGCGCCGCTAATATCAGCGTATTTTCTTCTTTGTGTACAACTATTGTGAAGAAAGGCAACAACAGTAAGAAAATACTGCACCTTGTGAGCGTCGGCGATTCATTCCAAGCTGCCGTCCGCTTTAGCTTAGAAGTGAACCGGAGTTGGCCAAGCGGCGATATCGGCGCCATTGAGCGATCAGTGACGGTGAGGCAGCCGCACAAATGGGTCCCGGTCTCATCCTCACTACGGTTAGGGAATCTCGCTGTTCGCGAGCAAAACTGCCTTCGAATGGCGGCCCGCTAATGGAAAACTGCGTGCAGCGAGTTACCGTAGCGTTAACGTTGACGAGTCTTTGCTGCAACTCAGCACTTCTCGGCTACCTGCTGTTGCTGCTCTGCCGGCCCGTGCTCATGTGAAGCGTGCCATTATGGACCCTGTGTTGCGCGCATGTCTAGAAAGGCCAACACTGTCGGACTCTGTTCGTGCAGCCAATCAGACCGCTAAGCACGACTGTGTTGGAACGTGAGCGATTTTGCACTTGCGTTGTGGGCTGTAATTACCAATTCGCAAGTGCGCACAAGCGAGCAACACGACGAGGAAAAGCAGGGAGCGCGCGTACCTGCTAGCAGACTAACTGGAAGTCGTAGGTTTTTGCTCGACCAATCGACATCGTCACCGCCGTTGACATCACCAGATGCACCCTGGTGACATCTCGATGACTGCTGGGAATACCAGAAAGGCTTGGAGAGAAGCACGGCATTGTTTTTCTTACTTTGTGGCGCGCCCGCTGCATGTAGCGCTGCAGCGTTTGGCATCGTTGATCGTGACAGCATTCTGAGTTCGATGCACGTGTTAACTTGAAATCTTTAAAAAATATCAGAAGTGGTGTAGGGGCCCTTTAAGTCAGTTCCTCGCATGTGAAATCTGATGAAACAGCAGAGCTCTGCAAGCGTGGGTGTATAGGGTAGTGGCTATGATGCTCGCCTTCGGACCGTGAGTACCCGGGTTCAAATCCCGCCTCTTTCTTTCTTTCTCTCTCTCTTCCTCTCCTTCCCATAGCAAGTTGTGTGACAATCGTCGGTGCAACGCAATCATATAGTTGCCTTAAATGCATGTTCTGCAAGCGTGGGTGTATAGCCTAGTGGTTTTGACGCTTGCCTTCGGACCCTGGGTACCCGGGTTCTAATCCTGCCTCGCCAAGAAAGTTTATTTTGTTTTATTTATTTATGTCTCTTGCTCTGGTCTGTCTTTCTTTCTCTCTGTGCACCTCCTCTCCTCATTTCACATTCTCTCCACATCGCTTGAAACTGCGAACACCATCACTCCGTAGGGATCAACTTCGACCTTAAGCAGCCCCGCTGTTAAAAAAAATTTCCAATGGAAAAGCACTCGCATTCGGTGCCCGAAGCTATGCGTATGCATTGGCGAATTTTTACACGCTGCTTACTTCCACAAGGCTTACTTCCACGTAGCGCTACTAAATCGTGAGAGCTGAGCATTGACCTCTGATGTAATGGTACCCCTGAAGATCCGGGATTTGCACAAGTCGAGGTTGCGCCAGCACTATTTTGACCAAAAGGTAAGGTCCTGTGTAGGGGCCGCACCTCCTCAAGATTGTGAGTGTGGCCATTACACAAGCCTGTACGTTAACAATTATCGACCCATATCTACTTCCATGCTTTTCAAAAATTGTAAGAAAGTTGATTAATTTTAAATAAATTACCTGCATAGCTTGTTATCACATCAATACAGGTTAAAAAAGGCAGATCGCCCTTTCTGTCCCTTCTTCGTTCCTCTTAGTTGTCTTTGTGCCAAAACCACATTTCAATATTAGGGAAAAGTTGTTCTCTAACATAGAAAACACATTATGTACAGCAAGGATTTTTTTCGAATCCCGGCCACGGCGGCCGCATTTCGGTGGAGGCGAAATGCAAAAACGCCCGTGTGCTTGCGTTGTAGTGCACGTTAAGGAACCCCAGGTGGTCAAAATTAGTCCGGAGCCCTCCACTACAGCGTGCCTCATAATCAGAACTGGTTTTGGCACGTAAAACCCCAGAAAGAAGAAGAAGATTTGAATTAAGAAAGCATTTGATTCTATCGAACATGAAATTCTCTTTGCAAGGTTACCAAAGTATGGAATAAGGAGTGCGACACTTAGCCTGAGTTAGTTGTAAGTCTTTGTTCTCATTAATGATGTGAAGTCCAATCTCCAGTTAATTAAATATGACATACCACAACTAGCAATTTTAGGGCCTATTTTGTTTTTTATTATATTAATGATTGTTTTTGTTTGCATTTCCTTGGAAATGTCCTCTATGCGAATGACACAACTGTTTTATTCTCCTAGTTTAACTTACCTCATAACTTCAGTAAACGCACGGCTGCAGTATTTACCAGAATGTATAAGTACCAACCATCATCATCATCATTATAAACCTGTATTTATGTCCACTGCAGGACGAAGGCCTCTCCCTGCCATCTCCAATTACCCCTGTCTTGCGCTAGCCTATTCCAACTTGTGCCTGCAAATTTCCCAACTCCATCACCCCACCTAGTTTTCTGCTGTCCTCGACTGCACTTCCCTTCTCTTGGTATCCATTCTGTAACTCTAATGGTCCACCGGTTATCCATCCTATGCATTACATGGCCTGCTTAGCTCCATTCTTTCCTCTTATGTCAACTAGAATATTGGCTATCCCCATTTGCTCTCTGATCCTTGCCGCTCTCTTCCTATCCCAGTGAACCATTAATGTACCATAGATGTCCATAGAACATCATGTTTGAGACATTGCACACGTCCTATAGATATCTATATTTCTCCAAACAACGTTACAAATACGTACCATGGATAATCTAAGTCCCATCCAGATCACGTTGCTCTAACGTTGAAAGGATGTCGCAGCTGGACATAAGTAACCTCTAATAGATGTTCTTTTTTGGGACGCAGGACGTCCATAGAACATCTAGTGGATCTTTCCTGCTGACGCTATAATGAGCTGTATACCTGCGAGTGCCACAGTAGATGTACTATTGAATACAAATGAAATACGAACAGCAGAGTGTGTGGCCAAAACCTAACTAAAAGCACAATGTGTGGCGTCGGCCAGCGATGATTGTACACATGCATGTGGTTTCGATGCAGAGTGCGGGGCTGCTTGTCCTAGTGCGTATTACGTCACCTGTATTTTGTTGGAAGCTTGTATTCTCACCCCGCCATTGCAGTGCCATTCCTATCTGTGATTACTTTTAAGGTGGCTAGCACTAGTGTTGCGCATCCAATGCAATACATTTTTCGTGCTATTCAAATTACGATTAGACACTGGCAGCTTTGATGGTGGTAACAAAAGCAAAGCAATCCACGTTAGCAAGCTGGGTGCATGCCAGCTATATCACGCTACAGATGTAGCGATGGTGCTAGTCACCATAACAGTGTACTGCCAGGTGGGTATGGCACTGCCCGAGGAGAGATGAGAAAACAACTTTCGGACAAAATACGGGTGACGTTTATCGCAATAGGGCGAGAAGCGCTGCACTACATCCCCACGCACGTGCACAACGACTGGCCGACGACATACACCGTATACCTTTAGTTATGCTTCGGCCACACGCTCTGCTGTTCGCATTTAATTTGTCTGCGATGGTACATCTGCTGAGGCACACTAATGGCACAGTTACCCACATTGTCGGCATGTAGCTGGTGACTTTGCTTGAAATGTTTTGTTAACGTGTAAACGTGTGAATGTGAAAATATAAACTGCAACACTTAAGGTGAAATCCTTAGATGGCTCAATGGTCAAAAAATCCGATGTCCAGCGTCGCAGCACCAAAATTCAATGGCACCAAAATTGGGGATTGAACCTTCGACCTTTGGTGTTTATTAGGTCGAAGCGAATTAAGGCACAGTTCATTAAGATAGAGTTAATTGAGGCACTCTAACCCACGGCCTTTGTTGGGAGTCGAAACCACTTGGAGATATGGGCGAACCGGCCACATCTCCAAATTATCTCCAAGTTGGATTCCAATTGACATGGTGAAGGTAGAGTTGAAGCCACTACCCTTGGGTGTTCATTAGAGCGAAGTTATTTAAGGCAAGTTAATTACGGCAGAGTTAATTAAGGCACTCGAACTCTCGAACGTTGGTGGAAGTCGAACCCACGACTTTTGGTGTTAATTAAGACAAAGTTAAGATACAATTCAGGCACTCAAACCCTCGACCTTTGGTGGGAGTAGAGCCCGCAACCATTGGTGTTAATTATGATGAACCTAATTAAGGCACTCGAGCCCACAACTTTGGTAGGAGAATAAAATAGAAGTAACAACGCATGCGAATGACAAATAATTTAATTAATGCTTCGTGAGTGTGCAGGCTCCTGCCTTCATCCTCTTGAGTGTTCGCTAAAGTGACTGTCAACTTTTATATATAGTTCTAGCGAAAAATGCAAAACTGTGCTAAGAAAACCGTAAATCCGCATTTTGATCATTATGCATTATTACAAATCCTGCAATGGATAAAGGAAAAATAGTGAGTTTAGTAAGCACTAGGCAAAGCACACCAGTGAAACTCACAATGTCATACCAATGTTACTTTTTTATTTATACAACTGATAAAGCTCTATTACAAAAATGATCGGCCCCCAGCCACGCACATGTATGAAATTATTCATTACATGTTCTCGCTGTATACAAAGAGGTTAAACGCGGATCTAAAAAACAAAAAAACACGTAATCAAGAACAGATTCTTGAAAATTAAACTTTAATAAAACACAAGTAACGAGTAGGTACAAAATGACTAACGAGTAGGCACAAAATGACTAGCAGGCACAGTGCCACAATTATAATTAAAAAGAATAAAACTGATTAGTAAGAAGTAGTATCACATACTAATTAATGACCAAAAGTGCATGGCCTGCTTGCCAGCAGCTGCTTCTGGGGCCATTCAAGATAAAAAGCCAGTACTTTCTAGCTGCATTGAAAAATATATAGTAAAATAAATTCCACGCAAGCAGAATCCAGAGATGGAATGTTCATCTTGATAGGCAACTTGGTCAGGCAGCTTCAAAGAATCACAAAAGTGCCAATAACATAATGCTGCCAGGGACTTAGATATAGGCATTGCAAATGAGAAATATCCCTGACACTTGAAGAGGAACGCCGGAAACCAAGCGATACAAACATGTGCGAAAATTAACCATCAAAACATTGCCTCCAGAACATTCCCGTAAGCGCTCCGCAAGGCGAACAAACGTACCACAAATAGCAGTCAGAAGCACAGCTCTAAATTTCAGCACGCAACTGTACAGTTCTGCCTAGTATATACGTACAGTACTTGGGCCATGGTCAACCGCACAAAAGTCGAAAAGACACAAATAAGGCACACGCTGCTCGCGCCCGTTTCGGAACATTGCTGCGCACTTGCATCGAGGCGTGTGTTGCTGAATTGATATCAGTGGCGATGCGAAGTCAAAGCTATTGCGAGTTCAAGCTTCTTTTTTTCTTTATAAACTGTCGTAATACATCAGCAAGTTAAAGGTTACGTATTTTCAACAGTGTACTAATGGATATAACTGAAAAATAAATCATCTTTGTATGAGAAAGAAAATGACGTAACCGAGACCGAAAGCATAGCGAAAAAAGTTGCACTGGCTTAGCTCGGCTATGCCAGGATATACGTAGCGTTAGCAAAGGTTCAGCTGATTATTCTTAGCTTATTCTTAACATTATTCTTAAGATAAGATTATTCTTATGAGTCAAGCTTCTCCGTTCTTCTGCGCTGTTGAGCAGCATTTGCGTTCTCCTTCTCCATGGCTATACCACACTGGCAAACGCCAGTCAGAAGCGCAGCGGCTCCAGCGCAGTGTCAGACGGCGACTGCACAGCGAGCGCTGTGCAGCGAACTGCACCACCGACTAGTCTCCCTTGGGAGTCAGCCAGCTTGTATACCAGAGGGGACATTTTGGTCTCCACTCAGTGTGGAGACCAGCCATTTCATTTCATTTCATTTCATTTTAATACCTTAAAGACCCCATTGAAGGGGCATTACATAAGGGGTGGGTACATACATAAAAAATTTGAAAGCCATATTTTATTACAATGCAAGGCAATTTGTTACGGTGTTCAAAAATGTGGACGGACAGGTTATGACTGTGATTTCATTAGAAAGGCCATTCCAGTCTGTTGCTGCACGAAAAAAGAATGAAGACGAAAAAGTGACGGTGCGCGTACGCGGGCGCGCAACTTGTTGCGGATGACCGGTGCGACTGGAGATGCGTGCCGGGGGGAGAATATATGGTGGCTTGCCGAGCGAGCTGTAAAAAAACTTGTGAAAAATACAGACTAGCAATACGGCGACGAGATGCAAGCAATGATAAACCGGATTCTGATTTCAGTGCCGATATGCTGACTTCGTAAGAGTACATAGAATGAATAAATCTTGCAGCTCGATTTTGAAGCGATTCAAGTTGATTGATGAGATATACTTGATGCGGGTTCCAAATGGGGATGCGTATTCTAGTTTTGTTCTGACGAGAGACTGATAGGCTAGTAATTTTACATTTTGAGGGGCGTGGCGCAAATGGCGTTTTAAAAAACCGAGCGTTTTATTAGCAGATGAAATGATGTTCGCAATGTGCGATGTCCAGGTTAAATCACTACAAAGGGTTACTCCGAGATATTTGTAGGAAGGAACTAGTTCAAGGTAGGCGCCAGAAATTTGGTACGAGAAAACAAGTGGATTTTTACGGCGGTGGAAGGAGACAGTTTTACATTTATTAGGGTTTAGTTCCATTAGCCAAATATTGCACCATTCTTGCACACTTCCCAGATCGTTCTGGAGAGACGTGTTATCGGAAACGCTGTTAATTCTACGATAAATTACGCAATCATCTGCAAACATACGGATTTTAGAAGATACATGCATTGGTAAGTCATTAATGTAAATTAGAAATAGAAGTGGACCAAGGACGGACCCTTGAGGGACGCCTGAGGTTACGGGGATAGAATTAGATATTTGATTGTTGACATAGACTGATTGTGAACGGTTACTTAAGAATTCTTTAATCCATGCTAAGATATCGGCATTAAGATGTAACGCGGCAAGTTTTAGTAGTAGACGCTCGTGAGGAACTTTGTCAAAAGCTTTTGCGAAATCTAGGAAGATGGCGTCAGTCTGGAAGTTTGAGTCAAGGTTAACATGTAGGTCGTGAACAAACATAGCTAGCTGCGTTTCGCAGGAAAAACCTTTCCTGAAGCCATGCTGCGCAGGGTGAAAAAAATTGTTAGCATCAAGGAAGTCCATGATATGTGTGTAGATGATGTGTTCAAGGATTTTGCAGGGCACACTGGTTAATGAGATGGGGCGATAATTTAATGGGGAGCGTTTGTTACCCGATTTGTGGACTGGAACGACCTTTCCATGTTTCCAGTCTGAAGGCAGCATGCCTGTTGAAATTGACTGTGAAAATAGTAGAGAGAGATATGCTGCACAAATGTGTTTAGTGTTTTTCAGAAGTTTTGACGTAATGTTGTCCACACCGGCTGATGATGAAAGTTTGATCTTGTCTATTAGGGATGAAATGCCGGATGGGAAAAATGTAATTGGTGGAATGGTACATTGAAATTTTGCTTCCATAATAGAAAATGACAGTTCAGTTTCTTGATTGAAAACTGATGCAAAGGCGGCGTTAAACACGTGGAGGCAGAGATGGAGGCAGAGATGCCTTTTTGGCGGCGTCATTAAAGACATGGTTGCATCTGAGGACGAGATCGCCGACACCGTAGTGCTCGTCCCGATGCGACCGGTCGTATTGGACCTTTTGTCCAGCTCGCGCTTTTGCCAGGTTGGAACGGGACAGGTCAAGGGCCGTGTCCATCCGTAAGCGCAGTTCCGACGCGTAACCGGAAAGGCCGGCTTTCGTGGCGCACTGTCACATGTAAGAGGTCGCCAGCGGTATACGAAAAAGAGGATGAAGTTCGCGGAGTGTTCTGAACGGCGCGAGCGCATCTACGTTGTAAGTAAGCATCTACGTTGAGTTATGTCTTTAGTTTTGCGTGCCTTTAGTTTTGAGTTACGGTTTTAGTGTTGTGTGCCGCGTGCTTCTACCGTTCTTGTAAATATTAAATCCTCATTTGATGTGCCGCCAGTCGTGTCTCTCCTCCATCGAGAGTAGCGCACGTACGCAACTCTCCGCCTCCCAAGCGAGTAAAGGTGACACGCATGCCCTGTTGCCGGGCTGCAGAACGCAGTCCATGGGGTTTGGCAGCTCTCTCCCAAAGTTAAGGAAAGTGAGCATTTACCTGGTCGAACGGTTCATCGTAGACCGCTAGAAGCAGCCTATCTAGTTAAGACAGACATCCCAATCCCTGTGTTGCTGGGCAAAGGCCGCGAGCAAGGGCTTGAGGTTCCATTTTATCCACTCTGTCGGGTTGACCTGTGGGTGATACGTGGTTGTCTTGCGGTGCTTAATGCCAAAGGCAGCATACGCATCCACGAACACCTTGGCCGTGATGTTGGACGCATTGTCCGTTATCAGCTCCGCCGGAAAGCCGAAGCTGTTAAAGACCTCGGTCAACTTGGCCCAGATTGCCCGTGCCGTTAACTTCCGAAGGGAAAAAAGTCAACCCATTTCGTGAAGTGATCTGTGACAGCCAGGAGAAAAACGTAGCCTCGCCGGCTTCTGGGAAAAGGTCCCATAATGTCACAGGCCGTGAGTTGCCAGGGTAGCTGGCTGTCGACAAGGCTGCATGAGCCCAGGGGGGCCGGCGTGAGGCTTCACACATTGGCACACGCGGCATGAGCAGGCGTAGTGAAGAGTGTCATGCTTCATGTCTGGCCAGGTAGCGGAGCGGCACAACTTTTGGAAAGTCTTGAGGCCACTCGCATGTCCGGCCACCTGCGAGTCGTGGAAATAGCTCAGGGTGGCTTTCCTTAGACTGCGGGGTATCACCACCTTGAAAGACTCCTGGGGAGCCTCCTCAGATGGGATATAGTGCAAGAGAACTCCATCGGCGTCAAGCATATACGTATCCAATGTGCCCGCAGCAATAGCCCCAGCCAATGTGCCCCAGCTGTGTCGCACTCTGCGCCAACAGCAATACAAGCTGTCTGGGTGAGAGAGGCTCTTTTGTTGGGCGGCACGCAGTGCATGTTCGGGCAATATGGCTGCGTTCATGACAATGGTAGGAGACAACGACGTGGCCCAATTGAGGGGGGCCTGGGTGCGTCTCGAGCACTAGGTGGTTTTTCTTCGCTAGCCGAAGGGGCACCACGATCGGATTTCCCGTTCTCGTTGGCTGTGCGGGGCAGAACAGCACGCCCGGGCGTATGAGTACAGGTCGAGAGTACAGTCAGAAAGGTCGCGCGCATCCCGGTACTCTATTGCAGCCGCGTATTTTGGGGAATTACGGGATGACGAGTCACCACCAGCCCACGCGTAATGAGGTTCGAGAGAGGCAGACGGCGGTGGTAGCGGGCAGGAGGCTTTCGCTGCCAGTATGTCGCCCTGAATCCGCTTCGCATTGGAGGCCAACTTGTTTAGGTCACGATAACGGGCACTCCGAAGGTTGGGTGGGCCTGACGAATGGCGCGGTCCACCTTCTCAGCGTCAGATGCCAAAGGGTCAGCAAGGAGATAGAGCTCCTGACATACTCGAGCAGAGATTCGTCGGGGTGTTGGGTCCGAAGCTCTAGCTCACGACGCATGCGGCACTCATAATCGGGAGGGAGGAATTCGTTGCAGAAAAGCGTCCTAAACTCCACCATTGAACGAGCTTGGTGGCCGACAAGCCTGTACCACTGTGCCGCGTGGGCTGTTAGCGAGACGGGCAATACAGTGCCTAGCATCGCGCTGTCATCCAGCCGCATTGCCTGTTGATAGCGGTGCAGTGCCTCGAGGTACTCCGTAGCATTCATGCGGTCTGAATAACCGCTGTACTCTAGGAGAGGTACCCATAGGCTGCTCGGCACGCCTGGCTGAGGGGACTGAAGGTCTGCCTTTAGAGCACTAGGCTGCGAGCGTGCCACTTCCATCAGGACTTGCAGAAGCTGCGGTGTGCAGTGACGTTTGCTCCATGCCAGGTGCGGCGGTCCGAGACCTGCGCCTGTTATCCGAAATGCACGCCTGACCCTAAGGCGCCAGTAAACGGCATGGAGGAGAACTGGGTTGCTGCTCCGACAGGTGCATGAGGCTTCACACGACCGGCGAACGGATCGACAGCTGAGTGGGGTGGCTCACACACGTCGCTAATGTCGCTCGGCTGCGCATGAGGCAAGCGGTAGTCGGAAAGCACGGCTACTTTGTTGGCTGAGTGGGGTGGCTTGCACTCGACATTGCCTCCGAGCTGCGCTCGGGACAAGGACAGCCCAGTGAGCGGTTTTGTGCCAACAGCGAGGCAGGGAGGCTGCACCGCGACGCATTCGTCCGAGAAAGGCGCTCGGGACAAAGGTAGGCCAGCGAGCGTATGCGCACCAGCATCTAAGCGGGATGGCTCCGATGTGGCACTTTGGGCACTAAACTGCGCTTGGGACAAAGCGAGGCCAGCGAGCGAGTTTGCGCCAGCGCCTAAGTAGGGTGGCGCCGGTGCGCACCAGCCTGTGCTCGGGGCAGGGAAAGGCCCGCAAACGCACCGGCAGAGCGGTGTGGCTCCGGCGCAGCACCTGGCGCAGTGAACGACGCTCGAGACAAAGGA